>NW_022170249.1:35682186-35683593 GCF_008802855.1 Photinus pyralis
TAATTGCCTTTTTTCGTAAACAATCCGAAGGTTTAATTAAAACAACCCACCGTGCCAGCTCAAAAGGACAACCCGCAGCAGTCTTTAAAATGCGCCGCTCATTTAGATGTCCATTAATCAATGGAAAGTTTTCGCTTTATGGTGAAACTCACTTTTCCCTTTCTTTATAACTAATTTGCTATTCCCTTATTAAAATAATGTAGCGAATATTCTAGAAATCCCGATAGACATCGAGGCGCCCTGAAAGACTAGCCATCATGTGACACAATCTTTCTGGGAAATATGATGTTTTTTCCCTACTACAATTTATATTGTTATAAAATGGTCAAGAACATTCGCAACCAAGTTTGCTATATAAGCAAATAAAATTGTGTTTAAAGACAGTTACACTTTCGACGCCGAAGTAATAAACAGTTCGCTCTGTTATCAACTGTGTATTAGTGAGTGATAGGTAATATTACTGTTAGAAGTCGATTCATTTCGACTGTTTTGTTAATTAATTGTAAATAAATGAATCACGTAATAAAATTTATCCTACAGTAATATGTAAATGTTAAAGGAGCAAGGAACGACACGAGGTAACGCACACTATCCAAATCTGAAGATGTATTTCAATTTTTCGTATCACTTGGAATCAAAATATTGGCCCCGTTTGTTGTTTTTTTTAAATTTTAGTAGTAGTGCCCAATTTGGAACAATTTTTAAATTTTTTATAGTGCCACAATGTTCAGCTTCGATCTATTTCTTGTACATTTTGACGTATCATGTAGGTATACAAAAATTCTAGTATTTAAGTGCATATTCAGAAAAATAAAGGAACTTTTTTACATTGCTACCTCTGGTTTAGGGGTACAAATTTTAGAAGAAAAAATTATAAAATCGCAAAAATCAAACCGCTTCATTGTGTCATTTTTTGTGGTTCTTGAAAATAAAATTAAATAAGAAACGCAAATTTTGACACGTAGTTCTCAAATGAAACTTTTGCCCTTTGATTTATTTAAAAAGAATGTGTGTGTGTAGATGACTAATTGTTTCTTTTTTTCCAGGTGAGTGTTCCGCCTATGCTACAGCAGACTGCGGTAAGGTAAAAAAACCATACCATACCATATTTTTAAACTTCCAACAGCTCAGTGGCGAAGACGGAAAAGATTTCAAAAGGGGGCGATTTGCAGTGGCCGGGGACACGAAGTCTATTATAGACTCAAACAATTTCCGATCATCCAAGTTCAATGCTTTTAGACGGTGTTGTTTATTTCCCTGACCTTTGCAGCGTACATTATTTTGCTCTCAATATTATGGTGCCATTGCCACTGTGATACCTTCTATCTGCGATAACTAACTTGACCGTGACCTTTATCACCTTCACGCCCATAACATTTATAGCATTAGATTACATATTGATATTGA
>NW_022170249.1:35683693-35714241 GCF_008802855.1 Photinus pyralis
TGTTTGGACCAGATAATTTGGATATTAATTTGACTCATCTGTGAGTACTTATTTTTCTTATGATCTGTTGCATTGATTTTTTTATTTGCCCGCTTTATAAATGGGTTATGTGTCTTCAAAAAGGCATTGTTAGTCTTAACTTTTCCTTACAGGGGCATCAATTCCGTGTCAATTTAAATCCCGATTTGAGATCCAGGCACAGTTTTAATTTGCTCTGTCTGATTTTACAAATTTGTGCTGACTGCTAATTTCAATTCAAAATTTGGGGAGTGATTTCAATGGAATTTACAGATTTTGATTAAGGCAGGAGAAGATTAATTGAGACTAGGAGGGCAGAATGGCCCACAGAAGAGGCTACGACTACCTACAAAGGCTCTCGAAATAAGTTGAAGAAAGCGATAAACACGAGCAGAAAGAGCAGTTGGCAGATAATATGTGAAGAACTGGATAAAGATGTTTGGAGGAAAGGATACAAGATCATAAAGAATACATCTAGGAATGAAAGCCCTACGATATGCTACAACGATGAAGCCCTCTTCCGCACAATATAAGCATTCTTCCTCAAGCAAGTTCCACCGGAGCCAGTAGAGGCAGCAATACATTTGAAGAAATTACACGGACCGAGGTATTGACGGAAGCAGGGAGATACCTTTTGGTAGATGATTAATGTCGAGGAGGATCTTTACACATAAACATTTAAAGACCGCCTGACATACATTCAAAATTGATAAACGTCAGGATCTCCCCAATTACATTCAAAATGCAAGAAGAAAATGAAGACCTTAGAGAAATTTTCAGACGTATTGCATTTTCCGAAAGAAGATCTTTCCACCCTTTGAGAGTACTCTCCTCCGACACTCCATTCTGTAGATATGTGCACTGAAAGTTTTCACATCAGCAGTAGATGTATCTCGTCCAGACATTCTACTTGCCCTTTATGAATGAATACCCTTTTCCGACACTTCGTTATATTTATATTTCCTCCAAACGATTCATTTTACCTTTGTGAGTACTCTTCTCCGACAAACCGTTTTCGAGATATTCGTTTTTAAAGGTTTAATAGGACCAACGGATATATTCCTTCAAGACCAACCGTCCCTTGTGAGTACCCTCTTCTGACAATCTGTTCTTGAGATATAAGAAATTACATCCGATCACGATAAGGGGTAGAGGAATAGGACTATGGTTGGTAGAAATTAATTCCTTTCGTTGAGACCTTTCATTACAAGACCATGAAGGATAAAACCAGCCCCCCCCTCCTTCGTTATCCAATGATCCCGAAAAGGAGTCCCGCCGGAAAGTTATAGTTTGTAGAAGCCAATAATTCATTTCGATGAGACATAGATGATTGAACGTGTATTCAGCCCTCACTCCTCTTTTAATAGTTTTATTTGGCACCACTAAAAGGATCCGTATGCAAAATTGGAGACCAATTGGTTGTCACGTGTAAAAGTTATGCACGTTTCATTTTCAAAAACAGTATCTCGAAAAATAGTAATTCATTTAAGACAACAAAATGTGATGGCCGTTTGACACATCTTCAAAGTATAGGCTACCTATTACACTGCAGCAAATGCCAGGTCCATTCCCTAAAAGTAGTTCAAAACCGGAGGACTGGGTCCGAACGGATGGACATATGGACGGACTGGTGTTAGGATGCTAAAAATGAGCTAAAAACCGAAGTCGACAGTCACTGGAATTTGGATATTTTATTGCACCACAATAGACATGTTTCACAGTATATTCGATTTCGTAAATTCACCCGCTATTTAGGTCGACGTACAAATAAAATAGACGTACGCCATCTTGAAGTATGAATTTAAAAAAAAAGACACACAAAAACCTAGATATAACCAGAAGTTCCGTGCGTTTCTGAGAAAAAACATTAAAAAAAAAGGTTACTCCTTTTTAGCATATTTGTTGTTTGGAATATTCGTATAAGCAATTTTTAGCTTTCTGTGGTAACTAACTAATGGGATTAACCAATTCGAAAGCGACCTTTTGAACACGCTGGCCGCGGAACGTTATTTAACTACGTGCGACGATATTAAAAGTTACGAGAATTTTATAGGTCACAAAGAAACTGACAATGAGTGTAATGTGATACTAATTTACCATTACATACAGCATTATTAGTGGGAAACAATAGTGTCGTAAATTTCTTTAAACTTTACGATCGTTCATGGGCAATCAATATCGATAGCACCTATGTGAAACATTATCTTTAACATACTATTCGAGATACTATCTGTTTATGAAGGTGCGGCGGTGTAGAATATACACCAAAAAACTCGGATTTCTAATATTGACCTATTTTGTGATAATAATACTTATTCCAACGGGCAATAACCACGTTAATTTACTCGAAGTGCTAACCACGTTTTCTCGTTATATGAAAGAATCGTGCATACCGTAGCTTTAAAACCATATTTTCAATGATTAATGTTAGATATAAGAATATCGAAATATATTGTTACCTATATGAAGAATTGTACCTGATATGCAATTCTATACTTTTGTTTTGAAATATCGATCAAATTGCACAATTGTTATACCATTGAAGTAATGCAAGGAAACCTACAAAATTTCAATTCGGCTCAAAGAACCAATTGACGTTAATATTTAAGGTCGTAAGTATCAGTTATAACATTAATTCTTATTTTAAGATTCTGCCAGAGTGAATTCGTTTTTCTGGTGCATGACTTCGCCTTTTCTCACCCTATCACTGTCTCTCCGAGACCTGAAAATTCGTAATTTTACCACAAAACTTTGCACTAGAAACAGATTAGGTGATAGCAAACACCCCTGCCATAACTGGACTGTGGTGCTAAGGGTCCCTGGTTCGAATCCGGGTTCGGGCATGGATATTTCTAAATGTATAGTGGGTTGTGTTGGTAGAGCAGCCTTGGCTGAAACCCCGTCCACTCAAAAATAAAGGAAAAATTAAAAAAAATAATAAAAAAAATAAATAACTACCACACATGCCGTTCATCAGAAATATGGACATTGTGCTATTCCACACGTACTGTTCGTTTCACCCTCATACAGCCTCCCCAAACAGAATCGAGATATATCGTGTTGTGATAGGATGGCTCTTTTTTACGACGACTTATTCCTTCGTATAAGTCCACTGTAGGGTAACGGCTCCTCATTGTTGCAAGGTGATGGTGAACACCGTTGGATAGGGACTCGAAACTGTAAGCTTGTAAGCTCTTCTCGAGTATCGTTTACGCACCGCGTACAAAACCGTTGTACATAAAAACAGAGATTGAACCTTAGATCATAGCGTTGTAGGGGTGTGCGGTAAATTCGCCCCGGAAAACTCGCCCCGGTAAATTCGCCCCCGAAAATTCGCCCCCGGAATATTCGCCCCCAAGTAAATTCGCCCCCGGAATATTCGCCCCCAAGTAAATTCGCCCCCGGAATATTCGCCCCCAAGTAAATTCGCCCCCGGAATGTTCGCCCCAAGTAAATTCGCCCCCAACAAATTCGCCCCCGGAATATTCGCCCCCAACAAATTCTCCTCCGAATAATTCGCGCTTAGAAGATTCGCCCCCGTAGGATTAGCCTCATAACATTTATTAACCCTCGGAAGTAATAGGTTGGTTTGGTAACATATTCCAATCCCGTAGATACCTCATTAAACTTTTTTTATCGTTATCCCTTTCAAAATTACGTAGTTCTTCACTTTGTTATTGTATCATAGTCTAATGGAAATAATGTATTTTTACCAAGAAAATATTTGGTTGGCCTACAGGAGCAAGGTACAAACTTAAAAACAGTGCGGTAATGGAGCTCATTATCAAACCGCAAACAATTGACAACGGTTCGCAGAAAAAAATTTATTCCGTTTCATCCCTCGCTATTTCATCTTGATCTTGCGATCCATAATCTAATTACACAATGACAATTTTAAACAAGATACAGTTATTTAGAAATAGCTATTTGTGTATTAAGAGCGCAAAATGATATATTGTCGATTGAAAGAGACAGTTGACGCGCGACGAAGGAGCGCGGCAATCTCTTGAAATCGACAATCAATTTGCGCTCGAATTACACACAAGATTTTTTCTACAATCGATCAGTTCACATATTTCCAGAAATTTAAATTTCTCACTCAAATCATTTTAATCTTATTCCCAAATGAAAGATGTCATTTACTCGTTGTCATTGGATACTCTGAGCAATGCATATTTGATTTATAGTTAATAATTGGGAGAGCGAGCGTTTTTTTCTATTTTGCGCTTATAAGCGACAAAGTGACATTCCTCGAAAAAGATGACGTTTGCGTTGTCAGATACGAGCGTAAATGCCTACTTTGGATATCGATTGTAGAAAAAGGTATTTAAATGTTTGTAAAATAGCACACAGGAATGATATAAATACGAAAATGTAACACGATTTTGGCTTTGGTAACACCTCAAATTAAAATAAATAAAAGAAGAAATAAATTTTATTATATAAAATATTATAAAGTATTACTTATAGTTGCTACAAATGCTATTTACCACATCAAAATGCACATCACTGCTGTGGTCCAGATAGACTGAACCACGAATATTATTATTGCATCGCGCCGGATCTGGAGAAATGATATGCCACGTCAAAACGTTTCCAAACTTTGACCATACATATATCTTTATGCCCAAAAGATTCGCGGTGGCCATTATTTCCTCGCTAGCCGCCCATGTTCCTTCAGAAGCCATCTCCGGTCTTGGGTTGTCAGCTCCTTCCGCAGACTGTGAATACTCTTCACAGATGATCCTACGGAACACTGCATGTTGTGATTGGTCACCTGTGATGGTAAAACAAATTGATCTAAAAAAGCAGTTCCCGTCCCCAACTATGCTATAAGTTTTACGTGGTGGGTTCCTTCTCGCAAAGGGAACTCCTAATGTGTTCGGAACAGTAGCCGATTTCCTAAAGAATTTTATGGGGCCCAAATTTTTGCATAAGAGCCGCTGCTCTTTCACCGATAAGGGTACGTACATTAACTCTTCTTCCATTGTTTGTACAGATTTTAACATTAAATCATTGCTGTCAGGTTCTTTAACTTGCATCGTTTCTGATTGGCATTCATTATCACCGAGATTATCACCACCTTCTTCATCTACATCTGAGTTGTCATCGCTTGAATGAGATGATTCTTTTGTAGGAACTAAACTTCCCGAGACACATGCCCCAACTGCCGCTAGATATACCAAATGTTCGTGGTTACCTTTGTAGAATTGGTACCTTTGGACTATTGTTACAATTCGACTGTCCAGGTTTTCGTATAACTTCATTCTGCAGCGCAATTTTCCTCCAACCTCCAAAGCTTTTCTGTCAAAAACTGCGTCTGATTCTGCTTCCATTAGCTTTTGTATAAATAAATAAAAGGACAGGTGTTTCCTCATGCAAATTTGCTTAAATTTTAGATGCCACCCCTCCACGGAATTTATTGTCCTGGGTAAGTTTTTTTCTACGCGGTCATAGCAATTCCATGTTGAAGGAGGAAATTTTGGGGGTATCACCTTTCTTCCGACTGTCTTCCCTTTCACGTAATTTTTTTCTAAATGAGCGCACAATGGAAGAAGTCTGGAGTCAATTGCATCGACCAAGTCATCGAAAACTTTCTGAAATAATAATAAAATAATAATAATAATAATAATAATCCACCAGGAGCTTGCATTAAAGCACAAACTCGTACCCACACGAACACAATATTACAAATATACACCAACAAACATCCTCGAAAACGACGAATTCAAATTATACTGGGATAGGACATTACACACAGACAAGACAATACCACATTAACAGACCAGACATTACACTTATTCACAAAAGAACTAACAAGACACATCTAATAGACATAGCAATACCAAACGACGCGAACCTTCTAGATAAGGAGCAAGAGAAAATTGAAAAATACACTCCACTTGCAATTGAAGTAAAAGAGGTATGGAAGATGGATCCAGTGACAATAGTACCAATGATGATATCCGTTACCGGACTAACAGCGAAAACTTTTACACGCTACTTGCACACGTTAGAACTTCCGGAATACCTGCACACCAACATGCAAAAGGCCATACTATTGAAAACGGCTAACATCGTTAGAAGGTTCCTTAACCAATGACAAGTCACATCGCTGCATGAAGACTTGGTCAAGAACCGTCTCATGTACCACAACCGCTATTAGTGTGAAAATAAACCAATTAATAATAATTTTTGCAGTGACATCATGAGGTGCATCTGACATATACCTATGTAAACAATTTTACTGCTTACCTGTATATCGGACTCGGGGACAAAAGATAGTGCAACAAGGCTGTGGAAGCCGCTTCTAAGGTCTTTTTCTTCTATCTTGTTGTAGGCTTCTTTGAGATGTGGAATTTTCTGTACTCTTCTCCATAAAATTTGAGAAAAATGGAAAAGGCATCCGGCCAGCTTAGCCTGCGGAAAGCATGCCTTAACTGCGTTGATGGCAGCCGCTTCAAAGTCGCTGGCAACGTATTCAGGACAGAGTTCTTTACCAGTTCTTTGTTTCACTTCGTCTTTTACAGCCTCGAAAAGGACTTTATACGACTGTTCATCTTTACTGCTCATTAGGCTGTATACGCACGGGAGGAATTTGTTAAAAAAGTCACAATGAATGGTGTAAAGTTGATAAGCGATATTTGGAACTGTAGAAAATGTTCCATCAATGATATAAAACTTCGCGTTTACCAGTTGACGTAAGCCATCGTTGGAACAAAATATCAATTGACGGTTTTTGTCTTGAGCGCCAGAATCAAAAATTAACCATCTTCCACCATTAAACGATGAAAATTGGACAGGTAGTTCATCCGGAACTGCATAAATGTCTTTGGGCTGTTTATCATACCCTTGGGATTGGGCATTTCTAATGGTTCTCTTCAAAGATTCCTTATGTGGCAACTTTGAAATTACTTCAAGGTCTGGGTTATGTTCAACCATCTTTTTTAAGTAAATTTCGGAAGGCATTGTTTGAGGATGCTGTTTAGCTGCCATTTTCATGTTTGCCGTTATCACTTTAGAATGTGCTGAACCCCAATCGGAACCATGGCTATGATTGGGTATTGGACCTCTAGCAATTGCCTCTTCATTTGGCGTAAGCCAAAGTCTGGCCTGACAAGTGCTACCTAGAATCTTCGTACCTGCTCGAAAGCGACATCTCCACGCTGATGTTCCATCTTTCAGTTGTTTTCCGAAAACATACATAAAACCATCATGCACTAAGCATTTCTTGCCTCTTTCAGTTGTTGTGAAATTCGGCATGGTATTCGTTGAGAAGGTGTACAGAATCTGCTTTAAGAATGCTGCTGTCGTGTTTTTATTCTCACTTATAGATTCGTACGAGTTCCAAAGATGTGAAGTACAAAGAGTGGTTATTGTCTGAAGACGAGACATACAAACATTCCTCTCTCAGTTACATTTGAACGTAGGCGTCCTTCGAGACAGGATTACACATTGTCTTTGAAATTTTTAAGCAACCGATGCATTTTCCCGATTAAATAAATATTTGCAAAAATGACAATATTTGGAACTCAATACGGCGAGACTGGCAACTCGAAATTGTTCATATTCAATCGTCTTTCACCTGTAAAAGGCTGATTCAACGGTTCAACGTCAACCGTATGTTTACAATACATTTTACAACAAATTGCGTTTACAAAGGAGTCGAATTACTCATTTATGGATGTATTGAAATGTTTTTTTCATCAATGTATAAACAAAGGGTGATTCTTTCTTTAGACTTACATTTGAAAATTGGTCCAGATTTGATGTAGGTACCTAAATTAGTGTTGAAAAACACCAACTTAGGTGAAGTTTGCTGAAGTATCAAATCATAATTAAAATAATCTAAAAAAATCTAACTCGAAACTCCCATTTCTTTAAAATATTAAAAAAAGTTGGCTGATATATATATTAGTTAAGTAGGAATTAGTCTGCTACGGTACTCTTGTACTCGTTTCAAATTCATCCCGTCGGATCAAACTTAAATTTGAGAATTTTGATTTTCAATCAAATAAACTCTTCGTCTATTAGGATTGTAATATTTAAAATCTTATAAAATCGTGCACAACATTCGGTTTTTTAAGTAAATCTAACTACCTAATTAAAAAATAATGCAAAACTTACCAGCACCACGTGAAACCGATCTTCTTCAATACTCAAAACTATTTTTTTTCCCACAGGTTTATACCAAACTCCGAAAGTTAAAAAAAACACCGTAGAATATAATCGTTACCTAACCAAAAATCAAAGTTCGTATTCGCGCCAAAATATAACAAGTAGGAACATAAAAAGTTTCAAAACACATCCATCACCAATGACCAAACGAGCCATCAAACGTTCTGTTAGGAAGAAATTAAGAAGCTAACAACTCAGTCAATCAAAAATGTCATTTAAATTAGATTATAATATATTACCTTCTTTTGTAATACAAGAATTAAAGTGGATTTTCCATATGTCATGTCTGAAATAATAGAAGTCATTAAGTCATTTTGAATACAGGATTTATTTTCTTTGGATGTCAAATCCTTTGCAAATCACCCTTACTTGATTCAACCTTATCTTAATAGCCTATTCATATTTTAGTTAACAGGATTAATAAATCTTATGGGGCGAATCCTACAGAAGCGGAATCGCCGGGGGCGAATCTTCCAGAAGCGAATTTGTCCGGGGCGAACTTGCCGGGGGCGAATTTTCCGGGGCGAATCTTACGGAGGCGAATAGTCCTGGGGCGAATTTACGTGGGGGCGAATTTTCTTGGGGGCGAATTTTCTTGGGGGCGAATTTTCTTGGGGGCGAATTTTCCGGGGCGAATCTTACGGAGGCGAATAGTCCGGGGGCGAATTTACTTGGGGGCGAGTTTTCGTGGGGGCGAATATTCCGGGGGCGAATTTTCAGGGGCGAATTTACCGGGGCGAATTTTCGGGGGCGAATCATCCTACGATCGTTGTAGGACCGATAGTACATACCTAAATCCTTTTTCCATTTGGGAAAATGGACTAAAATAACAAGTTACTTTAACTTCGTCCTGTTTTTCTAGGATAACTAAACTTTTCATTTGAAATTCTCACTAAATAAATAGAAGATTTTGATGAATTATTATTATTCTCACTTCACAATTATTTTATAGACATTCCACAAAATATCAAAATCAATAAAGTCAACGTGGTTAGCTTTAACATTATACGTAATATTAAACTTCAGTGCGCCGATTTTGGAGTTATTAGGGAACATGTGAAACCCTTAGCTACCCTCACACCGTAGGGTGCGAGGATTTGGTATAATTACCAGCAAACACCTTCCGAATGTAAGATTAGGGATATCGCAAAGTACCCTGAGTGGAAAAAAATCTGAGCAGTATTCAGATCAACACCAAAAGGGGTGTAAGTGTAACGTCTCTTATCTATAGAGAACGAACTTAATCCTAGCAAATCTCAACACGGCATTGTGCATAAGCATACAAAATAAGCCATTATCGCTTTAAATTTGACTTCTGAATTACATTAATAAAACTAATGCCTATGCGAGAAAAGAGCAATCGGTAAATTTGCCCGTTTTGGAATGATAGATACCATTTCAGTTTCCTAAGAAGGATTGAAGCGTATCACCAACGATCTAAAGGAGAATAGTTACGTACATTAGAGGTACTTGAAAACCGAGCCTACAATAAGACGTGTTCGTTAGATCCCATCTGGCCCTTTTCTACGTCCCTTGAAGAAAAATCTTTTTACGACAGCTGCTACGATGATGCTCTTAGTTTCGCGCCTCATTTACTACCTAACCTCTGCCATCATTCATACGAGGCTACCGCAATAAGCTCCGCATTCTGACTTTATAATTGAGTGTAGGTAAATATATCATCGTGTGTGTAATGTATACGTCTGGCTTATTTAAGCCCGGGATTACGATCACGCAGAATAAATTGAATATATATGAAATTTTTCTATGTAAATAACCGTCGAGACGCATTCTTACATTTCCACGCTCACGTCACATAAATGATAATTGACGATGGTAGTTTTAGAGCTACCGTTGCTATTAATTACGAGCGAGAGTAGAACCAGAAGAATTTAAAGCATTACATCGAATAGAAACAGAAAACATTTCGCTCCAGAGACGTATAAATGTTTATACCTGACAGCCTGCAGACGCTTGTAATACAAAATCAACGTCATATAAACATAAGCCTTTTTTGCGCAGATGTTCCCATTACAAATAATTTAATGAAATATACCGACGGTATGCGCTGGAACGATTCCAACTGTTTTGTATACATTTTTTGTTCTTCAGTAGTTGCAGGCCGTAGATCTCGGTCTTCCTTTGATCCTAAGGGAATGTAGAAATAATGTGCGTACTCTGTTCGCGGGTAATTTACTACAACGATGTATTAATCAGAGCACCCCTAATATATTTCTCTAGAAAACTGAAAGTGTTCACATTCGTATGGACTATATTTATTACCTGTGATAAAGGCGCATTAAAGTTTCAATGAACAGCATATTTTTCTTACAATCTTAGTTGTGGTGCAGTCCTTTACCCTTCGTTTCCATCAATTTCCACAGCTTTGCCTACTTACTATGGTAGCTCCCTCCGTCTTTAAAGTTAAATTGCGTGTTGAAATTCCTCGTGTATCTGGAGATATCGTACTGTTATTATAATAAATAAATTGAAGAAAAGTACGATGATTTGTTTAAAACTAATCCGAAATACCTATACGTGCGCCAAAATCTTATTTCATCAAGAAGGTGACAGTTTTATACATACATGTGCTAAGACTTCACTTCTAGCATATAAATTGGGTTTTACAATTTTTGTTGCTTTACACATCATGTTCTTCATGAGCTTGACATAATCAATACCTTTGCCAGTCATTCTTATAATGCAGCTTTAAATAAATGGATTATTTTCGATTCGTACTTAGTAAATGGTTATAGAGGAACCGAAAACAAGTTCTCGAAAGAAATATGCAATTCTCACAGCTTAGCCCTTCTGGTCGACCCTATTGACCCTCCTCCATCTCACGGAGAGCTGAGCACTGAAAATAGCTCGAAATGGATGAAAGAATGGGATGTAGCGATCTTACGGACGAGGTTACAAAGATGGAAGGAGGTACAGGGACCTAGGCTCAAAGCTCTAATCCCGGAGCTCCGGATTTGAGTGACTCAGAACGTGAATTTGTACACCTGAAGCAGAGATAAAGGAAATCCTTGGAAAGCTAAACACATGGCCGGATCTAATTCGTCAAGAAAAAGTTTTTGAAACAGTCGAGAAACTTCGCGCGATAATTGCGGCGCACGAAAAGAAGGAAGTGGTAAAGAAACCGACTCAAGAAGACGGGTACTGGAAAAGCGGAAATCGTGTCGTGGTGACATGCGCCTACGATTTGGTAACACACATTAATCAAACTGCAAAATCTCAAAAAAGAATTCGTTCTAAAATAATCACAGCAATAAATACCCAAAATCACAGAAATATGAGCTTAGGCTTAAGGTCGGTCAATTTATTAGATAGATACAGGATGTTCTTAAATATGATGGCTTATTTTATGACTAAAGGTTCATTTAAACATAGGTCCACAAATGCTTCGTTATCGATCTACAGGGTGTTAAAAATTCAAAATGTTTTAAGTGTTTTCTTTATGTCTTCTTCAGTTTTTGAGATATTTCGTTCAAATTTGAAATATAAGTTTCGCTGAAGGCCTGACATAATTGGTCATGTCAATGGTAGAATGTACAGGGTGTGTTTCCAGAGGTCATGTTCCATTTTTTTTACCTCTGAACTTTTTTCGATATCATAATTATTACTACCCAGTACAAGTGCAAGGACCACTTATCAATTTCACAGAAAGTATAAAACGTGTTCAAAGCGGAACCTCTATTAATTAATTGAGCTACGAAAGTGATTAAATCAAAACGATTCCTTTAAAATTGTCCCGAAAATATATATGTACGTAGCATGCTTAAAAAAGAGGAACATATAAAAAATTACAGGTATCCGCATTCAAAGAATGATCCACAATCCTATATTTAAAGGAATTTCTCCTTTATTTGTTGAATAATGGATACTTTAATTTAATCATCTAATTAGGACATAATTAGCAGAGGTACAAAGGGGACCTTTAATTTCGCCAGAAGGTATGAGGTGCAATCTAAGCTAAGATTTAGATCACTGAAAAATTCATGACGTCACACAAATATTTTTTCCAATTTGGCACTTTTCTATAAAAGATTAAAAAAAGAACTATCCGTACGAATAATGCGCTTAGATTGTAAATTGCCAAAAACCATGTAGATCGGACAAATAGAAATAATTATAATTAGTAATTATAATTAGTAATTAGTCCAGGGAATAGAGGGTTTTAACTTGCAAAACGAGAAGTAGTTCCAATTTTTTTTGCATGTCATAGACAGTCATCTGGAGGTTAAGAATCTAAGTTTTCGACCTTCCACCCCTTGTGCTTCCCCCGTACCATCCCCCAAAACCCCTGAAATTTGGTTGGTTTCTTAGTTTTTCAATCATATCTTTGTAATGGTTCACTTTAGAAAAAAATATTGTCATCAGAAATTGTAGATCATAAAATTCTACACAACTTTGACAAAAACTACTTCTTTGTGAAATGTTTATTAAAAAAGATATGGAGCTTGAGAGTTGGTTATATTTTTAAGAATTCTGAAATTTTATCTCTATAATTAAGAGTTTTATGAGAAAATATCTTGAATTTATCGTGGTATAAATCCCTCTACCCTGCACCCTTACCAAAGGGCATGCATAATAATGAAACTTGCAACCCTTACTAGTGAAGATATTTGAATTACTGTGAGATTATAGCGCTTTCTAATATACTTTTGAAATTAAAAAATTATCTCACTTCAGTTCAGTTTCACCCCCCCCCCTCCGCTCGGTAGGAATAGATATTTAAACGCTCTTGTGGCGATTGTGAAGTTAGTCAGAGAGTAGAACGCTTATTACATATATTTTCTATTCCTCTTTAAATATCTATTTCTACCTCGGTTGTGGGGGGGGGGGGGAGGATAGGAAGTATGAAGCTGAACTGAAGTGAGATAATTTTTTTGTTTCAAACGTATATTACAAAGCCCTACAATCTCACAGTGATTCAAATATCCCCACTAACAAGGGTTGAAAGTTGAATTATTATGCATCCCCTTTGGTAAGGGTGCAGCGTAGGGGGATTTATACCATGATAAGTTCGAGATATTTTCTCATAAAACTTTTAATTATAGAGATAAAGTATAAAATTTGGTTAAAACATCTACATGCAAATTTTAGAATTCTTAAAAATATAAGCAACTCTGATGCTCTATATAGTTTTTAATAAACATTTCACAAAAAAGTGGTGTATATGAAAGTTGTGTAGAATTTTATAGTCTACAATTTCTGATAACAATATTTTTTGGTAAAATGAACCTATAAAAAGGTATGATTAAAAAACTAAAAACCAACCAAATTTCTTTGGTTTTAAGGGTGGTACGGGGGAAGCACAAGGGGTGGGAGGTCGAAAACCACCAGATATTCTTTCATGACATGCAAAAAAAATTGGAACTACTTCTCGTTTTGCAGGAAATGGTCCATTTTCAGTCTCTATTTCCTGGACTAAATCCTTTATATTCGTTTTATCAACGGATCTAATTATATCCAAAATTATGATAAATATCAAAAATCAAAATCCATAGGAATAATCTGTACTCCTACAATATTCAACATTGACCTAATATTGAAAGCAACTGTACAACTGTAATTTTTATAAAATATTTTGTCTTACATGCCTTTTCCTCGCGAAATATGGAGGCTTCTATAAAATCACCTGCGGTGTGGGCCCGATTCTGAGGAACATTTTCTGCGACCGAGATGAGTTGAAACATTCGGAAGTGCCCTATGCGATTGACCTTGGGCTGACCATTAAAGACATAAATTTGAAAGCGTTAATGGCTGCGGAAACAGAGGTGGTGCGACTGGTGTGTGGCAGGAAGGCAAAATCGAACGTTGTGCACGGCACTGTAATCTGGAAATAAGGCTATAGGATATTGTTGTACAAACAACTTGACGTAGACATTATTTCGGCTTAAACGCCAATAATAATGACAGGACATCCTAGATGTAAGAATATTTCAATTTTTAAGTGTAAATCCGGTGGTTTTTTATAAATAAATACAAAGTAGGTTTATTTTACTTGAATTTATATTTCCGTATTTGTGGTGTAAGAAGTTTAACTCATGTTTTCTGGTTACGGAGTTGAAAAAGTAATGAAACGTTAAAAGTTTCTACCGTCCGAACAGCTACCAAAATTTGTCATCTCATTCATCAAGCTAGTTTTGTCATCTAATTCTGTGTTATAAAGCAAACTGAAGTTCAGAAGCGTTTATGTGTGAGTTATCGTCTACACAGATTGTTGTCATGCTGCCCTTGAACTCAATATGTGACTTTACATATAAGCGTATTTTGGGCAATCACTCCAACAAACTGCATCTATGAAACAATGTTAAATCGAAGTATGAATATTATGAAAGTTTTCTTTATTAACTTAACTTTTTATTCGCCTGTTTTCATTTTGACTACCTATACATACTTATCTATTTCTGCCTGCGTGTTAGTTAACATTCCTAATTTATCTTTAGTCAAGACGCTATCATGCGAACAATTAGTCAAAACCAATTTTTACCACTAAATTACTCACAGCAAAGCAGAATTTTGAATCCATATTTTATCAACAGTGAAGCGCATATTTTAACCAATGCATTTATCATTGATTCTTATCATTAAAGTACCCCCTTTGACGACTTTATTCTATGCTACTCCATCAAAGAATTTTGTCGTCCGTTTAATTAAATTTAATCAGTCTTAATTAATTTATAGACTTAAGTCGCTTCCGTGTAAAGTTTAATCCCTTGGAAGTGACCTGTAGTTGGGTGTCCGAATGATATAATAATCGGTAATCGTTTTCAATTAAATAATTAATAATAATCTTTCGATAGATAGGTTTCATTATGTTTCGTTCATTCAAACTAATTACTATTACTAAGTCAAATAGAGTGAAATAAATTAACCGATACCTTCATAGATTGAAACGTAGAGGAAATCCTGTACTGTCAATACGTCACTCTATGGTAAATAACCAAATAACCTCAAGTACAAATGCGCTTTCTGTTGTGTATCCGAATTATGGGCTCATTCTGAATGAACGGTAAAGAAGAGAGGAACTATACACAAGTTCTCTTCCCAATAATATAAAACTAGCGTTTCTTTTATTTTAAAATCAATAAAAGAAAGGTATGTAAATTGAAAATAATTGACAAAAATTCTGCAAATACCTAAAGCAACGAATGTGTGTTTATTGAACAATAAACAAATCATTTCCCAACACAAATATTTTAATTAAATCGGAATGTGTGTGGTACAACAAATTTTAATTAAATTAATTAACATTTTTACATGCCGCACGTATGGTGTATAGTATGGGTTGATTGCAACTGAACTTCAAGCATCAAATGTAAATTAAATTACACGGTCAGCTGTATTAGAAAAAATGTTCGATAAGTACCTACCTATGAGAAGTCTTTCACACAGTCTTAATTTACTTTGGAAAAATTACCAGAGGATTACAGATGAGAGTGAAGGGAAATAATTCCGGCACTAAGTGGCATTAATCTTACCTATACTGACGTGAATGCTTCACGTAATGGTTACGTATAAATTAAGGTTTTTTTCAAATTCCTCCAGATCACAATACAATTTAATCTTTCTAATAATCATAAAATTCGTTTTGTTGCTCGTTCATCGTGCGCAATTACTTTGTGTGTTATTGTTTAACGCACCCCAATAATGAACAATAAATCTTTAATTGTTCACTGGCGGCTAGGAGAATGCTAATTCACTTTTAATCATTTGTAGTTTTAATTAATGTCGCCGATGCTAGCTTGACAGAGTCAAATTCAATTAACTGTAATTACCTTGAACAGTAGTAGTTTAGGGTAATTAACCAGCTCCCGATTGGAAGTAGACATGCATCTGTCTACAGAAAAATTCTTTCTCATTTACAATTTCTGTGCGTGGAGTTACGATCAAAACGCAATTACGGTAGCAAACTATCGAGAAAAAAGGCAAATTTTTAATAGCGAATTGAAATTAACAGCGTTAAAAATGGCGGCATAAATGAAATTAAAAAGGGGTACATATCAATTAATTGTTTTTACAGTGTCCAGATGTTTGGACATTTTATCCCATAAATATTAATGTCCGTCCGTATAGAGAGACGTAATTATGGGAATGTGCGTGCAGCGTGCTATTCAATTAATGCAGCGATAAATCAAAGGACAAATTTCACACGCGCTCAAGAGAATGTTTTCGGTGCTTTCGCCCTTTCGGGGATGTTAAGGAAATACTACGATCCGGTTGAAAATAATAAAAATTAATCGTTGTGTTAACGTAACTTGATTACTATGGCAAATTGCGTTTGAATATGAAGTTCGGGTCACTACGAGGAATTAGCACGCAGCAGGTAGAAAAGTCAATAATTTTAATAGATTTCTATTTTGTAGGTCACGCTATTTCAAAAAAGACGGATATTGCGATCCTTCTATTAATAGTTGAGTACATTCTGACATTTTTTACTGTGGCAAAAATGTATCCAACATAATTCGTACTAAGTATAACCCATGTTTGAAGTAGTGTGTTCTTGCATTTTTGGTAATTGTAAATTTAAATTATACTTTAATAAACAGAAGTAGTTCTTGTTCAAATATAAGGAAATCGTCCTCCCTTGTATTTGTATCAGGTATATTAATTGTAACTATTATAAGACTATACCGACCCGTTGATTCAATCCCGACAACCTCTGTGTTAATTATAATCGTTTCTCAGCACCGAGTGTGATGTCGGGGTCCAACGACATAGGAAAAATCAACCTTTCTAATATTTTCAAAATTCTGTTTCCGGAATTAATGTATTTCACACTTGTTAATGACAGAAAAAGTGATCCAATAATGTATTATCGCATTTATTTTATCCCATTACTTTGTGTCAATCAGAATTTGTTTCAAATCGAAGCTCCATTTTACAGTCAATTTCGGGGCGGTATTTTTTTCGTGTATTCAAATGCCCCACCGCCCTAGTATAGAAGCTGCGATTTGATTACAATTTTCGCAAATCATGTCAATTTTTCAGTTACACGTAGATACAAAACCTCTAGCAATTATGGCAAGAAAGTGAGAAATCTCTTTGATCGAAGTTACAAAGAATCGCATAAGCTTTTCAGTAGAGGAATTTCTTGCCACTCGAATTCGGAAACCAGACTTTTAATCCGGTTCATATTCAATAGCACTGATGCTTGAATTCTTAGAAATCGATTGGTGGATGTTTGGCATCGCTATCTCTTTTCGTTCTCGTTTCAAAAATGCGCTAAAAATGTGCTATTGTTTGCGTTTTGTCCGTCCGTCCGCCCGGACCCACTTCTGAGGTGTTGAACTACTTTTAAAGCAATTGTCCTAGGAGCCTGGAATTTTTTGCAATAAGTAGCCCATACCTTGAAGGTGTTACAGATGGCCTTCAAACTTTGTTGTCCTAAGATATGCTGTTTCTGAAAGTAAAAGGTGTATAACTTTTACATGGGACAATTTGTCTCAGATTTTGCATATGCACGCCTCTAGTGCCATGTAAACACTTTCGAAAATGGGAGGGGGGGGGCTTTATCCTTCATGGTACTCTAATGAAAAGTCCTAGGAAAAGTCTCATCGAAAGGAATTAGTTTTTACAAACCACAACTGTCTTACGCGATTTATTTTAAAGATCAGTGGGTGACAAGGGACACGGTCAACTCGCCAAGGGCGACTCGCCACCGGACTACTCGCCACCGGCTCACCGACCGACTAGCCAACGAGACAACTCGCCACCGCGCGCCAACGAACGACTCGCCACTGCGAGAACTCGCCAATGGAATATTTTTCCCTGTTTAATGTGTCATACAAATGCATCCCACAAATGCAATAGTCAATTTCCCTAATTTTGTAAACAAAGTTTATCGAAAAATTGTAGTCAATATTTGAATGAAGACCCAACCGCCTATACCTGTTTCTATTACTGCATTTTGATATAACGACATCTTCTGCAAATTATTATTTGAACAGAAAATTTGACAATCACATCGTTATTTGAACGACACATTAAACAGGGAAAAATATTTCGTTGGCCAGTTGTCGCAGTGGCGAGTTGTCGCATTGGCGAGTTGTCACGGTGGCGAGTTGTCCCGTTAGCGAGTTGTCGCGTTGGCGAGTTGTCGCATTGGCGAGTCAGTCGGTACGAGTGGTCCAGTGGCAAGTCGCCCTTGGCGAGTCGACGCGTACCGCAAGGGGGAGTTGGTGCAGTAATCAGTGTTATCTTTCATGGTACTCTAATTAAACGTCTCAACGAAATGAACTGTTTGCTATCAACTACCGTCCTTCTCTCTTACCCCTTATCAAAACTGAGGGGGATCTATTGACAGTTCTACAGCCAACGGTCCAAAGATGTACTAACTGTTTAGAATACAAAAGACGACGAGACAAGTCCAGTCCACAAAGAGTGATAAAACAAGTCATGTGGTAAGATCATAGGAAGAATAAGTGTCTACCAGATTTAATTTACACCACTCAAGTGAGATTTTCTCGGAAAAATCACTGAAACTCTGGCCGTATTTTTCGATTTCCACAAAAAAACCAATAGGATTTCAGATCTACTCATTTGCATCAAAATTGAGACTTGTAAATTGAGGTCGAAAGAGTTTCACACATGCACATATTTAAAAAAATCGCATTTTCAGAATCCAGAAATTCGGCTATTAAGGGGATGGACAATCTTGACTTTTCAAAAAAAAAGTTTTTTCGAACGTTAACTTGCAATGTTGATAAATTGCAAGCACGTAACATTTTTAACTTCACAGGAGCGTAATGCTAACCCTTTTGTAGTACCGCAATTGCAGAAATTTCACCACGCAAAATCGTACACCTTTTTACAAGGTTTTTAGCGCATTTTTTAAGAGTTAAAAAATGTTTTTGCGTTTTGTTCGTCTGTCTGTCTGTCCCGACCCACTTCTGCGGTTTTGAACTACTTTTAGGGGAATTATTCTAGAGGCCTGGATTTTTTTGCAATTTTTTTTTCGTATAAGGAGGGAGGGAAGGTGCTCTCAAAGGGTGTAAAGATCTTCTAGACGAGACACGTGTACTGGCGATGTGATTTAAATGTACATATCTCGAAAATGTAGGACCTAAAAAGGGAAAATGGGATATTTTTGAGAATTTCTTTAACCTCTTAATTCTTATTGCATTATATAGGTATCGTAGATTTGGAATGTATGCCAGGCGACTTTTAAATGTTTATGTGTAAAGATCCCCTCCCCATAATATACTTGTTTTCAATCAATGTGACCCAGTTATTGTTACATATTTCGAATTCTAATTTCAATCCTTTTTTGTAGCATTCGTACCCGAGTGACTAAGCTTCGGCCATAATAGTATATTGAAAGACAAGTGTTACAATGCGACCTATTGTAATACGACTATCTCGTGGCACGAGTGGCGACGCGAAGCGTAGCCACGAGTGTCCGCAAGATAGGAGTATTACAATAAAGCATTGTAACACGCGTTTTTCATACTATTTTTTCTATTTCGGTGCTTTAATTAATTTAAAAAACCATTATCAGAAACTATAGGGAACATTAGAACTAACATGTTTTACGTTGGGAACACTTTTTATGCCGTTAAGTTTTAGGTTGGCAGCGTAGTAAGACTGGCATTTTGAAGTTCAAACATGGAAGTACCCAACGAACTACCTACTTGCACTAACTAGTAACTGCCAACTTAAGAGATGAGTTACCAAAAAAAACGACTATAATCACTGTCTTTGTACAACTGTTTTGTACAAAATCATCATTGTGACACCGAAATAGAAAAACAATATTCCGGCAGGTTTAAACGATTTCCCTTAACCGATAAAGCTTGTTTCACAATTGACGCAAACGTAAACGCCAACGGAAACGCAAACGGTAACGTGAACATGAACAAATTCGCAGTCTCACAATTAACGTTACGCTAAGTTTTGTCACGGAATATTTTGTTTATTAAAATGTGTTCTGTGGTAGTTGAACTAACCTAAAAAATGGATACCGACAGCGAAACTGACGAAGTAATAGCTTATGTATTCATGTTACATATTTACGCTCTGTATTACTACATATCCAAAATGAAGAGGTAAATACATTCCATAGCATTATACCTAGATTACTAAGCAAAATCGTTCATGTTCTTGTTAGGTGGTGGGTTCGCCCCTTCAACACCCTACGGGACGAGCTGGGAGCATTTGTAAACACTTTTAAATATTTTAAAGTGCATGACCATGAAAAATTTTTTTCATATACCCGGATGTATCCTGCACAATTTGATAAATTGCTTGAATTGGTGAAGCCCAAGTTATTAAAACGAAGTCGACGTCCTGCCCTTCCTCCCGAAATGCGTTTAGCGATGACTCTTAAATACCTAGCGCACGGTGGTAGTTTTGTAAATCTTTGCTTTGAGTTTAGAGTTGGTCACTCAACTGCCTCAAAAACAATTCGGGAAACTTGTGAGGCCATTTGGGAAGTATTACATACGGAATATTTCAAAAGATCTACTGATCAAGATTGGTTAAACATCAGTGAAGAATTTTGGACACGATGGAACTTTCCGAACACACTTGGAGCGATTGATGGCAAACATGTTGCAGTACAGTGCCCCACAAATTCTGGATCTTTGTACTACAACTATAAGAAATATTATAGTATCGTACTGTTGGCCTGCTGTGATGCAGATTATAAATTCACTTGGGTAGATATAGGTGCATACGGTTCTGAAAATGATGCTGGGATTTTCAAAAGGTCACAAATAAAGATTGATATGGAAACTGTAAGCTCCAGTTTGCCTGAAGGAGAATTGAATGGGAGCTCAGCAAAGGTACCATATTACTTTGTGGGTGATGAAGCATTTCCCCTTAATCATTATCTGTTACGCCCATATCCAGGTAGCGGATTAACTAATGAACGACTTATATTTAATTATCGGTTATCGAGGGCTAGGCGTACAATCGAGAACAGTTTTGGAATTCTGGCCAGTCGATGGCGTGTATATAGACAACCTTTATTGTGTTCAGTTGAGACAAGCGAGGCCATTATAAAGGCAACCGTTTGTTTGCATAATTTTCTAAAAATAAATATTTCTGATAAATATGCACCTCCTACATTAACTGATGTAGTGTTAAATAACGGCGAAGTAGTTGAAGGGAAGTGGCGAGAAATTGTCAGCAATGACAAAAATTTAACGCGTGTTGGAAGAATTGGTGCAAATGTGTCCTCGAAGAAGGCATATAGTCAAAGAGATATTGTAGCAAAGTACCTGCTCACTCCTGAAGGATCTGTGCCTTGGCAAATGAAATATATTAATAGAGGCAAATAACATGTATTTCTATCACAAAATATGTATATAAAAATATGTATTGTATGTATGTAGTTTTATTATACTTCCGAGGTATATTTTTCCAACAGTTCCAACACTTCCCGTTTGAATTTCAGTTTTTTGGCCTGTGGAATGTGTTCCATATCAACCACTACAGATCTCAGAAAATTCATATCGGACGAATTATGTGATGCCTCAGATTCAATGCCCTTCTTTCTAGCGTTTACAAATGAGGTAAATGATTCCACAGCTTTGGTTAATGTCTCGGGGATAGATTTATTTTTCGTAGCTTTGGGAGTGGTAGTAGTGGTGCGTGGTTCAGAACTAGTAGGTGATAATAATCCGCTGTCATTGACATCATACCACCCTTCTTCAATGTCTACACTTGGGCTGCTTTGTGCGGAGAAGATTTCAGAATCTTCTGCATCTACAATGTGTTCTTCTGTATGCACTTGTGCCTGGGAAACACGCGGAGTTGCTGATATGAGTCTGGAATATAATATAAGATTAATGCACACATTTTTTATGTCAATTTAATTACAATTACCTTCTCTTTCTGATATGCGGTACAAGTCATAACAAGAGCTTGAAAAACGGAAAAGTACTTTTGGTACTTATAACATCAGCTCCTGAACCTGAAGGAGCAAGTTTTAAACTGTCCGTATGGGCTCTAACGAATCGATCCCTTAAATTGTCCCATCGCCTTTTCACTGTTTCCGCTACAAATAAGGAAAGTAAGTGCTAACAATCGTACAGTATAACTATTGATTTTACCATCACTATTCAAATGTTCTGCAATGGCTAACCATGAATTTTCTTTCATCAAGGTATCTTCTGATTTCTGATGTTGTATAAATTGGGATGTTTTTCTACACACATAATTAACAATTCATCGAAACCTGGATTATCGCACATCGTCACAACTTATCTTTCGTTGATCTTTAAAGGTTATGTGGCTGGATCGCAAGCGCGCGCATGTTTAAAACGCCAACGGGAACGGGAAAGATAAAAGTTGACCAACTTTCGCGTTTGTTTCACGTTTTCACGTTCCCGTTGCGTTATATGTGAATGGAAATAGTAAATATTCATGTTTTAATTAAATGCTCACGTTCACGTTCGCGTTAGCGTTCACGTTGGCGTCAATTGTGAAACAGGCTTAAGAGTCTTATTTATTTTAACAACTAAACACGCTTAAGTATAGATAATATTGTTAATTAGTAGCCGACGAAAAATATTCGTTGCGCTAAACCCAGACACATATCTTTTACTTTCAATTGTTTTGGATTTTCATTGTAAGAGAAATTAACGTTTCAAATCCACGCCTAAAATAGGAACCTTTGCTATGATAAACTAGGAACAAAATTTTGGACTGAATTCCTTCAAAAAATTCCCAGACTAACCCCTTTCTATTTTTCATTAATTCATTGACGCCTTTTCCGATATGACGTTTAGTAATTAATTCATTAATTATCTTATTTAAAAGCCAATTAGGATCGATGTACTGCCAGAGTGCATGCAAAACTAGGCTGCTCTTAAAAAACACACATAAAGTGTGCTGAATGTGGGAAGAACTGCGTAATTTTTAGGTCAGCTATCTTTGCAACAAAACCCGACTAAGATAAGATGCCTCCTTATTATTTGCGACTTTCTGGAGTCAAGAATTTTCTAAAGCTATTAAGAAGTCAACCCGCTATGGCAATCAAATGACGCAGAAAAGACGATCATTAATTTCAACAATTACTTACCGATTTTTACAATTCCTCCAGTTGTGCAATTTATTGGAAAATTTGACACCCTGTAGATTTTCCATGAGATGTGATGCCTAAACGGTGCAAGTGCAGATTGTGTAAGTGTGAGGCATGGAATTATTTTGGTGCTGCATTACACCCACTAAGATATAACGGGGTAAATTGTTGTAAACTTCTCTGACACACAATCCAATTTTATTCCCACTGAGTTGAATTCCATTGAAAACCATATCTTTGGATGCGTTATTGAATCTTGTATTCTTTTTGTTGCCAGTATGGTATCTCCTCTTTCAAAGCCGTGAGATATTTTAACTAAACCGGTCCACTCAAAAAGATATTGTTTATTCTTTCCACACTGCGTTGTAAGAGAAAATAGTATACGTACATGTTTTAGTGGCAATATTTGTGAGGAAGAATAGAATTGATTCAAAACCTTACTTTTCATCAGTTAAAGAATCCAATATGTGTACTAGTACTGTAACAAAATTGACAAAAAATATACCGGGTCACAATGAGAACCTTATGGACCATAAAATCCAAAGTTCAAAGGCTCAAATAACGTTGCATAAAGCACCCAAGAAAAAGCAGCTTGCCCCACACATTGAAACATTCCAATCTGGGTGGTTAATTATGCAAACATTTAAAATTATATTCTGCGAGATGTTCCTATTTATCTACACGAATTGAGAAAATATTTTTAAAATGTAGTGCCCCATATAAGCGCTTTCATTTATACTAACTTTCATCTCGAATTCAGTGATCACAGCTTAGCTAAAAAAAATTAATATATCAGCAGTCACTTGCAGCTGGCCAATTTTGCCACAATTCATTATGAAGACATTCAAATTAATAAAGAAGTTGATAATTAAAATTTGGAATGTTGAACGAGAGACCAAAGTCGTTTCCGCGACTTTACATTGACAAATAAATTTGGCAGTTGTGCAAAGAAATAATTTATTGACGTCAAGAACCGATTAACTAGAAAGGTCCTAAGTTGTTTTAATAATTTTAATATGCCGTCAAAAAAACTTTAATCTTCGGCTTAATAAATATTATGAAACGGTAACTCTAAAAAGCAATCATTAATTTAAAAAAAATTCCTATGAACACTTTGTGTGGTAAATGAATTTTTTTGTCTTTACAAAGTTTCTATGGATAAAATAAGGTTAGAAAATGTAGAAAAACTAGTTTTATAATTAATTAACTTGTTGACAGAATGTAAAAAAATCTAAGGTAAGTAATCTCGAAATTATGAAGAGTGGATGTGTGATGATCAAAGAAAATATGTTGAATAGTTATGTAAAAATGTTATTTTTAGATAATAATATACAACGCATCGGGCCTAGCAGGCTCGTCTTCAAAGAGCAGACATCATTAATTTTAGACGCTTTCACATAGCCAAGTGCAGTGTTTAATAGAATTCATAAAATTTATTATCTTCATTCTGTTTAATTATGCTCAATAAACCTGCGAAACAAAAGCAAATTCTAAAATAAACGAAAGAAGAACGTTTTGTCAAGTGTTTTATAATGATTACTTTATGTATACATCAGCGCAAGACAAAAGAGCATTTCGATTAACATTCTTTTCAGAAAGCAAACGCCGTATTTGCTAAGCAGTATAATCCTTTTATTTTCGCGAATAAACATAAACTGGTCCAAATTAAGATTCTTTAACTTTTAATTAAAAGCATTACTTCATCGGGCTATTAAACCGAAGAAATTATAGCCTGTTTGTTGCTGAAATACAATTATTGGTAAATGTAAACGTTCCCCGTTAGTTTGCCCATTTTCTCCCCAGTATTTGTCACCGACCGTATAAGATCTACAGCTTCGTCGACGGAAACTTTACAAAGTTGCGAAAATGTAAAATTGATAAATTACCAGTCGGGCTTCATAATTTTTAGGATCCGACAACTTTCGGACGATAACGAACACTAAATTTTCGCACGTCAATACAATATTTCGGCATTCGAAAATATTTCAACTGAAGTAACCGACCTAGCTGTTTCGGGCAGATAATCACTAAAAGCCGTTGCGAAACCAACGAAACTTCACGCGAAGCTCCGCCAAACTAAAACAAGAGAAAATAAATTCAATTTCAACGTGATTGGATTTTTCAGACTCTTTTAAATCTCATTGATAAAATCAATTTTAACGTAAACCAGGCTTACGCTCAGAATGCGGAAGTACTTGCGTTGCATATCAGGTACTTCCGTCGAAGTGCCACAAATAAACCCATAATTTACCTACTCCACTATACAGTTCTCTCATATAGTTTCACAGCATTTGTATTTTGAGAATTTTAATAATGAAAGCTCCGCCACAGTTATTGCAATAGCTAAAGTGAATTATATTTCGACATCCAATCCGAAGACATTGTATAGAATACCATGTAGTTCGCTTGCTCGAACTCATATCACGAGTATTTAAAGAAAGGTTTCACAAAAAGGAAACAAAAATAGAAGTTCGCCCCTGCCGCCGAGCCGCCACTGAGTTAACCTTGCGTTTCGTTCCTCGCGCCAGGCGTCAGGTGATTCATTCTTCGCTTTCTCGTGCTCGTGTTCACATTCACATCGTTGTCTTGCGTTTTTCGACGATTTTGGTATCTGAGTATAACTAAATGATTTTATTTTAGCGGTTTTTATTAACCATAGGTATTATTTTTAGGCTTGTGCATGTTTTTGGCGTTGTCGACCATAGGCCTTTTTCGCCCGTATGTATTTTTTTACTACACATGGGCAAGTCCAACAAGCGGCATCGCTCTAGGAGCAGGGGGACGTCAAAAAGCGACCTACGAAAACGCCTTCGTAGGCTTGAGAGACTTTTAGAGGATAAGGAAAATGTGGACGGCGGCCATGACAGGCAGTCTCGGCCTCCTTTTCGTGCTATTAATAGAAGATCGGATTCCCGGTCTAAACGCGACTGCTCTGATTGCAGTTACAGCAGCGTTGAAAGCTTAAGCATTGCTGATGTTCCATCAACAAGTAGGCATCTTAGACGAAGACGTTCTTTGTCTGCTGAGGCTTCGTTAAGCCTTTCGCCTGCTCCTTCTTTAAGGGCAGGTGACAAATCCCAGACTTCTTTAAGTCTTTCTCCTCACTGTGAGGCTGAGGACCTACACGGAGCGGATGGTAGACCAAAGCCTAGAGCTCCTTTGAACTCGACTAACGGCCCTGAGACCGAATTGGAAGAAAATGTACTCATCATCGACGACGGCTCTTTAGCCCTTGATGATTTTGGAGACGTTTTAGGAAATGATTGCCCTAGTACTCCAGTTAAGGCGGACTGTTTACATGAGGCACTTTCCTCAAGGTGGAACTACATTGTAACAAATGGCCTTTCGCAGGAAAATTTACTTTCCTTAACTCAACGTTATGCAGTCCCGGAGAACTGTCCGACACTTAACTCACCTAAGCTAAATCCCGAAGTTTTAGCAATTTTGGCCAACGATCGGGTGGCTCGGGACAATTTTAATAAAAGTATCCAAACGAAACTCGCAACGGTTTTGGGAGCTATGGGAAAGTCTTTGACAGCTTTGCTGAATGACAATCCTATTCCAAAAAAGTTACGTGATGAAATTGTAGCCCCTTTGGGTGATGCTAGTCGTTTACTGGCGCACACCTTTCACGACATCTCTGACTCTAGGCGTAATTTGATTTTACCAACCCTTAACAAAAACATTAGGGAGGTTCTAGGGAGAACTAAACCAGGAGATTTCCTTTTTGGATCAGATGTTTCAGAGAGCGTCAGGGAAGCTAAGTCTCTACAGAACGCAGGAAAGGAATTAAAGGCGGCTACTCCTTTGCAATTCTCAGCTTCATACAGAGGTGGTAGGAACTCTGGGCGAATTCGTTTGAAGCCTGTGTTCACATCAGCGAAAGACCAGCGTTCTTTAAACCGTTACGGCCCGACTCGTCAAAAGGGACAGTCGAGATCATTCCGAGGCCAGCAGTCCCATCAGAAGCAGGGGAAATACAGACGATAGAGCAGGTAAGCCCAATTGGTGGTAGGCTCTCACTTTTCTATGACAAATGGTGTTGATTACTTCAAATCCCGTAATACTGAAATGGATTAAAGGCTATGCCTTGCCATTTTGTAGTTCACCTAGTCTAGAGCAAGTACCCCCAACAAAGACCTGGACGACTAAAGACACTGCTATGCATGAGGCAATTAAGTCTTTACTCAATTTAAATGCGATAAGCAAGTGCAGTCCTTGTCCAGGGCATTTTATTTCTAATATCTTTTTGGCTGATAAATCTGATGGCGGTAAACGATTCATACTTAATTTAAAACATCTTAATTCCTTTTTACAAACATCTCATTTTAAAATGGAAGACATTCGAACGGCCTTAAGGCTTGTCAAAAAAGGGTGTTGGTTCACAACTATTGATATTAAAGATGCCTACTTCCATATAGCCATTGACCCAAAATTTAGAAAGTTCTTGAGGTTTCAATTTAATCACGATCTGTATGAATTTGCATGTTTGCCTTTTGGGTTGGCTTCAGCCCCTTATGTGTTCACAAAACTAATGAGACCTGTTACACAATGGCTTCGATCTAAAAACATTATTTGTGTGTGTTATCTGGATGACTTTCTGTTATTCAATTCTTCGTATGAAGGCTCCTTACATGACACTAAGGTAACCGTAAATTTTTTGAAGTCTTTAGGGTTTTCTATAAACGTTAAGAAAAGTCATTTGAACCCCAGTCAAACCATTAGATTTCTGGGGTTTTTATTAGACTCAGAACTATTGAAAATTTCTTTACCTGCAGAAAAGAGGGAAAAAATAAAGATTTGGAGTAAAACTCTCCGGTCTAAGTCTCAATGCAAAATTCGTGATCTGGCGCAGTATATAGGATACCTGGTCTCTGTTTGCCAAGGCGTCAAGTACGGGGGGGCTCATGTTAAGCTCTTTGAACGCCACAAGTGTCTAGCACTAGCAAAAATTAATGGGGATTTTTCAGGTCTAATGGTACTGCATATGGATTTGCAACAGGATTTTTCGTGGTGGATCAATTCAATTGATTCCTCATATAATGATATTAGAAAAGATCAGTTCGTTCTCGAAATTTTTACTGATGCTTCGCTTACAGGGTGGGGCGCGTGCTGTGGGTCAGATAAGATTCGAGGGTGGTGGAGCCCAGAGGAAAGAATAAGACATATTAATTATTTAGAACTTTTGGCAATTTTTTTTTGGGCCTTAAAAGCTTTGCTTCTTCGGCCACCAATTGTAACATATTAATAAGATGCGACAACACTACTGCTTTGTCCTATGTAAATAAAATGGGTAGTGTCCATCACCCAAAGTTTTCGGCTCTTGCAAGGGAAATTTGGGATTGGTGCGAGGTACGCAACTTGTGGATTCTCGCCTCCTACATTAGTTCTTCGGATAATTGGATTGCGGACCGAGAATCTAGAAGCTTACCCCCTGAAACGGAATGGAGTCTCTCTAAGGAGGCATTCGATTTGGTAACTCGCCAGTTTGGAGTGCCAGAAATAGATTTATTTGCCTCCAGAGTTAATAACAAATGTGATCGGTATGTCTCCTGGCAGAAAGACCCTTTTGCTTTTAAGATTGACAGTTTTACTTTTTCGTGGGAAAAAATGTTTTTCTACGCCTTCCCACCCTTTGCTTTAATTTTAAGAGTCTTACAAAAAATAGTAGATGATGAGGCGGAAGGGATCGTTATAGTCCCTAAATGGCAAAACCAAGCTTGGTTCCCACTTTTTTCTAATTTAATTATTGAAGGACCTATCTTTTTTAAACCTACTAAATTTTCTTTGTTTAATCCTTACAGCACCGATCCACACCCACTGGCGGACAGGCTTACACTTCTAGCAGCGAAGCTATCAGGGAAGCGTTCAAATTAAAACACTTACCAGCGAAAGTTGTTCAAACAATTCTCAGTTCCTTATCAGCGGCAACAATTCGGCAGTATGGAGTAACATACAAGCTCTGGTGGCCTTTCTGTGAGAAGAAAAGTATCTCTCCGTATGATGGGACTCCAGCTCTCGTAATGGATTTTTTACAACACCTGTTTGACATAGGGAAAAATTCTTACGGGTCATTTAATTCACACCGCTCCGCCTTGGCTCTGATTTTGTCAACGGACTTAGCGGGCCATCCCGTTTTGTCTCGGTTTTTGAAAGGGATATCTAAGCTTCGGCCTCAAAAACCGAGATACAATGTCACCTGGGATCCGCAATTAGTTCTAAATTTTTTAGAACAGAGAGAGTCATCCACGCTTCAAGCTTTGTCAGAGAAGCTAATCACCTTATTAGCTCTCTCCACCGCACACAGGATGCAAACGTTTTCGCTGATACGCCTACGTAATATTTTAGAATCAAGTACTGGATTCCAAATTTTGATCGAGGACCAAATTAAGACTTCAGGCCCAGGAAGAAAGCAACCTTGCTTAAACTTGCCCTTCTTCGTCGAAAACCCCAGACTCTGTGTTGCGACAACTTTGAAGAGGTATTTAGCGGCCACAAAAGAACATCGCACATCGAATATGGATTTTTTATTTATTACTTTTAAGAAGCCACACAGAACTGCCAGCAGGCAAACTTTAAGTAGATGGGTGAAAGACACTTTAGATGCAGCGGGTGTGAACACTCTCATTTTCAAAGCCCATTCTACACGCCATGCCTCAACATCTAAAGCTTGGCAGTTAGGAGTACCAATAGAAGTAATTCAACAAACTGCGGGCTGGACAGAAAATTCAAAAGTGTTCTGTAATTTTTACAATCGACCACTATCACAATCAAATACTTTTGCGACAACCATTCTTAGTTCTAAGTAGACGTAACATTTCTTTTATATTAAGGGGGATTAAATGTGCATTATTTCTTTGTGTGGAATTTTTAGTTGAATGCTGAAAAACAAAGCATCTTTAAACAACTACATGGTATTCTATACAATGTCTTCGGATTGGATGTCGAAATATAATTAGACGATCAAACTAACTTACCTGTGAAGTTCGATCGTAATTATATGAGACATCCAATCCGAAGACATTCAAAACCCACCCTCCCAGGCCCTAGGTTTTTCAGCATCACTATTAATCTTTAAACGGAATGAATCACCTGACGCCTGGCGCGAGGAACGAAACGCAAGGTTAACTCAGTGGCGGCTCGGCGGCAGGGTCGAACTTCTATTTTTGTTTCCTTTTTGTGAAACCTTTCTTTAAATACTCGTGATATGAGTTCGAGCAAGCGAACTACATGGTATTCTATACAATGTCTTCGGATTGGATGTCTCATATAATTACGATCGAACTTCACAGGTAAGTTAGTTTGATCGTCTAAT
>NW_022170249.1:35714341-35728641 GCF_008802855.1 Photinus pyralis
TCTCATAATGTTCAGCTATTTTCTACATGTAGCCGCAACATTCTCCAAATGCTTTGACCATCGTAATTCCCTATCAAAGGTAAGTCCGAGGAACTTGACTTCTTGGACAACACTGATTATACGATTGTTCATAAACAAAACGGGGCCATAGTGGGGCTTACGGAGTCGACAAAAGTGAACAACCTTTGTCTTCTCCTCCGACAGCACGTACCCGACAGCATTGGCGTTATGACAAATGATGTTAATTGCCGTTTGTAGGTTTCGAGTTATTATGCCAACCGTCTTACCAGAACAACAAACCATTAAATCGTCTACGTATAAGCATTTATCAATTGACTCCTCAACACCTTTGGCTATTTCATTTATGGCGATGCCGAACAGGGAACAACTGATTGTTGACCCCTGCGGCACACCATTTTCTAAAACATACTCTTTGGAGTTGATATCGCCGATTCTTACACAGAACTTCCTATCCTCTAAAAAGGATTTTATAAATTTAGGTAAATTCCCTCGAAGATTGTTTTTATACATATTTTGCAATATTCCATATCTCCAAGTCATGTCATAAGCACCTTTTATATCGAAGAAGACCGCAACCAGATGTTCACCACTGTCAAATGCTCAGAATTCTGTCTGTCAGTTTGACCAGATGGTCTACCGTTGACCGTCCTTTCCGAAAACCAGTTTGGTAAGGCACGTATACGTTATTGCTTTCGAGAAATGTTTGTAGCCGCACATTAACCATTTTTTCTAGCAGTTTTCCCAAGCAAGATGTCAAACTAATTGGGCGATAACTTTGTGCCTGCAACGGATCTTTTCCTGGTTTCGGTATAGGAATTACGATGGCTTGCTTCCATTCTGAGGGGGAGGTAGAATCATTCCAGCAGTTGTTGAAGAATCTTAAGATGGTATTTTTCATTTCAGAACTACAGTGGCGAAGCATCTGGTTATGGATAGCGTCTTCTCCCGGTGAACATGACTTGGTGTTACGGATTGCTGCCTCCAATTCTTCTACAGTAAAAGGTACGTTACAGTTCTGTATATCATCTGTGTTAAAGTCAATTAATACTGCTTCTTTTTCAGGTTTGGTATCTAGAAAGGTGTTGGAATAGTTTGACGAGCTACTGACTTTATAGAACTGATCTGCAATTATGTTAGTTATGTCTTGCAGTTTATTGGTAATTGTCTGGGACGCTAATTTTGGCACCGGTACTCCAGTCGGCTATGCAATTCTAAAAATAAGAAAAACGTAATCGTCCTCGTGTTAGTTAAATATTGTTCAAGAAGTTCTACACATTTCGAGTTTAAAAAGTTTTTGCTATCAAGAAGAAATAATTGATGTAATACAAGAAAAGTGTTACCATACGAGCAGCCACAAAGTTAGTTATTTTTGTGATTGAGTCAGTTGTGCTGTTTTAAAAGTGAATTAGTTATGTTCCTGAGCTGCCAGATTCGTGTTAAAGTGTGTGTTTCGCCGATCATCATCACGTATTTTTCTCCTGCCCAGTTTATTGGCTTATTATTAACAAAACTGTGAATACTTTTTGAGTTCTCTTAGATTGTTTTTCGCTAGAGCGTTTGCAAGCGGAGTGCGTCCTATTCAAAACGCCCTGTTACTGAATTTGACTGAGGCCACCGACTCTTTCAAGTGTATATGAGTTTTAAGTCAGGATTTACTTATTGTGTCGGAACCCAGTGGTGCTCTGAAAGAGAATTTAAAAAGAAACAAAACTACGAAAACTACGTTGTCTAATTTGAGCTATCTAGGTAGGTGCCTGTTGAGTGTTATAGTAACCACATATCATTGCACACAGCAATATTAACACTTATAGGTACACAAATTAACAAAAAGAACATAATGCGTTCTTAGACTTTCAAAAACTTGACATCGAGTGCCCGTCACAATCTGGTAAGTATTAACCAACATTTTATATAATGCATATTCCTAACACGGATCTACAATTTAGCTCTACCCATCCCATTATAAAAACGCTAAACATGTTGCCCGAACATACATTCAGTTCGTGCATTAAACTTTCAATAGTCAGGCAATAGGAACCTCCATCATCTACATTTGTATAATAGGAATAGAGGAACTCGAGGAAGCGTTCCATAATATTCACTTTTCACATTGCATATGCCCCGGGATATACCATTATAGATGGTTACCTGACGGAATACGCACTTTGAATATAAAATTCTCTGTAAAGGGATACTTTTAAACGTTCATTTCTGCACAATGAACACGTTTGGATATATGGAATTAATGTCGGAAACGAAAAGATGCGCTGAAGTGCGTAGGTCACTATTACTAGGGTTCGGCCAACTACCGTTTAACGAAATTATCTAAGTAAAAATAAAGTGTATATATTACCTAAGGGTTACTACAATCTCCTTTAAGTAGTTTTTAGGATTTGTTACTAGTAAGCGTATAGGCTTGCTTTCGAACTTCTTGCGCTTTTCGTATATTAGTTTTCTGTGCACATTCAATTTATCGTGTTGAAATTATGAAAGCTAACAGAAAGGGAAACCACTACGGTAGGTACATTAAATACCTAAGTGAAATTTTTTTCGTGGAAGTGTTCCTTTGGCAGCTAATAAAAGCAGTTACTTTTCCAATATAACCTACACCAATATGGCATATTGATTCAAACAGACGACAACTAACAATTTATTTCAGTTAAATGGAAAGGTGGCGGAAGATGGGGCGGAGGGAAGAAGAGGTTGGTTAAGAAATGAAAGACGTCTTGCTTGCGGCTTTGTAGGTAAGTCGAACTGTCGAGCGTTTACATCGAATACACCTTAATTGTTCAACCAGTTTCATTAATTGAGGTTGCTCGAATTCGCATTAGGCTACTACTTTGAAGGGTGCATCACTAATTAGGTTCCCGAAGGTTCTGTTTATTTATTTATTAGTGGTGGCATGATTTTTGCCGATTTATAATTCCTACGGATACTTAGGTATCTTTTATACAAAAGTGACGTATTGGGAAAAAAAATTGTGACGTCATTAATTTTTCAGTGATTTAAATTAAAGTTAGGTAGCTTAGATTGCACCTCATGCCTTCCGGCAAAACTTTATTTACGTGGTCCCTGCGTAAATACTTAATGAATTTCACCTTTGTACGCTAATTTATTGTAGGTATGCCAATTGGATGTTAAATATCGATGAGCAATTTTAAAAGATTAATTCAAAGAATCATTTTCATTTAATCACTTTCGATCATAGTTTAAAATCCAATAATTGTCCCTACATTCACTCCTATGAATAGTAAACCATCATTACTTTTAATTAACACTCGATCAAATTTGATGGCCCAAACGGAAACGGCCACACATGCGGCGACACGGACAAACCAAAATATACAAATACGTGAAATGCACTACTCATCGGGAATAGTTATTTACACACCCAAAGATCTATTTCGGCAAATCTATTCACGAAGAATCATCCCTCGAACCTTGGGTATGCATATAGGTACCGGCATCGATAATAGCATTGTATATATTACCTTATATAGGAAATATATACAATGATAATAGGAAGTGTAGACAATGAAAAGAAAATAATCTACTATTGTAGTATAACAACTGGTATTACTCATTAAATGATGTAAATTACAACCGAAGAGAAATTCCAGGATGAAAAGACGGTGAAGCTTTTGCAACAGCGCACTGTGCAGTAATGCGAATCGTTCTTACTTTTAGAACTTGATAAATTGTTTTAAGAACTAAATTAAAAACAACTATACAGATATACAATTAATTAACGGCTGCGGTATTTTGTTAGTTGCAAAAGAAGTCACAGCTCGCCGCCGATTCATTACGTGGTAAATTTAAAATAAGTTCTTAAGGATCGGCCGTTTTAGTGCCATAAAATTACATATTCTACAACATTATAACTGAAGATGACCAGTTAGGTGGAAATCGATAGCCGCAACAGACAAATATAAAAAAAATAACGTGTTAAAAACATTTTCTTTAAACCCCTGCTCATTATAACTCCAATATATAATCATGAATTTAATTCGTTTCATTAATATTACGTCTATTACAGTTTTGACTTTCCGCGAGTAATACATATGTTGTACAAACAAGAGGAACTTCATATACGCCTTTGGGATTTGATGTAAACATGATGTTTGAAATACATTCTGATGTTTTATTTAGGCTTTAAATTTATATGAAATGGTAAATATATGACGTATAAGGCTGTTGGAATTTATAACATGAGTTTTTTCACTTTATTTGATTCCGATGACCGCAACAAGAGGGATTTATTTGAAATGGTGCAATAAACAAAACCAGTATTAAATTCTGAACTGTTAGCACGGTTATCAATTTATCATGAATTGCAACTTAAAATACATATGGAATGATGTAACAGAGATGGAGAATTGCTTTAGAACTGACAGAAACAGTATGATGGATAATGAACGAAAAGGGGCGGGTAATGCAGACATTATTACACATACGTTAGAGCAGAGAGCAGACGATAATAAATTACAACAAGGTAAAAGCAGCAAGCAAGTGTGAAGAATTATTGAAAAATATTGGACGGACGGGAAGAATAATCTGAGAAGACAGAGAAAGGTGATGGCAAAGATTTGAGAAGACAAAAACAGCACAAAAGTGGAAGTAAAAGAGGTAGGGGAAGATATAAGAACATGAAGTTTAATAGAAATAGATGATTGCAAGAAGCACTTTATCTGTGTGTAACAAGAAAAGCACAAGAGATGTGAAGGAACAGGGGAGATCTTGTTGTGTAAACTACGTCATGCGGACGTTTTTATTCGTATCAGCGTCTATAGTAATGATTGTTCACCCTGTATCAGTTGAATTTCAATTTTTTTAAGATTGAATATCCTGGTTAATTTGTACTGAACGATCGTAGTTTTTGAATTAGAAGGCTATGTGTGTTTAATTTTCTTTAAATAATCACCTTGTATTTTTATTGCATTATTGATCAGTGAAATTACGTTGAAAAATATTTCGAACATCTGACAATAATTGCGTTGTAATATTTGAAAAGTTTATCTCCGGTTTTGTGATAAGAAGTTCGTTATCGCTTCGTAAAAGGTTATCGGTAGATAAGCAGTTGTTTGCCGAAAGTGTAAACATATGTGTGAATTTAGAGAAGACGCATATTTGTTGGATACAGTAACAGACGAAAAAGGATAAAAGAAATGATGGGAAGAGAGGAAAGATACTAGGGAAAAGGGAATGGGGATAAATGTTGAAAAGTCGAAGTCGATATTTTGGAAGAGAAGAGGGAGGTAGAATGAAAGTGGACGGCGGAAAGAGTGTGAGAGAATCTGGGGCACCATATGGAAATAAATAGTGGAACAAAAGTACCAATACGGAAATTAAGGAAAAAAGAAGAGACGATCAAACCATCAGTATGGGGAATAGGGGAAAATAAATGCAAGAATGAGTTTAGAATAAGAATACCCGATTGATGCAATTGTCAGGGGGGTAGTGTATGGAAACGAGAGACGGAGATGGAAGGAATATAAAGAGAGACAATATTGGGAAGAATACCAAAGTACATAGAAGGAAATGAAGCAAAAATGTCGTCGATAAGGATAGAAAGCGAACTGGTGAAGGAATGTTGTCAACAACAACAACCACAAAAGGAACATATGGTAATAGTAAACAAAAAATATACGAAAGAAGCATATGGATGGGAAGTAAAGAGGGCATAAAGATGAAAATGTATGGAATAAGGACTAACAAGAAGGGACTGAGACATACGATTGTATCAACAGAGGAGAAAATTCACAGGGAAAAAAAGATATAGTAATACGGCGAATAAATTTATTAGGTGGTTATCCTGGGTCTTAATAACTACAACAATTTTAGATTTCCGCTACATATTGTTGTTTAAATTTCTGCTATTCTTCCGTTTTTAAATATCTCGACATATAAGAAGTGAGCGAGTATGTGCGACGCTCTACTCACAATGCATGTTGAGCCCAAAGAAACCGGCACACCAGCGAAAAAGAGTGCGACAAGACCGTATTCGTCTCCTCTTTCGGCCTCTACCGCTTCAAAATGATGCCATTCGGGTTAAGGAACGCGTCCGCCACTTCGCTTGACAACAAATCAAAAACTTAGGACACCTTATCGCGCCCAACGTACTTAGTACAGGCTCGCCAAAACAGCTGGAATCGGGGGTCTGTCGGCATCGAGGAACTTAAAACACATCTTGTCCAGTCCTGCTCATGGTATCGAAGGTTTGTCCCGGAATCCGCGAAAGTCGACAGGTTTCTCGCCAGCCTATTAAAGAAGGGCGCATTATGGTCGATGGAACAAGCCGCCGCCTTCGCTTCCTCACCACCGCGCCTGTATTATGACAATCCGACTTTACAGGCCCCTTCATCATAAGGCCCGCCCGTTCTAAAAAACGTAAATAAACTTCTACGTTGTGAGCTATTTGCAAGTTAGATACAAGAGATTTTTAAGTTAGTTGGAGTAGAAAAAATCTTGAATAACTTGAAATATGGTATCAAACGGTGTAGATTTTCAAGTAGATTTCGAAAATGCAATACATACTATTTAAAATAAAAAAATTGCGATCCACATCCGGTAAAACCGGAAGTGAAACCACCATGATAATATTTTGTTTCGATAGATCATGAAAAACTATGTTGGTATGTATGCGAGCCTGAACACTTTTAGGTAAAGGTTTACGTGAAATACCCTGTATATCATGAACAATAAATAGCACACAGACAAGATATCAAAATTGGTAGGCAATAAAAAATGGTCTAACCGTCGATCTAATGCCATAATCAGCGACTAATAAATTATCAGTTTTGGCGTATATGACATGAACAGTTTTTCATTAACTGAGATTCACAATGCAATTTCTACGTGACTACAGACACTACAAAAAGTTTCTTTCTCTATTCTGCAATATAGGAAATTGAAAAAAGATCAATTATTTTTGCAATTCAATCACGTAAAAAAGTATAAGAATCGGACCAACTTGAATTAAATCAAATAATTAAGTAAAGTAATAAAGCGTGTAGGCTTGCGACGTGGTCTAAGACTAAGAAAAAGCTAAGAATAAGTAATTGGTGAACTCTTTTCGCTTTAATCAATTAGGTAATGAAGTTTTGCGGATCGAGTGTAACAGTTTTTGGTTGCTTTGGAATTTTGAAAAATAGAAGGGACAGAGTGACATTTAAAACTAATAAGCTCGACCATTTTAAACAAAATGTTACGCAATTTTTTACCTTTCTAAATACACCGAGTACTTGCCAAAACAGTTTTCAATTCCCATACTTAATGAATTTTAAAGGTGCAATAATAAAAATAAAAATTTATTTAAGCAATCTAGAAGCTTCCACACCGGTCTCCTTAATATTCTGAATGCATTTCCCATTAAAACCTTTTAACAGTGAAACTAGGATTAAATTTCCTCTTGGATATTTGTTAGAGCTTTCTAAAATAAGCACGATGTAAAACTGGGAAAAGTACACTCTTCAGTTTACATGTTTCTATTGTGTAATTTCTCTAAAACGTCGATACCGTTTTTAATTTGTGGTGTCTGCTGTTATATAGTGCCGTTTTAAGCTAGATTTAATTAGTTTCCTGGTGATTACTGTTACGGCAACCAAGCATAATTTATCATGACTATGAAAGCCAAGCGTTCCGCTTAAGTTTTCAGCTTCCAGTTTAGTTTTATACCAATCGAAGTGTGAGCGTGTAGCTTCGGAATTTAATTAATTACCTTCTCCGAGAATCACTATTACTGTTTACTTGATTACTGAACGCGCATTTTAAAGAAGGTATTGAGATTCAAATGACCTGAAAACCCTACATGCACACATAAATGTTTTAACACGCAGTTTAAAATAAATGAGATTACATCCCGTAATCCCAGCTGGAAGTGTTCGCTGGAGAACAGCAATTAATTGGAGCATACCAAAACGGATTACATTCTTAAATGGTATCAGTAAGGCTTACTGTATTAGTGATATATCGGTTGTTATGCAAGTAACAAATGACTTTCAATGTGGGAATATTAAACAATAGGATACTTTCATCTCGATGTAAACAGTAACCGCACTCAAATATATAATTTTTTAGGCTATCATCACAAAAACGTTGATTTTATGGTCTCTTTTGCGGCCATAAAGTTTCACTTTATTGTACGCTTCTGTCAAACTTTACTTTATTGTACACATCTGTCAAACTGTACTTATTTGAAACTGATGTGTGAGAAACAGTAATCTGTTTGATACAAAGCGTCTATCTGGTCTCGCCCCATCAAGGATTGGGCCATCCACGTGCGTTTTTTTCATTTTCGGACTTGTAGGAATGTTTCACACCATTTTGCATAATCACAATGTTCACATTTAAAATTATAGTTTGACGTTTCAATCTTTGCTGCTTGCAGACCTTTTTGAAGTGTAGAACCAAAACATGAGGAAGATGTTATTGCTTACATTATTATACGAAGAATCACCAGCAATTAACTGAGAACACAAGTAGCTACCTATACCTACCATCAAAGTAGGTAATCAGGTTTCTAATAATTGTACAGCATGTTAACTATAAGGTCTTGGAAGCCACAGTTACGAAGGACCTATTGCATTTGACATTATTAAAATCTTGTGCAGCGGAGGAAGTTGCGATTGTACTTTTACTCTCAAACGCCTGCTCTTATATCATATATGACTTAGGGTCGCAACGCTTGCAGCTTCCAAAATTTCATTTTGGGTAGGTATCTGAACTGTCGCTATCACCCATTTTGATACGCACAAAACACACGCAAAGATGCTAATTATAATTTATTACATATGACAGGAAATGCTTTGTTTTTAATTGTCTAAGATAACTATGATTTTCAGAAAAAATATGTTTATGAGCAAATTTTTGAATTCTTTTTTTGATGATCGCCTAAAAAATGTTGTGTGCACCTTGGCCAAAAGTGATTTGTTAGGCCTCATCTGAATTGCGGCCTCGGCTACCGCCTCGGCCGCAAACAACAGCTTCGGCCAAAAAAGATCACTTTTACGGCCTTGGTACACAAATAACTATTTTGTACTCATTGAATGGAAAGATAATGTTTCCAAGCATCCTCGATGCACGGGAAAACGACTTTCCCGCATCGCGGTGTTTTTTAGTTTCCGCTGGAGATAAGGGGTTATGCGCATTCTTCAGTTGGTAGTACTTATTGAAGTCAACGAACGTCATGTCATAACTGTCATCTGCTGTAAAATCAATTAAACCGTTGGTTGAGGGTATTTAGTGCGATTAATCGGAAACAGACGTACACTAAGTTTTACGTAAATATAAACAAGAACTTATAACGCAATCAAATTATTTTTCAGAAGTGGAACTCAAGAAAAAGTAAAATTTATTGTTAAAACGTCTTAAAATGTGACCAGTGATATTCCGCAACTATTGGCATATGCAGCTTAAGAAAGCACATATTAACACACACAAAGCTTCCAAGGATTATAAATGTAACGAGTGTATTTACGCAACTCAAGATAAATCAAATTTGAGATCACATTTGTTCACACGTCTTCTGGGAATATTAAATACGATCAGTACACTTACGCGACCAATAAAAGCACTCTTTTCAAAGCATATTTGTTAACACTGAAGACTTCCAAGGATATGCAGTGCAAACGATGCAATTCCGTGACCAGTGTAGCACTCATTGCAAAGGCAAAATATGTATTAACCAAAGGTCTGAAAGTTTTAAATGTGACCAGTGCGATGAAAAGTGGGTAGTTACAAAACTATGTTACCAACCAAACATATTATTGTGTTACCAACTCATGATTAAAAAAAACTAATTTACAAAATTTTATTAATTTTGACCTTTTTTACGCAATTCGTTACAAAAAATATTGTACCTAACTCTTTCGGAAAGAATTTTCCCGCATTCGCACTAAATGCAGCACTCCCTACGGTCGTGCTGCAAACAAAGTGCTCATGCGGAAAATTAACTTACCGAACTTGTTAGGTAAATACACTAATTATGTGACCAAATTCCTACATGTAAAATGTTTCATGTCCCACCCGCACCGGGCCGACGCGACGTTCAGGAGCTGTGAGTTTTATTATTTGCTAACCAATGTTGGCCTGCAGAGTGCTTGCAGTAAGTGCTCGACAATGTCCTTTAGTTTTCGTGCTGTCATTCTTCAATTCATAACCTCATGAAATATGAGTAGAGTTGACCAAATATTCTTGAGGTACTGTTATTACCTATTTATTAAAGTTTTCAAATTAAAACGCTATTAATAAATGTGGGATTCGAAACAGCTGAATTTACCGCACAGGTTCTAACGTACAATCAAATAAAACAGGAAAGCTATTATTATTCGTATCAAAATCGTGTCAAAAAAAACTCCCAATAGGGCATGAAATTCATTTATTTGTACAAATTATTTTAACCGTCAATTGTGGACAAGTAATTAAATAATCTAAATTACAATGCCTACTTCTATAGTCGTTTATGGCACTTAAGATTATTTTAGAGAAAAATCTTCTTTTGATTTGTGTCATTATAAACCCTCTAAGAGAAACAATCTGTTTCCCAAATTAATTGCCTATGTTCGGTTTGGAATATTCACCCGGTATATGCAATAGATAGTTTTATTAAGAATCCTTTAGGCTTAAAACTGTTTTTGATAAGGTAAGATTACTCGAAAACGGATAGAGATTTTTTAATTTCTTTTGCAGCAATTAATATGCCATATGCTATGGCATGCGGTCAATATACCAACAACAAAACACCAGCTAACTCAAATAAAAAAACCTTTAATTAAATTTTGAGTAATTGTAAAAAATCTCAATGTTGACTTTAAATCAATAATTTGGAAGACTCACTAGGGTCGATCATCTTCCGAAAATTCCAAATAATTAACTACACAACTAGACCTAACATTATTATTGGGCACGAAAAGAAAAATCTGATATGAAAACAGTGCGATTCGCACTTGGGATTCGAATAAACACACAATTAATTGATTGGCAATATAAAAAATATATTCCGAATCACATAAAAGAAATCCATGAAAGAAATAAAAGCTGACAAAGCTTGTTTGGACATATTTCCCCGCACTCAAGTGGTCGACAATTAAAATAAGAAATCTTAAAGTTACTTAACGTTTTTTTTTCTTAATAATCACAATAATCTGGTCGACAAGGTTTGCGATACCAGCTCCTGAACTTCACTTTGCTTTATAACACAGAATTCAATGACAAACCTTAACAAAAGGCATCGCTGTATTACAACTGCTTGATTTTTTAAGTCGATTTTCCGTAATCGAACAACAAGCGTTAAACTTCTCACATCACTTTACTTAACTTGCTTCTGCACAAATTAAATGACGGACTGAGTCTTCAACTAAACAAACATCACGAAAATTTAGTATAAACAAATTTATACACTCTTCAACCGTCGCGGAACTAGTGGCCTCGTTTTCTCGTTGTCTCCAGTATTTAAGGAGACACCACTTCTATGATAAAATAAATTCCTTCTTTAAGAATTTTCATATACATACCCAATCATGACGGAACGCTTGCATCTGGGGCGTACATCCTACCACCCCGCTCCAGTTTGGAGTAATGATGGATTTTGTTCCAAGGTCGTGTGCTTGGTTGCTGGTCCAAGGTCCTTGAGTTACTGAACTAAAATCGTGACCTGGGGATTTCCCTGGTTAATTCAAAAACAATCCTTATATATGAACAGCGTTAAAAATACTCCATTTAATAACTATATTGCTCGATAAAGAAATTAAAATTAGAATTTGTGGTGGTATCACAATTACTTCTACCTCACTGATTTCTACGTGAAAATGTATCAATTTTTTTTCCATAACGATATATCAATTCAATTAATACACAAATCCTATAAGCCCAAGAGCCCACGACGGCCAGACCTTCGTCATTTTATAAAAGCTAAAAGTTTTTCTGTTAGTGCCTCTAACACAGGAAAGAACGATCAGCGAGTATAGAATTTGAGTTGTGGTTACTTACGCAGGTAACAGGTAGTAAAGGTGTATAAAATGGTACATCAAATTTGTTAAAGTATAAAGGTCAAATTTTCTATATTTTCTTCGTATTAACATTAGAAATTACGTCATCCATTGCCGGACACTTAGTATAGTTGCAACCCCCTGCCAGACACCCCTAAACATTAAAAAATTATGATTGTACTTTCGTTATAGTATAAAAGCTGAACTTTATGTATGTTACTTGGGGACCTATAGAAAGATGTTACCTCCATAGCCGGACAGTTTTAATGGTTTCTACATCTTGCCAGACACGTTGAAAGTCTGCTATAGGTGCGAGCGCGAGGCGACAACTGTTCAGGTGAATGCGATTGAGACAGTGTGTTTAGCCTATTGTAATTGTTCAATTCCAATAAAAAAAGTTTTATTATATTCATAGCTATTTTATACAAAGTAAGAAATATAGTACAAAATAAAAAAAAATTCTCAATCATTTCTTTCTTCAATTACGTCGATGTCAATATGTTCATTCTCATCGTTACTCCAGTCCATAGCTTGATCGTCGTCAATACCGTCTTCTTCATCAGTTTCTGAAAAAAAATTTACCAAATTTAGAAAGTCATGATCAACTACAAAATTATGTACCTATAATCATTTGACATAATAATTGCAAACCTGATTGAATTTGGAGTGAATCACTGACATAAATTGGTAGTTGATCTCCTTCAAACCATTTAAATTGGTATTTGTCATTTTTCAGTACCCAACCATTATTGTCTGGTTGATATATGGTTGGATTTTTCATATGAGCATTGTTCCAAATGGTACATATGTAAAGCTCGCAGAAATTGCTGCAATAACTCGCTTTTGCAAGGTGGTAAATTGCTAGCGTCAAAATTTCTCAACTTCTTTCGGTCAAAAGCTTCGTTTACATCAAACACTGTATACGAGTCGATGAACATTTGAAGTCGAGCGGCATCAACATCAATTATATTACCAATATTGTATACATGGCATATAAATCTCTGAATAATGTTATAAACGTTTTGTTGTTTGACTCTATTTTCAATTAATTCACTGTCACCGAAGTTCATGAAAGCTTCCTGGTACTCTAGACATTTTTTTAATATTTTATACGGTTTTAATTTTCCTTTCCTGAAGAATGCAGGATTGTAATCGCATCCTGTGATGGCGTGAAATCCAGGTAAGCTTTGACAAATTGATTGTCCCAATTGTGCGTGTATTTTCGTCAGGTTCACATATTTTAATTTATTTCCAGTACCTGTAAGAATCCAAACAACCGAATCATTTTTAAGGCGGTGCATATGACCAAGCATTATAGCAACAATATCAGTATCAACACTTCTGATTACTATTTCTGCTCAATAGTCAACGCTGCATGCATGAAATACCACTTTAGTATCGGCTTCCTCGTGTGCAGGGCATGACAGCGCTTCATCAACACATGAGAAAACTGTTGGAATCGTTAACAATGAAAGAATGACATTGTTTGAAATTGATGTGGATAATTTTGTTGCCAATAAATGGTACCACATCATCACTAGCCCAATGTAAAATAAAAAAATTAACCAGAGCTTCTTTGAAATTTAGATTTTTCAACTCTTTCGTGAAGTCACTTGATCGAACTTGGTCAGGTCCAGTTATGGTGTACCTACTCTAATTGCGTAGATTCAAACCGTTGGGAATGCTCGTAATCTTTGATGGATGGTGTAAAGTACTGATCAAAGATCACGTCAATTCTCGATGCTTGTAATTGAGTAACCATTTGCAAAAATTTACCATGTGAATGACAGATGATGCGCGGTAAAAGATCGCAGTAGGCTAAACGCGCTGTCTCACTCGCATTCACGTGAACAGTTGTCGCCTCGCGCTCGCACCTATAGCAGACTTTCAACGTGTCTGGCAAGATGTAGAAACCATTAAAACTGTCCGGCTATGGAGGTAACATCTTTCTATAGGTCCCCAAGTAACATTTAAAGTTCAGCTTTTATACTATAACGAAAGTACAATCATAATTTTTTAATGTTTAGGGGTGTCTGGCAGGGGGTTGCAACTATACTAAGTGTCCGGCAATGGATGACGTAATTTCTAATGTTAATACGAAGAAAATATAGAAAATTTGACCTTTATACTTTAACAAATTTGATGTACCATTTTATACACCTTTACTACCTGTTACCTGCGTAAGTAACCACAACTCAAATTCTATACTCGCTGATCGTTCTTACCTGTGTTAGAGGCACTAACAGAAAAACTTTTAGCTTTTATAAAATGACGAAGGTCTGGCCGTCGTGGGCT
>NW_022170249.1:35728741-35743847 GCF_008802855.1 Photinus pyralis
GTCCAGTGCAACGCAAAAAAGAAAACATGATGAAGATGAAATAGTTGAGCAGGTAAGGCATAAGAGTAAATGTGGTACCTATAACATATAATTTACTGTAACCTTCAGGAAAATCCGCCTGTTGCAGTGGAATCCTGGAAACATTACAAGCCTAGTAATTTACAGAATCCAATCAATCCTGTATTAAATGTAAGAATGAAATTTGTATTTATTATTTATAAAGAATTACACAGTGGCGTAACTATCACCGGGCAGTTCGGGGCAAAGCCCCGGGGCCCCCGATCTCGGGGGCCCCGAAACCCGAAAGGTGCCGGACACACGTAGAAAACAAATGCGTAGTATACAAAACAAAATTGTAGGTCATGGTTCATGATTGCTAAATCTTAACATGGTACTACATTCATTCGAAGCTCATAACTAAAATGTTTATACTCTGAAATCTGATATCTGGCACTGATACCCTATTTGAATAAAAATAATTAAAATACGCAACGCTATTCATGTTGCTGGCATTCAATTCATTTGAGATAAGATTAGCAGGGACTGTTTAGCGCTTATGCTGAAGTGGTAAAACAAATGAAGTACCTAGCTATATTTCCTTTTCTTGCAAGTTGGGATTTTTATTTCTGTTAGTAGGTTACGCTTACGACTGTTGAATTGCTACGGAGTTATCTTTGCCCTTTAATTACTTACTGATGTAGTGATCTTCGTGGCGGCCAAAAGTGTTTCCGGGTGCAGGGTTTTTGTCGTGCTTTGCAATTTTGTATTCTTTAGTGACTCTGCGTTTCTGTTTTATTTGATGTGTTTTTGTTTTCGTCGTTTTCGGTTACTACTGTGTTACTGTTATTCATACAAATTAAAATTTAATAAAGGTGTAACTGAACAGCAATCTGAAGCTGAACGTTTTGCCGTTTTCGTTGAAGGTGAGTACTTACTTTATCTATTATATTATATATGTATGTATAAACACTCCAACGTATACGTATTCATTATTCAATAAAATAAATTAAGTACGTTCATGGCAAAAACAGAAAATACAAATACAGGGTGTCCCTAAAAGGTCTGTACAACGCGCTACCAGGGGTTCTTGGTATCAAAATAGGACGATTTAACCCAACTTACCTCTATCCAAAAGTGCTTCGGTAAGACGCTATCTACCGCCAAAGATTTTTTAAAAAAATCGTTATTTTTATTTTATCGGAAAATGGTTTTGCCGATTAAAATGAAATTCGGGATGTGAATGTCTAACGTAAAAAGGGTTTTTGTGATATCATCGTTTTGAATGTAGTTGCTATGTAGGTGGTAAAATACTGACCATCCACATCTGAAGAGGTCTAAAATTTTTAACTACTATTTTGACGGTTCTGAATTTTTAGACACTGATAGACAGTTTACTTGCAAGCATTTTTTGTCTCTTGATGAATATCGCTATCTGTGATGGTTTACGAAAAAAAAATTTAGGCATGAAGAATGGCATGCACCATACATGCGATTGTTCCTCAAAAAATCAGAAGATGGCTGTGAAACCTTAGAGTGGCGTAACGTTTGTTTGTTGTTTCTTAAACTTGAAGAATTTACGTTTTGCTTGAAGACTTAAAATTTCATTGTTAAAATTGTAATATGGCCTTTCAATACAGTAACGCAGAGTTAACTGATATGCTATTAGTGTTTGGATACTGTCGTGGAAATGGTCGCCAATGCGTTAGAGAGTATACTCACAGGTTTCCAAATCGTCGTGTACCAAACCATCAAACGTTTGCGGCTGTTGAAAGACGTCTTCGTGAGACCGGTCGCTTTGCTCCTGTGATGGCTGATTACGGACGTGGACGTTATGTAATGAATCCCGATGTCGAAGAAGCGATTTTGGATCGTGTAGCAGACGAACCGGAGATAAGTAGCAGACGCTTAGGGTCGGAATTAATGGTCTCGAAAAACGTTGTCAATGGAGTCACTCGCGAACAATTGCTACACCCGTACCACATTCAAAAAGTGCAAGATCTTTTGTTGCCTGACCCGGATCAACGTCTAATTTTCTGTACTAATATCAATGAACGAAGAGTTCGAAATCAGAATTTTTGCCGAAACATTTTATTTACCGATGAAGCTTGCTTTACAAGAAGGGGCATAACAAACCTACATAATGAACATGTGTATGCAGATGAGAATCCGCATGCATGTAAAGTTACCCATTCTCAACACGAATTCAAGATTAATGTTTGGGCAGGAATCGTTGATACTTTTATTGTTGGTCCTGTAATTTTACCTCAACGATTAAATGGCGATAGTTACTTGCAACATATTCAAAATACTGTGCCAGATTTATTGGACGACGTATCTTTGGAGCTACGCGGAAACATATGGTTCATGCATGATGGTGCCCCTCCTCATTTTACTGTAGCCGTCCGAAACTTTCTACATCAGGAATACCCCAATAAGTGGATAGGTAGAGGACATGATGCTCCCATGCAATGGCCACCGCGCTCTCCCGACCTAACGCCGATGGATTTTTTTTTATGGGGAGCAGTTAAAGCCCAGGTGTATTCCACACCCGTTAATACGGAAGAGGAATTGTGGCGGCGGATTCAAAATTCTGTAGAAACTTTAAAAAATAACGTACCAATGTTGCAAAGGGTACAGTTTAATTTATTACGCCGTATAATGCTTTATATGCGTGAAAATGGAGGTTACTTTGAACATTTAGTAGTTTAAATTAATACATTACATTGACTTACTCTGTTGTGTTCGTTTATTCTACGTTACATGCACTACGGTTTCATAGCCTACTTCTTGCTTGCACTTATGGTTTTTGAGGAACAATCGCATGTATGGTGCATGCCATTCATCATGCCTAAATTTATTTTTTTTTCGTAAACCATCACAGATAGCGATATTCATCAAGAGACAAAAAATGCTTGCAAGTAAACTGTCTATCAGTGTCCAAAAATTCAGAACCGTCAAAATAGTAGTTAAAAAGTTTTAGACCTCTTCAGATGTGGATGGTCAGTATTTTACCACCTACATAGCAACTACAATCAAAACGATGATATCACAAAGACCCTTTTTACATTAGACATTCACATCCCGAATTTCATTTTAATCGGCAAAACCATTTTCCGATAAAATAAAAATAACGATTTTTTTTTTAATCTTTGGCGGTAGATAGCGCCTTACCGAAGCACTTTTGGATAGAGGTAAGTTGGGTTAAATCGTCATATTTTGATACCAAGAACCCCTGGTAGCGCGTTGTACAGACCTTTTAGGGACACCCTGTATATCCAATGCTTATAAAAGAAAAATTTCGATTATGGATAATCATTTCTTGCAGTTATAGAAAACGACTGAATATGGAGAAACGCACTTACATAAGTGGTTTTCAGAAGAGGAAATTAAAAAGGGCACGTGATGAGTCCGTAAATAAACTTGCAAAACTGGATAACTTTGTTATCAAGATTAAACCAGATGCTGTGGAAACTGAGATTTCAACCCATGAACAGGAGGGTTCATCTTCCTCCAAAGAACAACAACACGTAACAAGCGAGGGAGGAACATTTTCACCTGAAGCACCACCAGAAGCAACTTCAGGGAGAATTCAAATGGATTCTGTTAACCTCACTTTACAGCCACAACACAGTTGACCGCCACATCTACATCCACATCGGCTCACAAAAAATAACTTATGTTACCACCATTCATCTATATTTTAATATTTTAACTTTGACGCTAAGGCCAGATGATGACAATAAATGTCGAAATCGATCGCCAAAAAAGAAAAAAATTTATTATAATAGGTAATCCACTATAAATCCCTCAACCTTCTCGAGAGGTCGTTCAGTAAATTAAAAATCATTAAAAATTATTTAAGATCTCAAATGGGTCAGAAGAGATTGAACAACCTAGCTCTTCTTTCGATCGAATATAAAACCGCGTCCGAAATGGATTTAACCCAAGTTATAAACGAATTTGCAAATGCAAGGCTCGAAAGAGAGAATTTTAGATCCTTTCGGGCGCTTCGGCTCGGCAAATATATATGTAATTTACCTATATTTGAAAATTTAATGTTTAGTGTATTCCGATTTTGTATTTCGCTCGATAAGTAGTAAAAATTCAATAATAACCGTTTTAAATGTGTTTAATTTAAACGATTAGGTACATTAAAACTTTAAGTCATCCCTGGTATCTATAGGGGGCCCCCAAGGACCGTTTTGCCCCGAGGCCCCCAGCTGTGTTGTTACGCCACTGGAATTACATTTACATTTTAGGAACAATCTACTTCAAGAACTCCACTGAGAAGCAACCGCCGTAGACCAGTGCAGCAAATTAAAGCTTTATCATCGTCAGCTGTTGCCGAAAAATATGAGCAGTTATTAAATAAACGTTTATAGTCGAGAAACAAATATTGCAATTAGAGGAGGACAAAATAATGAAAAAGGAAAAGCAAAGATTAGAATTGCAGCTACTAGAATTAGAAATTGAAATTAAAAAAAAACTCTAAACTAGGAACTTATTCTATTTTTATATTGTACATTATAAATTTGCAAAGTAGTTGTCTATTAGTTCTCGACGATAGTCGTACAGTCCAACATGGTTGACGTTTTGTGGTAGTTGCGGAACTTCACCTAAATCAATTAAATTTTGCAACTCATTTGCATTAATGTTCTCTGGAATTGGTGGTACGTCTTCTTTCATATCTAATGCTATGTTATGCAATACTGCCGTGGCAGTAATAATTGTTAATGTGGTTTCCACCTTACATCGCAAACCATATGCCAACACTGGAAATCTGCGTTTCCAAACCCCAAACAATCGTTCAATTGTGTTTTGGGTTCTTATATGGGCTTCATTATATAATGATTCTTCTCTGCTTATTGGATTCAGAAGAGGAGTTAAGCAATATGGCCTTAATGTATATCCACTATCGCCTACAAATTAAAGTTTTATAGATAAATTAAAGATGCAGTAATAAATAATTACCAAGAATAACGTTATTGTTGAACTCGCCAGCTTCAAAACGTGCTCTAATTCTGCTGTTATTAAAAATAGTAGCGTCGTGGGTGGATCCAGGCCACCTTGCAACAATATCAAACACTTTAAGTGTAGAACTGCCAATAACCTGTGTGTTTATTGAAAACACTGATTTTCTATTTCTATACACCTCTGCATCTTCACCACCTAAGGTTTTCACTGTACCGTAGCCATTAAACAGAAATAAGTATTACCTGGAGACTGTATTTTTATATGTGTTCCATCAATACAACCAAGCACTCTGGGGAATCTCGCAATTCGATAAAAATCCTGATTGGTGTGTATGACTTCATGATCTCTTGGCATCTTGATATAAATTGGTCTTAATCCAGCAATAGCTTCAGAAACTTGTGTTATTACTCGGGAGGCTGTGGATTGATGGAATCCCTTAAAATCTGCTATAGATACTTGATGTCCAGAGGATGCGTAAAATTTTAATGTAGCCAATAATTTGTTAATGGGAGAAATACTATTGTTTCTGAAAAGATACCAGTTGTAAATTGCTGCTAAATTACTCAAATTGCGCCAAACTTACAAATCATTATCGAACTCCAGAAATTCCTCTATTTGTGGTAACAAATGTAAAACTGTATTTTTAGTTAATCGGAACCTTCTAAAAAAGGATAGCTCATCCATGTCGTCAAAATAATTGGTCCTCTGGTAAACACGCCTTGGAAAACCGTATTCAATTATGTTTAACATGTCACCATCATCGTCATAAAACATTTCGTCTTCAATTTCCATGGTAGATTAACGAATTTTAAAACTCCAAGAGATTTGAGAAGACCGAAGTTGAGGTTATGTGATTACGTCGTAAACAACAGTGACAGATGCTAGCGCGCACGCGTGTACCTTAAATCGAGATTACACACTTAAACGAGCAAAATTGCCGGTGTAACTTTAAGCTTCGTTAGCACTCTAAACATTAGCGGTGCATAGCAGTTATGTTATTTAACCAAGTTTAAACTCTAATCCAGTTTAAAAACGCTACGGTGCATACGGCCATAAGAATTACCTATCGTACCGATTAATTAAAATTGTGCCATTTACATAGGTAGGTAACATTTTTTAGTCTTCACCTGCGGGTCCACCAATGTCAATTGTGTAAAGTTCATAAACATGAAAACATAAACATGAAAGAATAAACAGGAAAGCATTTGTCGCCGGGAGGAGTTGTCATCGGAAAAACGGTGCCGGGGTGTACGTCACTGGGATGTGCATCGTCTGAATGGGATGCTCTTCATTTTATAATCTTTAACGTTCCAATTCAGAACGTTTGTCAATGAATGACTGTCAGTGGCAATGTCACATACCTACAGCATGTTGTATTTTCACAAATATTAATTTGAATGTTTATTGTGATAGTACAAAACAGTTCAAGATGAGAAGGTGACTATCGGAAAGACGGCGAAATGAAATTATGAAGACCTCGTCAACAAAATTTTATAACAGTCTTCGTAATTATAGCAAAACAAATAAAAATAAACTTAATTTCAAATTAATTAGAAATCTGTCTTAGATAAATGTTAATGTCATTTTACCTCAACAGATGGCGCTACTAGTATTTATAATAACAATAATTATCAGTAATTTCAAATTCAAATATGTTCTTACATGTGGTCATTTTATCTCATTTCCTGATGTCCTTGGTATTTGCAAATTTGATGTACATTCTAGAATATGGCGAGCATGGTCCAACTTAGTGAACTTAATTGTAATTATTAAGAGACCTTGTGGAGTTCGACTTTATATTTAGGTAAGTCCATAGTACGTTGTAATTTAGGCTCGTACTTAAATTAAGTGATGTGTTCATCTAAGGCATGTACCTACTGATATTCGACTTTATATTTAGAATACTACCCAAAATAAGACAATTCCCGATTACGACAAAAAACACCCGATTTCGGACAAGCAATAAACCGACTACGAGCAGTGCGTCTTTTTTATATTCCCGCATTCGACCCCGGCGACCCGTTCAAATAACCTCTTGAAGGGAGCTATTCCGGTTTATAATCAAGCTGCTGCCAGTACCTCCAGTCCTGCAAATTGCGGTATCGACCATGAAATGGTGGTTGACAATAATCATACAGAATTAGGTACAAATACTGGTAATAACACAACCGATTCAATAGAAGCTACTGAACCGAATGATTTGAATATCGTGGTGGTGGAAGAGAATGAGGAGTTTCGTGATGTAGGTGTTCTGCTAATCAGTGATAAAGCAAGTTTCAAAGAAGAGATAGCTGGTTGGGCAGTTCGAAACCAGATCAAACATAACCACTTGAATGAATTGCTAACAATTTTACAGAGAAATGGGCATAAGGAATTGCCCAAAGATGCGAGAACCCTATTGTGTACACCAAAATCAGTAACAGTTGTTGACATGCCACCGGGCAAGTTTATTCATTTTGGCCTTGCTAAAGGTTTATCTCATTGCCTAAAAAACGAAACACAACAAAGAAAATTGGAAATGAATTTTAATATCGATGGTTTGCCAATTGCGAAGGACAGTAATAAGTGCTTTTGGCCCATTTTGTGTCAAATATCCAACCTTAAGTGTAGCAAACCCTTTCTTGTTAGTATTTATGAGGGTCCTAGTAAACCAAAGGATATGAATGAGTTTATGGCTCCTTTTGTAGAAGAATTAGTTGCTTTATTAACGAAAAATGTGGAAGTGCAAGGAAACATATACAAAATTAAAATAAACGGCTTTGTATGTGATGCTCCTGCTCGGGCTGCTGTAACCGCAGTGTAATCACATTCGGGGTATTACGGGTGTGGCAAATGCATGGTGCACGGTTCCTTTGAAAATGGTGTAGTGTTTCTTGACATTAATGCGCCTGAGAGAACAAATGACAATTTCCGATCTCGTGAAAATGTTGAGCATCATCCCACATAGCACACCAACATATCTATAACATATAATAAAGATTTTGTTCAAATCTATGAAATATTGGTAGAATATTTAACATTTGCCTCCAAACCTTTTCAAAACATTTAGGAAACATCTAGATGTCCCACTTCTAATATTTTCTACACATTTACTAAAATATTTTTTAAATATTTGTAAAACATGTATAAATGCTATCATAATATTGGCATACTTTCTGATAATGTTGTTATAATGTTTGTAATACATTTATATCATATTGTTCCAAATATTTCTTAATATTCCATAAACATTTAAACCTGCATTTTGATTTTGATGACCTACTTACATTTTATTAGAGCTTTCAGTACAACTTGTAAATATTAACAAATTTCTTATTTACAAAGGTACAAATTTAACCAAAGGCTGAAACAAAATTTAAATAGCTTACTATCATTTAAAAAGGGTGCACCTGTGGTTTTCTACGAGTACATACATTACTCAAAAGATTTCAATAAAATGGATTTTATTTTGTAAGTATTTAAAACAAAAATAAAGTATAAAATTATTTTTGTTTCCTAAATTTTGCTTGTGCCAGCCACTGCCTGGTTTCTGGTAGTATGTCGCTTTCTGTTGCGTCATGCGTTTTTTGATTCTTCCGAATTGATGCTGTAAAACATAGGTAAAGAGAAATATGAGTTAAAAATGCATTGCTATAACTTACCTAATAACAAATGATACAGTTTCAAAGATTTAAATTTTAATTTTCCTTTTGCTCCGTCAAAACTATACAGTTTTGCCACATCATTTGTTAACATTAAATATAATATTCTTCGTGTTATATCTTTTGCCGTTTCTCCTCCTACCAATGAAAACTTCAGAGCCTTAAAAATAATTATTATCCATTATATCTGAAAATTACAAAAATAAAATTTATAATCATGGAAACATACGCACTGGAATGATGTGAAGTTTCACTAGTTTCACTCTGTGCTGTATAGGGTTCTAATACATTATCACTTTCTGTATAGAAATCCTCTGGGACATTCTCTGTTACTTTATTGTTATCTAAAATGTGAAACAATGAAATACAAACTCGGAAGTTTAAAGCACAATATTACCTGCTGTATTTTGTTTGCACTCTTTCGGATCTAAAAATCAATCAAGTTAATAATTTTTAGATAGGGGAATGTGTATACATACTAGATCCTTTAAATGTTGGAAATGTTATATTAGTATTTAATTCTTCGTCATCTGTATTAATGTTCATAAACTCACTAAATTTTGTATTAGGTTTACGTATTCTCTGTCCTTTTCCATCCATGCCATCAAGCATTGTCTTTGTTTTTTGGCTGAAAATTTTCTTCCCATTTCTAGCTGCTTCACATTGTGTTTGGGCATATGTAAAATCATCTAAAAATTAAATGTAGATTAACAAAATTTTGTGATTGGGAACCAAAACTAATACAAACCATATTTTGCTAACATATTGACATCATACACCTTCCAATCCTCTTTTGGAGAAGTGCCACTTTTAATAATTTCATAAAGTCTAAAACCTTTGACAGGTGGAAAATGGCATATGGTGTTGTCATCATCGAACACCCAATGTTCCGGTACTACTTCAATTGTTTTGTCAAAATGGAAAAACACTACACACCACTGCATGTTGCCAACCAGAAGTTAATACTATAATATACATAATAAATAATACTAAATGTAGCAAAAAGATGTAAGTATTAATAAAACTGACAAGTTAGTAATTTTCCTTGTGAATTTTTACATCCAATATCTTACAAATGTAACAAAGCAGTTGCAATATATTCATTATCATTATATGGTAATATCATTACCTTACAACGGATATCACTGATATTATACATTTTTAGATTACTAAAATGGTTTATATTGATACACCACACACCCACTAATTCCGATGAACAAGGTCTATTAAACCAAGGTCGAATTTTTGTGAAAGATTGGCCAATGGCACAAATGGCATTTCCAAGAGTAACAAAATTACAAATATTAATTAAATTTTTATCATTTAACAAAGCATAACAATCCCTTAAATTTAATTTAAACGTGTAACCTTTAAGTTTTGCAATCATAAATTGTGGTGAGCAACAATGTCTTAACAGAGGACCCTTTGAATGCTCATTTAAAAACTGGGGATACTCCATAAAAAATTGAGGATAGATCATCTTGCAAGATATTCGTTCAGACACACGCTTAACTATTTGCTGAATAGGTTTATCTTGTTTCCTTACTAACTTTTTAAGTATCTGCATATAATTTTCGAAATCAAAAGCTGAAAAATTATGTACAGGCCCAAATCTTTCAGCATCATCTACTAAATGAAGAAGATTATGAACATTAAATGATATAAAATCAGGGCCATATATTCTTCCGCTGTCCTTAACAAAGGCATCCAAAAGAGCTTTTGCATATACCAACATATCTGTAGATGTACCATAATCCTCACTATTCAATATTCGCATTGCAATATACAGATTTAAAGATTATAATAATAATCAGGTTTGAGAAATTTCTTAAATACAACAGGTCCTGTATATAATAATAACAATCTAAACTCTACAGCTTTAAAACGTGCACAATGTTGTAAAGATCTAGCTTTTCTATTAGAAAATTCACATACAATAAAATTATTACAATCTTTAAGATTTTTCGATATTTCACCTTGCTGAGTTGCAGAAAGTTTGTGTAAAAAAGTTCCTTGAATCCAACCAAAATTTTTATGACATAGTAACCTCTTCATTACACCTAAACATACTAAGTGCATGTAGTCAAGAGGCACATCTTTGATTAAGTCAAATTTTGGTAAACTTGTGAACAAAGTCGTACCCTGATGATGATTATCTTGAGAGCAATTCCTAAATTCATAATCACTCCGTAAATTCCGCTTAGCTGTCCATGGAAAACACATTACATTGTTAATTCTTTCAGCAGTTTGATAGCATTTGGTGCAGCCAGTTTCTGCAGTATGTCCTTTGACATTCAAAACATATGATTTAGCAGGGGCATCACAAACCAGCATTTTGATTCGAAAAGGATAATTGTTCCCAGAAAGAAAAATACCTTTATTTGATAAATTCACTGCTTCATCAATAAAGTCTTTCAAGAACTCGTTGGCTGAAGAAGGTTTTGAATATCCATGAAAAACAGCCACCATTACAACATAATTTTTAATATGTAATAAGGAATCTATTTTAATTAATATTGGCCATAATGAACTGTTTGAACTAGATGTTAATGGTAATCCATCAATGTTAACTATTATTTCAATTAGCGGTGTGTTAACTGGTATAGTATATTTTAATTGCAATAACAAATTATTTAAAGTGTCCGAGATGCCAAAATAATAGAAACTTCCATTATCTAATGTCTTCACCAATACTTTTCTTGGTGTGTTCAATAGGGTGCGGGGATCTCTTGGTAGATTTTTAAATGCATTTATATCATTTTCTGATTTAAGAATTTCTAGGAGTTTTCTAAATGTAGAATGAGGTACATTTTCTTCTGTGCTCCACACCCTCAATTTTTCATCTAAAGTTTGCATTTCATTTATTGAATCATTCACCGAAAACTCAGTCTCATTTACTTCCATAATATCCTCAAATGCATTATCATCGAGAGAAGATTCTAGAATATTAAATAATAAATCTGTGATACTACTGAATCTGACTAACTACACTAGTTACTTGGCATGTGTAATCTAAGATATAAAACAACTTACCATCGAAACTATCGATATTACTGACTAATTCATTACGGCCTGCATCTTCGGTAGGAACTTCGATACAAACGATATCATCGTCATGATGTGGGGTTGAAATCTTCAATGGTTTATTCTTATGGGGCTCAGTAGCAACACAAATATTGTTACGACTAGCTGCGGATTGTTTGATTTCAAGCATTGCTGCATTTACCTGTTTATGCAAGATTCGGTTTGTTTGCCTTTTTGATCGATTTGCTCTCGGATTTGGCATCCTGAAGACTATTTACGACAAAATCAGTTTCATTCCTATCCGCTGATATAGGTAAATAGCTAAGATTTTTACGAATTCGATGTCCGTATCGTAAGATTAATGACATTTTGTGGGTTGTAGAAAAACACAAGGAAAACAAACTATTTTGGTTATGTTGATGGTTATTGTAAGCAATTTAATGAATAACCTTTATACAAAGAAGAGTAAATAATAGTGAATCTTAAGACATACCTTGCAATTTATAATTCTTGGGTACTTAACGACACGATTAATTAAAAAAAATGCACCTACCTAAACACCAAAACACGTAAATTTAATGGCGGCCACAGACCATCAACGGATGGCGACCATCGAGTGCAAACGCAAACTACATTCGCTCTGCGCAGCCGTGAAAAATTCCCCGCCATAGTTTTGTATATATATTTTTCAAACATTATGTTGCCGGAAAATACAAAACACCACAGAATAGTTTTACTTATTTTATTAACTTATCTCGATATCACAATTTCACCAGAACGCCTCGTCTGCCTCAATCGCCTTTCGCCACGGTACTGCTCGCCTCGCCCCTTCACGCCGCCAGCCTCCCCTCTCTAAGGTCGCCTACGCGCCCCTAACACTCGACCATCCTGAAAAATTAATGTCCCCATTAATTACCACATCACCAAACGCCTACGCCTAACTCTCCAAGAGATCCAATAGGTCTAACCTATCAATCTCCGCACCACTTTCATCACTAACATCATCATCACACTTGGCACTCACTCGTCTATCGCCCTCATTCGAACCACTCTCGTCTCTACCACGCCAATTGCTACCCATGCATGGATACCGCCGTAATGAATCAACCGCCACTGTCGCCTGAAAGCGCTTATACCCCTTAACGCCCTTGATCGCCTCGATTAGGTACCTATCGTTGGGCATCACCTTGGCAATCCGATATGGCCCATCATATTTGTTCGCCAACTTATGGCTCACTTTGGCATCTACTCTACCAGTCGCTGAGCCTCGCCAAAGTACCAAGTCGCCTACCTTATACTCCGTTGCCTTCCTCCGCCGTTTGTCATAATGTGACTTCGCCTGAGCTGCTGCTCGTTTAAGGTTCGCCTTCGCATCACTTCGGTTCGCCCGTAACTGATCCCTTGATTTGGAAGTACTCGCTTCAGAGTCGTCACCCTGAGGCTTTCCCCCCTGGCCATGTGAGAAAGGTCTATGTTCGCCTGGGAGCCCTGCCTGGCTCAATGGGTTTCCGCCACCCTCGCCGCCACTAGCTAGTGTTTCGCCACTGTTGGCCAAATCAGTTACTACGCCATTATGATGAGAAAACATCAGCTGAGCTGGGGTATATTTAGTCGCCGATGAAATGGTGTTATTGATGCCCCAGATAATCTCAGGTAGACGTTCATCCCATCTATTTTCTGCCTGGACAGTTGCAGTCAACGCCTCGACTATTGTCCTATTTTGTCGTTCCACCTGACCATTCGCCCTGGGAGTTGCTATCGCCGTTTGCACGTGCCTTATGCCTTTCTCCGCCAAGAACTCCCCAAATAACCTACTCGTAAACGCCAGACCTCGATCACTTATAATTCGCCGTGGGTACCCAAAATCGCCGAAAATCTCTCTCAATTTACATATCGCCTCAGTCGATCGTAAGGTCTTGGTAGGTTTCGCCAGCACATACTTGGTGAAACCATCCACCACAACAAGTATATACATATAACCCTTATTACTCCTCACAAATGGACCCACATGGTCGATGTGAAGGGTGTCGAAGGGTACCGCCCGCCGTTCAATAGGGTATAAATAACCCTCACCTCGCCCGTAATTTCCTTTTGCAAACGCACATCGCCAGCACGCCTGCACATATTTCGTAATGAATTTGGTCATCTTTGGAAACCAATAGGTTTCTTTCACCAGCTTGAGACACCTCTCCACTCCAGGATGACCAATATCATCATGGTGCCGCCTCAGCAAAGGAAACCTCGCCATAGACGGCACATACAGCCGATCGCCCGCCAACGTGATCCTATAAAGTCTGCGACCTTTTATTTTATATTCCGCCTTCACGTTTCTTTCTGCCACGCCAGATTCCAAAGCCGCGACTATCCCTTCCGCCTTGGGATCCTGCAGCTGCATCAACAGAAACCAATCCTCCTCCGCCATGGTTACAATGTTAACGCCTATTGCCTCACCTGGCAACGCCTCGCCAACAGGATTCCTACTCAATGCATCTGCATGCTGCATCCTAACACCAGGACGATACTCCACCTCTAAGTCATACTCCTGAATTGTCAGCCACCACCGAGCAATTCGAGGCACCAAATCCCTTTTTAAAAGAGTCGCCCTTACCGCCACACAATCGGTCACTACCTTGAACCGAATGCCAATCAGAAAAACCCTGAAACGCCTGATGCCTTCGACCACCGCCAAGGTCTCCAGCTCATAACTGTGATACGCCTGCTCACTAGGAGTGGCAACTCTGCTAAAGTACTCCACCGGCCGCCACGCCTGATCGCCATCGGGCCTCTGCAAGAGTATAGCGCCAATGCCCAACTTACTAGCATCCGTATGAACCTCAGTATCCGCCTTACTGTCGTACAATGCCAGTACCGGTCTACACGCCAACGCATCTCTGAGCCGAATGAACGCCTCCTGCTGCTGGTTGCCCCAGCTCCACGCTACATTTTTCTTAGTGAGGTCCGTTAAGGGCTTCGCCACACCCGAAAAGTCCTTTATAAACCGCCTAAAATAAGACGCCAATCCAACGAACTGCCTAACGCCATGCACATCCGTTGGCACCGGGAACGATTGCACCGCCTCTACCTTACGTCTTCCAGGTTGAACGCCACTAGCGCTGATTTCATGCCCTAGGTACTCCACCCTTTCCAGCAGGAAGGAACACTTGTCTAAGCGTAACTTCACGCCCGCCCTCGCCACTATCTCTAACACGCGATCGAGGGCGCCCAAACCTTCCTCAATAGTGGTTGTGGGTATCAAAAGGTCATCCATATACACCAACACCTCGCCATATCGCATCTCGCCTAGCATGCTGTTCATGATACGCTGGAACACCGCCGGAGCATTCGCCAAACCAAACGGTACCCTTAAGTACTCGTAATGTCCGTCCGGTGTAATAAACGCCGTTTTGTCCACCGAGTCTGGATGCAAAGGCACCTGGTGATAACCCTGCGCCAAATCAAGGGTTGTA
>NW_022170249.1:35743947-35771986 GCF_008802855.1 Photinus pyralis
CCATATTTAATTGTATTATAATTGTATAATTATAATATAATACTTACAATTAATAATAGGTTCATGTTCTGGTGTTTTCCAACTGTTTTTCAGTTACCTCGGTTATACTTCTCATCACATCAGGCATACAATTGAAGTTAAAATTTCGAATTACAATTACAAAAACTTACCTTAGTAAATTTCTCGTCTTCTTTCTTACACTTATTAAATTCACGATTATCTAGTCTAGATGGTGAACTTGGTTTTTTAAGGAACGAGAATTAGAAATAAAGAACTGCATGTTTGTTGATTTATCAAAATTAATGGGATACTTGACATTGCATATTTTCACTAATCTTCGCATAATTTGGCTTATAATTACTAGTTGAAAGGCGCAAGCAGTCGTCGAGATGCTCGTCTGTCAGTCGCGTTCTGTACTTATTCTTGATAATATTCATGTGCGAGAAACTGGATTCACAAAGATAGGTGCTCCCAAAGCAAGAAAGAATTCGGAGATACATATCTTTTAAGCATGGATATGTTTCTGGATTTAACAGTTTCCACATGTCCGTGATTTGTTGACTCTTCATAATAATGTCGTTTTGTAAATTTATAATTTCTAATTCCAAGCTTTCTTTATTAATATTGAAAAGCGATTCAATTTTCTCAGCCACGAGTTCAATTTCTGTAGCATCAAAGGGGGAGGTCACAAAGCACATTGTAGGTTCCAAGTTTTTAAATTCAGAAAATCTCTTCTGAAATTCCTCCCATATTTTTTCTAAAAGAACTGCAAATCCTTCATAATTATTTTCTTCTTCTTCACCGTTTTCTTTCGTTAAATTTGAAAAATGCTTCAAATCCCCCTTACGTAGTTGAGAAATCCATAATTTTAGTTTCATCTGAAATGAATTGATTGAAGATATCATATTGGCTATATTTTTGTTTCTTCCTTGTAATTCAAGATTCAACTCATTTAGTTTTGTTGTGATGTCCGTTAAAAATGCTAGTTTTTGAAGCTACTCCACGTTTTCAAGAAAAACGATGTTTTCATCCTTCATTTCCTTCAGAAATTCTTTAATATGGGGTACTAACTGACGAAATCTGACCAGAATTGACCCTTTACTTAACCACCTGATTTCATTATGAAGAAGCAATTCATCATAGTCAGCCTCAACTTTGTTGAGCAGGGATTTAAATAAACGGCGTCTCATTGGTACGAAAGCGCCTAAGGGTCACAAAATTATAAAAAAATTATTTTTTCCAATATATTGGAAAAAGATTGAATATATTGGGAAAAAATTGAATGTATTGGGAAAAAAATTGAATGTATTGGGAAAAAAATTGAATATATTGGAAACAATTGAATATATTGCGAAAAACTTAAAAATATTGCGAAAAAATTTAATATATTGGAAAAAAATGTTACACAAACTCAACACTTATGTCGGATATTGCAGAGTGAGTTACGAGTTTAATGTGCAGTGGCATTTGTGGAAAATCGAAATGAATAACGTAGATTTATTTGATGCACCCAGCAACGCTTTACCGATGATTTAGTAAGAGGTTATTTTTGAAGTGGCATGCATTACGATGAAATACTGGCTTTTATCTATTTGAGACATAATACGTAAATTGAAGAAGTTATTGTATATAAAAAAAAACATTATTCGGATTTATCCACAATCATCGATTTTATCCAAAGCCAGTTAAAGGAATCTGTTCAATTATGTGGATATCGTTGGATTCATCATAGATTACATAGACATACAGAATGGATTTGTTGTAACACAGGCTACAATTAGAGTAATTTTACAAGAATTGAATCCCGAAGGCGTACGTAGAATACAGAAAACGTAAAAGACTACGCCGACGAAAATATTCGATAAATGGCCCTAATTTAGGTATGGCATATGGACGCATATGACAAACTAAAACCTTATGGATTAGCTATTAGCGCGGGTGCATTGATGGTTTTTTGAGACGAATAATATGGCTGAGGGCAAGCAGGACTGCAAGTAATCCAAATGTTATTGGAGGTTATTACTTCGATGTCGTTAAAGAAATTGGTGGATGGCCTAAACGAGTACGCGTTGATTGCGGTACAGAAAATGTGTACGTAGAAAAAATTCAACAAATATTCAGAGAAGAACCAGTTGATAACTGCGACACTATGTTTGGTGAGAACAGCTTTATTTATGGAACAACCCAAAACAACCAACGTATTGAAACATGGTGGTCTGTATTGAGATAGAGCTGAAAGAAATTGATTGCTTTTCCGGCTCAGCACTGGACAAAGCCTTAATACAGTTTTGCTTTGTACCGATAAATGTTTTTATGTTCGACTCGATCATAATACGCTGAGTTATGACACTGTTTAGCGTCCATAATCTGCTACTTTATTGGACTAGTCCATAATGATAAAGTAATTTGGACTCCTGTCACTGTCAATTTCTTTGTAAAATGCATTTTAAAATAACGATCTGTTTTAAAGAAGAAGTACACGGAACAGAATGCTATAATTTTAAGAACACATATCTATATTATACATTTCAATTATTATACCAAATTAATGTTAGGTAATAACACAGTTGTTATTTTTGGTTGTTAATTCCCGATGTACCTTTTTGATGCAATATTTCTGTGGTCTCTACGGCTTTTAAATTTCTGAACGAAGAATTTGCCATAACGGTTTCCGTTCCCAAAATTTTGCTGGCAACACTAATTTTAGAATTGTCAGATCTCTGTCAGAATCTCCTTTTCTTTTGAGGTAAGGAATTAGGCTGGGAAATTTGATTATATCCACTCCCTCATTTAAATTAATTGTCGATCGTAACATCGAGTATACTTACTCCATAAAGAAGAACTTTTATAGGAGACCAGCTCACTATTAAAGTACGCCAATATACAGTCTTCCATGGTGCAATTGATTTTCTTCCCCCAGTACCACCTTCTGTATTCCCTGTATGCGGCCTCATATACAGTTTTTGATTTGCTTGGTAAAAGCATCTCTCTGGCATTGCAGGCTAATTGTTGTATACTGTTGTACCCATCAATTTCTTCTGGACTCATCTTGGGATTCATAATTAGGTACAGACAAATAGTTAATACCCAATGAAATTGACACTACACATCAACAGATTTTTTTCCAAACAACACGTATCTATGACAACACAAAAGGCACATTATGTTATTTCTGGTTATTAAATAGTGAAATCTATACCAAATTTCAGCAATAAAGTCATAGATTATGTACTTGTAACATAAATAGCTATTATAACGGGCGATCAAATATGAGTTGCTGTCAAGTTGCCTTTGGAAGTTCAAGTTACGTACGATTTCCCATGTAAAAAAAAATTCCAAATGTGACACGACAGCAACTCATTTTTGATCGCATAGTATACAGGGTGTTACATGACCGCATGTAAAAAAAAAAAGGTGATAGAGGGGAGCAAGACAAGCACTTTTTCCGAATAAACCGAGGGTCCAACGTGTTTCGTTTGGGAGCCACCCCCAAAGAAGTGGTGAAATTTGGATTTCTTCTTTAATTTTTTTCTCAGCAACCATAAGACCAGAAATATGGAAGGCTGCTAATGTTATACCGTTACCTAAGATAAACGAACCTAAATTATTTAAGGACCTTCGTCCCATCAGCATCTTACCAGTTATGTCAAAAATTTTAGAAAAAATAATGGTAGAGCAAATAAATAAGCATAATTATTACGCTTCATATCTTACCTGAAACCCAATCGGGTTTTAGGAAAGGTTATAGTTGTGCTACTGCCCTCTTGAATATAACGGATGATATACTGTCTGCTGCCGATAAAAATAGAACATCGATTTTGGTCATGTTAGACTATTCTAAAGCATTCGACACAATTTCTCACCAAATTTTGTTTAGTATCTTGCGATTTATTGGATTTAGTGCCACTGCTGTGGAACTTATGCCATCTTACCTCACTAACCGTTTTCAAAAGGTAATTTTAAATGGAGAGAGTTCTACTTCCTTGCCTATTATAGCTGGGGTGCCCCAAGGATCTAATCTAGGCCCATTACTATATTTGTTGTACACGTGCAACTTCAGAAATCATGTTAAGCATTGCAGGTATCACTTATATGCCGATGATACACAGCTTCAAATAGATTTTCAACCTGATAATGTGGCTTTAGCTAATAAATTAATTAATTCTGACATTGATGCTCTTGTAAATGTTTCTGAAAAGCACTGTTCAAAAATTAATGCAGAGAAATCCGTACTCATGGTATTTGGACAACGTAAAGCTAGAAACTTAATTAAACAGGATGTGGACGTTAAGGTGGCAGACTCGGGTCTGCTTGTGAAAGAAACTGCCAAAAATCTGGGCCTGATTTTAGATGAAGGTTTGAAATTTTCCCAACATAAGTATTACTTCTTTATTGCGGAAAGCGTATATAAATTTGAAACTTATTTTTAACTAAAGATACTGCCTAAGTGGGAAATTGTCTTTACCTCTGTATGCTGTCCTGCCCGTTTCCATCTTCGTGATCTCCAGATACGTACCGAAAATGAAGCGATTCATCCCTTCGTCCCATTTCATACGTCTTTTGGAGGTTTCCTTTGCGCTGGTCCCATCCACAAGCAGGCACAAAGGTCTCTTTTTGGCGGTCCTCCTCAAGTGGTCGTTGTCCTCTTCGTAGTATTCTTTCGGCTGTAAAGGTTTCGGGTATCCCAACGAGCGGCCGCCTGTTCACCAACTCGTCACTATCGGCTCGCATGCTGCAACGCCCAGCGATAGCTCCAGACGTGCCCAGACGCTCCTCAGATAGCGGCATTTCTCCGAGGCTTTGTTTAAACTCCATTTTCATAAGAATATGGGGTGACTAGGAACACGTGAAGGCGTCACTCTTCAAAATATTCGCGTAAGCAAATATCCACCTGCGTGTTGTGTATAATATAGGAAAGTAGGGAACATGGGCGTGGGAGTTGGAAAGTAAAGTGGATAGGTAAGTACTATAGGTGGTTGGATTTGTCACCTTTAGTGCCCATTGATCGCCTTTTACGATCTCTAGGGCGAGAGTGGGCCTTACTATCCCCGAACCCACAGGGGTTATTATTATTATTATGGTCGGTGTTTCTTGTGAGAACTCAGGTCTAGCCTGGTTAACTAATCGCAGTGACGATTAGTGTCTGTGTCTGTGTCTGGTGAAGTTATGTTATGTAGGGTTATTGGAAATCTAGGGATAGTATGTAATTCATACTTACCAACATAGCTATTAATGGCCACAATAGTCAACGCTATCAGGAAAGAGGAAAACAAAACAAACAAAAAAATCACTATAATAATTCCTGTAATTTTATTAAATGGAGTTTATTGTGTAAGTGTTTCTTTGGCTTTGCGTTTGGGTTGAATACGAGTGGGTTGTGATAACGTGGTGTGTTTCTGTGAAGAAGGAGTTTTGTGTTTTTTAACTGTGCTAGGACGTGTAACTTTATTCGGTGGACCTGCCTTTGTGGTACATCTTGCCTTACTTGTATTTATGGTGTTTCTTTGTTCTTGTGGTTGTATTTGTGTTGTTGCTTGGATTATTGGTGGAGACATTACGGTATTTTGTGAGCCTCTAGTGCTGTTAAGGTTGCTGCGTTTGGGTTGAGTACGAGTAGGTTGTGATAACGTGGTGTGTTTCTGAGAAGAAAGAGTATTGTGTTTTTTAGCTGTGCTATTATTATTATTATTATTATTAAGAGTTACAAAGATGAATGGCACGTCTTTGAATAGGTTTTCGGATATGCCCTATACGATTTTGAAAAATGTTTTTCAAAATTCTTACCACGAAAGGACGCACCACTACTTGGGGGTGCGAAAAAAATCTGATTTCGACGAAATTTGGTATGTGGGCGTTTTTGAACAAGAAAATGACGAATCTGGAATTAGTTTTTGAAAATTCGAAAAAAAAGTTCCACTGCAATTCTTGGCCGGACAACGAAAATGGAGAGAAAGTAAATCATCGGTAGCGCAGAGACAGTAAGTCTCTGTCGGTAACGTTGCTGGGTGCATCAAATAAATCTACGTTATTCATTTCGATTTTCCACAAATGCCACTGCACATTAAACTCGTAACTCACTCTGCAATATCCGACATAAGTGTTGAGTTTGTGTAACATTTTTTTTCCAATATATTACATTTTTTCGCAATATTTTTAAGTTTTTCGCAATATATTCAATTGTTTCCAATATATTCAATTTTTTTCCAATATATTCAATATTTTTCCAATATATTCAATTTTTTTCCCAATACATTCAATTTTTTCCAATATATTGGAAAAAATAATTTTATTATAATTTTGTGACCCTTAGACGCTTTCGTACATTGGCCTGGCTCTAATAGAATTTATAATTTTTATCGTGGTTTTCATCACGTCATCTAAATTTAACAATTTGCCGCATAATGCTTGCTGGTGGATGATACAGTGATACGACATAAATTTTGGAAATTCTTCATCTTTTCTACAAAGTGCAAGAAATCCCTTTTCTTTCCCAACCATTGCTGGTGCACCGTCAGTCGTTATAGATACAAGTTTTTTTATGGGCAACTTTTCAGTATTTATATAATTTTAAAAAATGTTGAATATGTCTTCCCCTCTTGTTTTTTCTTTTAATGGAATAATTTTAACTAATTCTTCCGTAGCACTTGTATCGGGGAAAACTAATCGCGCAAATATACTTAACTGTGCTGTGTCACAAGCATCGGTTGACTCATCCAACTGAAAAGAAAACCATGTGCATTTTTCGAAATCGTTTTTAAGCTGATTTTGCATATCAGTTGCCATTACTCCAACTCGTTTTGTAACAGTTGTAGCGGATAACTGGACGTTTTGGATGCCCGCTACAATTTCCGATTTATTTTTGAAGTTCTCAAATAACGAGTCGCCTGCTTCTAAGAAGGCCTGTTTGAATATTCCGCCGTCTGTGAATGGTTTTTTGTGCTGGGAAAGAAGCCGGGTTACTCGTAACGACGCCACTGTTGCAGCTACTGATTTATCGCACACCCTCTTAAAAAGGTTTTGCTGGGAATGCAACGTAGATTTTAGTTTTTTCACTTGAGCGCTTCTCAATGCAGATTTGAGCGGAAAATCTCTGACGTAACTGGAATGGCGCGTATTAAAATGTCTTTCAAGATTTCCCTTCTTTGCTAACGCACACGTTGAGTTGCAAAAAATTTTTAAGAACCTAAAAAATTATTTTCGCCGGTTTAATTTTAAGTGCTCTTAAGATCGACTAATAAATGTTGCGCGATCGACCGGTTACCGACCCCTGTGCTAACCTATTCTTCGCAAAACGCCAGGGTATTTTCGCAATGTAGCCAGGTGTGAGTTTACTGAAGAAAGATTTCCATTCCGTCCTGCAATCAACCCACTGGTTCTCTAAATCTGTATGGGGATTGTGGTTGAAAACTGACATTGTGATCTGAGACTGCAGATTTCTCCTTGAAGATTGGGTTAACTTTACATAATTCAGAGCAGAAGATTTGAAAGTTAATATGTTGGTTGGTTGATCACGGTTGTGGTAAGTGGTGGAAAAGCAGTCGTCCAGTTTGATCCTGCGGTAGTGTATTATGAGGTCTTGCCTTATGCGTTCCGGTGCTGATGTTAAAGACTGACAGAAAAGATCTTCATCCATCCACCTGCCATTTACCTTGAAATCAGACAACACTACGTTTGAATGTTTTCCTCCAAGCGATTGCGTTGCTGGCAGTGGCGATTATCAACTATATTTTTGCAGTTGAGTTTTCAACATAAATGCAGAAAATTCTCTTTTGTTGTAGGAAGAAGGCTGTATATTACAGGAAATAGTTTGAAATAAAAGGCGCACTACTTCTCCCATTTCTAAAGAGCGATTAGGAGAAGGTTGCTACAATTTGTTGATAAACAGACACTTGCCAAATGATCCTTTAGCTTTTATAACCAGGATTTTGCAAGTCATATAAGGATGGGTGCTTAGCCACCATTTCAATTAATTCTTCATCTTCAGCGTTCATCGACACATCGGCGATCGCGATTATACTGGTCTCGAAGCAGACTACTGCGACTATCTCCGAAGACAGTCTCCGTCGACAATCGTGGCCGCTTGAAGGAAAACGATTATATTGTTTTCTTATACAAGCAGAGGCTAGCGATAATCGCCGAGTCGCGCCCGATAATGCCAGCCGCTTCGAGGAAAACGCACCTTTAATTAAAAAAATTTTAATTACTGCTGCTTTTACGATATCTTCACATAGACTGACATCCGCAATTATAGTTTTCCGTAAAATCCGCCATCGTTGAGACAGAATACCGAATGCATGCCCGGAATAATCTCTAATTGAAGATGCGATTTGTTTCAAATAAATATTCTCCCGGATATGGAATCTAGTTTCCGTGGTTGTCTCTTCGGGACTGGTAGCCTACAGCCCCTTCTTGTTGTCGATGGTCATCATAGCTTCTTGGGTATGAGCCATAATTTCCTCTTCCTCTCCCATAATTCACATGGTGAGCATTTCTCCTATTATCTTGAAATTGATTGTTTCTGATTTGGTAATTTCTCTGATCTTGATCTCTTCTTTCATAATTGTTTCTATTCTCTCTTATATCTTGGTTTTCTCGGTTTCGGTTTTGATAATTACGTGGATCTTGATCCTGTTCGTATCTCTTCTCCAATCTCGACTATTTTCTAGAATTTTTTCCAATATTTCAATTAACTTCTTTATGCAACTTCTTAGGTTTCTGCATTCCTAATCCTTTATTCTTGTAAATAATGATGCTCGCATTTGGAGTGGCAATTATTTTGTTTTCTTTTATCTCTTCAATTTCTTCCGCATTACTTTCTACTTTGTTGTCTAGTTCAGGCATCTTTTGGTCAGTTACTTTTTCGTTTCCGGTGATTTTATGTTCCATTTTTCTAAACTCGTAGTCTACCTGTTGGGCGAATCCAATATGCTGCTGATGCATTTCTTGCATTATGAATTTCTTTTCTCATTCCTCTTTTTGACTTCTTATTTCACTTCGTAATTGTGCCATATTCTTTTCTTGACTTTTGATAATTTGTTCTTGTCCTGCTTCTATTTTCTGTTTCATTTTTTCTTGTCCTGCTTCTATTTTTTCTTCCATTTGGTCTTGTCCTGCTTTCATTTCTTGCATTAATTTTACCAAAATTGTTAGGTCCATATTTTGTGTTTGTAGTTGAGAGGCTGTTTTGGCTTTCTTGACTGAAGACGATGTCTTCACTACCATGGGTTGCCTGCATTTTATTCTTCTGAATTGTTCTAGTCGCTTTCTTGAAACCTTATCTTAATTCCATACTGTATGACTGGGTTTTTTTCTTGCTGTTTAAAATTTTCTTGGGTACGCCACTGGTATCGATTTATTAGCATTGACTCTTCTTTACAGGTGTTAATGGTTCGAAGCCCACCGATTGGGTGCCATTTTGTAACGGACGGTTACAAATTGTAGATGACTCATCGTGTATATTCTTTGTCTTCCGGCTTCGATATCTATATCTTGAGAACTTACCTTAAGGAAGAAGAAACGTAGATGTAGAGGAAGAATGTAATCCGGTAATTTTTCCTGAAAAGAAGTAAAAACGAGTAGTAAGTGGACCAAAATATTTGGATGATTATGTTCTGTTTGCAGAATGTGATCTTCCACATGATTACACCTCCGCCATACATTCAAATGACTCTAGCGAGTGGTGATAGGCTATGGACGAAGAAATTGCCTCTCTCCACGATAATAACACATGGGAACTTGTGAATTTACCGCAAGACAAGAAGGCGATAAAGAATAAATATCCCTGTTGCAAATGGCTGATAGAAACCAATAAATTTTTTTATTGGGCCCTATTGGCATCAATATGTGTATATTGCCATGGTAAATTCACAATAAAAACTGATTGAATTCTTATTTGGAAATTCTATTAGATGCCAATAGGACCCAATTATTACACATTAGTACACAATAGAAGCCATTAAACATACCGAGGCATGTGGCGCAGTGGATGCGCTCACCGATGCTATTCGGGAGGTTGTGGGTTCGAATCCCGCTGCCGACTGCTCTGTCTGGGGTTTTGTCAGGGGGTTTTCCTCAGACATACGTAGCTTCGCATAATGCTAGCATTATGTTGAAATCTACGAGGCGAATGCTGGAGCAGTACTCTCCCCCTCAGCACCCTAACCCCGTTCCTTCCGTTCCCATCCCTAGCTTTACCCATCCTTACAATCCCGTTCACTGGCTGAAGAGGGCCAGGAAGCCCTGAGCAGCCCGCCTCCGGCATCCCTGTAGTCAGGGGTGCCGGAGGAATGAAACACGTTGGCCTTTTTTTTCCCATTAAAGACTCCAATTATAAACCAATCGTTTCACAACCGTCTCCATATAATTTACTACATATTCCAATATAAGCCAATCGTTTTAAAACCGTATTACAATTCAATGCCACAATTCCAATATAAGCCAATCGTTTTATAACCGTATTACAATTCAAACGTCCCAATACAAAACTATAGAAATCTTATTGGAAAATTTCTATGAATAACAATAGAAGTTCATATTCCATTTCGTCGAATTCTAGAATTTTAATAAGGTTATGGTTCTATGTTGATTTGGATAACTTTCACCTAAAAATGTCACAATTTGCTAAAAGAAAAAGGATTAACAAGCAGTACCTTGTACCCAATGTGTCTCCTGTAGTTAGTGAACGAACATTAAGACATTGGAAGCAAGTTGGTGAGTAAAAAAATTTATTTACATATATATATATATATATATAATATATATATATATATATATATATATATATATATATATATATATATATAATATGTCTTATACGCCTCCGATATAGATACTCTCTCAACGAACACACCTCCAAAATCGGAGGCGTATTCGTAAAATCGGAGGCGAGTTCGAAATTGCGTGTATATCGATGCCAAAAGTGTTGCATATTGGTAAGGCGTCATTTTTACAATTTTTTGTCAGAGGCCATTTCGTCGGAATTTTATGTGCAAATACACTCCATTGTTCGAGGCAGGTTGTGCAGATGGCGCTGTTAACTAATACACTTATACATGATGTATTTAAGCAATGTACAATACGTCTCCATACATGTTTTGCGCTAACACACCACTGAGATGTGGCAACGCTGTAGTGGAGGTCTATCGGCTATGTATTGCAGAACATGGAATAGGTAAGTGTAAGATATTCTAACTATTTTGCTTAATTTTTGTTTTTCAGAATTTCGATAGCGCATATATTTTTATAATGCATAAAACAATTGATTTCAGTTGTCTAGCGAAGGCTGTGCGTGTTTTTTAGTTTTGCCCATAGAGATCAACATGTTAATTTGGGATCCCCATGTTACCCTAACATCTAGAAATACTAGCAAATTGAAACTGCGCGCACTGATAGATACAATAACTAACTACAATCACGCACATTTTCAATAAAAACAAATATTGAATTGTTATTAAATTATTAAGTGAACAGACCAGTTGACAGAACGTGAAATCTCTGCATTTGTTTGAAAGTTTTTATTGAAAATGCGTGTGATAGTTATTGTATCTATCAGTGTGCGCAATTTGAGTGTGCTAGCTTTTCTATAATGTAGGATAACATAGTGTTTCCAAATTAATATGTAAATCCATATGGATAGAACTTAAAACGCACGGTATAATCTCAAGACCTAAAACTAATTGTTGTGAGATATCAACTTCTACATATTTACGGATGTGTACTCAAGAAATAAATTTCAGTTCTATTTTTCGTATCAATGTTTCCTATTGAGCTAGGTAAGTAGTCGTTTTGAAATGAACCTGTTAATTATTAGAAAAATAATTTGAAGGATAAGTCGACTGAGGCAGCAGCCATTGCAAAGGGAATTGTGCACAATCCTAAGATAATGGGAGTACGGGACGGAGTTCTTCTAGTCGAGAAACTGCGACATGTACATAATTTATTTCATAACGCCTTCATTACTAAGTCAGATTTAGACATTTAGGGTAAATAGGTCAGTCAAGTAAATAAAAAACAAACTATTATATAATGAATTATGTAAAGGATACATTGTAAATAGGTACATTTGTTTTATAAAATCTTAATAAAATAAATTGTTTTTTTCTGGTAATTTATAGGCGTAATCATAAAACTAAAACAGTACACTAGTGGGAAAAAAGAAACTCAAATAAACAGTATTCATTAAAATAAATACATTCTTCTATGTGTGATAAAAAAGACATAATGTTATAAATCTATTTCCGATAGGTGTTATACACAAATGTTTTTACCCTCACCCAGTCCTTATTTTGAAATATTGTTGGATGTTTTTCCATAAATTCTATGCATTCATTTTTTTTTGGTGCTTGTTTTAGGCGGATATGTTTTTTAAAATGATTTTTCACCAGAAGTGATTGCGCTTCAGTCCATGGAGTGCGACCCGTTAATTTCGATTTTTTTGATTTTTCGTCTGGTTCATCTAAGAATGTAATATTAATATATAGCAGTTATTAGTTCAATATTTATCAACAGTTTTTGCAAAAAAAAAACAACTTTTGCACAGATATACCTAAGATTAATAGTACATTATATATCAAGGTAGAGAAGTCCAGTATTATTGCCTGAGCACCAAGATTACATCTCGAGGCGCTTGCGCCGAGGGGTGTAAGGTGCGAAGGCAATAATAGACTTCTCTACCGTGGTATATATACTATTTTTTTCACTACTAGCACTTGAAATCCTCTAAATTAACATATTATATTGATAAGAGAGTTAACGGTTGGACAGAATTTTTTGTTTATTAATTTAACATGTCAATCAAGTACGTGGAAGTACAAGTCAAACAGGCCGTATTTTGTTCTGTCATTGAGATTTTTCAAAGAGTAATTTCGTTCGAATTTTTTCAAAATGTGATAATTTTAGGTATGTAATTTCTCTGGAAATTGCGAATGGTGGCAATTATTCGTTTTAGAGAACTTGTCTAAACGTTCATTGAGCGAAATTTCGGGTTGTGTTTTCTAAAAGTGACAGCGTGACAGTTCTCATTATTGACTACTAGTTAATAATAAAAAATTATTAACCACTTTGAACAAATGCCGAGAAAGCCTACTTTACAAGTGGAAAAAAGGTTAATAATCATGTCATCAGACGCTAGTAGTGAAAAAAAAATTTTTATATACAAATTATATGAACCCAAACACAATATGTCGGATGGCCATCTTGGTGCTAACCGGTCGGAGACTAAGAATTACATATTTAAATTTCGGAATTAGACAAATATCTTATCATTCAGTCACAATACAACGGAATTTGACGGTGCGGACGTTATTGACCCCCCCAACCCCCCACCCCCACCTCACCTCTTGGCGTGGCGGTGGAGAAGTAAGGTTTCAAATATTACTTCATGATATAAAATTGACAGCTAATAATTTTCCTAGGGGAGTGTAGACCATTATAACTTTTTGATGGGGAGGGGAGTCATAAGATACCTTGTTTTAAATGTCTTTTTATCCGCAGCTCACCTCCTCAGTTGCAAACCCCCACTGCAACCACAGCTTCGTCAAAGTTTATTGTTTCTAAAATTTTCATAGAACTAGGAAGATATTTTTAACAGTACGTTTGGTGCTTTTTCGACTAAAAATTAAAGTCTAAACTTTCAACGTATCGGTTTTCGTTATCATAAAATTTAGAAGCCATACTCTTGGACGAAGCGCCCCCTTAGCTGTGTTTACAGAGGAGATAGGTGAACTGTGGATAAAAGGTCCTTCAAAATGAGGTATCGCATGACGTCCCTCTCCACAAAAAAAATTCAAAATGCGATAAAGTTGCCATCTTGCTTCTTGTATCTGTCAATTTTATGTCGCTCGTCACTAGTAAAAATGTAAATCATTGTTAGTATTGTCATAAAGGCTCATTGGTCGAAACTAGTCGATTTGGGGAACTAATAAAATAGAAGTACAACTGGCCATTGTCATTTATTACCTTGCGATTTACACGGTGATGGTGGCGTCCACTGAATCTCATCGTTGTCCGACTCCGCTTCTGCTAATTCCACATGAGGGTCAATGTCGATTTCATTTAACGCTTTTCCTTGGAACGTGTTTACTCCTTTATCCATGAGCAATAGAAGTTTGGAAATTTTTGCCGTTTGATAAACGTCTTGTGGTAACCTAATTTTTAAGCATTAGTTTGTAACTGAGAAGTAGGTAACTTACTTGTAAAATTCATTATGTGTCTTTTCTGTATGGCCCATAAATTGGGCGAATTGTTCCGATTCTTCCTTTGTTAAATTTAATATTTGCATAACTGTGGCAATTTGCTTACGTAATTTGTTTGACGATATATGTGCGGGAAACTCTAAATTTGCATTTGTTGCAAATTTTCGGAAAACAACGTCAGCTTTGGTCCATTTTTCTGTATTTGGACATCCAAATAAGTAGGGATTGTTGTGGGGAACCAAGTTCCCCTCCAATCGTATTTTTACGAAAAAATCTATGTAAGTTTGCAAATTTAAGGGAAATAGAACTGCAATAGGTCTACTACCCTTGCCACCTGTTACAATTCGTTTATAATATTTAGTCAACGCTTTTTCTGACTCGGACAATGCATTTATACACTCTTCTTGATTAAGCCCTACTCTATGGTCGGTGTAAGTCTTCAGGTACGTATACTGAACGTCCCCAATTCTTTTTCTATTGAATAATATGGTTAAAACAAGTGATGCATGAATTAGATTCGTCAATTCTTTTTTGTTTTCTGGATTGGTTTTGAGTACCGCCATAGATTTGTTGGCAACATCGGTGACGTATTCCTTGAATTTTAAAATATCTTTCGTCAACGGCAGAATTGATGGCTTCTGCCACTGTTTTTCATGAAGATCTTTAAAGGCCAGGCTAGATATCTCAGTCGTCCATTGGGACTCGATCAGATCCTTAAACCGTTTCGCATCTTTTAAGCGCTCCTCCTTATTTGTACAGTTTATAGATTTGTCTTCTTTCAACAAAAGTCTCATGTACAATTCACATACTTGTTTTAGAGACGTCCCTATGTGAGCTGAGAGACTCGGTGCTCTATAAGTCTTTTTTTCACAATCGTATCCCCCAACATTTTTGGCACATTCAATTGCAACATCAAATAATTGTGGTTTCAAAGTGTCTTGTAAATTAAGACGGGAATTATTAGTACATTTTCGAAACTCTATTACAAACCTTGCTAATTCTCTCATTTTATTTGAGCACACTGACACAAGTTGTTCGCGTTTATGCTTCTTTAAATAATTCTCGCCAAAAGAAAAAATTAAAGGATCAGTTTTCACTATCAGTGATATTAGATCAGCTTTCATATGTGAAAAAACTTCTTGTTTCACTCGTAATTTTGAAAGAGTGTTATTTCGGTCTAATGCGGTTGCGATTAGAGTCTGTGATGCAGATAATTGGTTTTGTTTACCGCCTGCATCTTTAAGCACACATCTTTTTTTATGCCGAGATAAATACTCTTTCGTCAATAGTGCTTTGCATCGTGAACAAGGAAAATATTTCTTGTTCTTTGTATTATGATTGTATTTCGGTTTTACGTTACCCCTCAAGTATTCGAGAAAATGCCCGGAGTTCCGGATCACATTTAAAATTTTTTTTCTTTCCTGGTGTTTTTTTGGGTAGGATAAAAAGTCTAGAACTTCTTTTTCATCGCGATGATTGCGTTCTAAATGACGCTCAAAATTTGTAACGTCCGTCTTGCAATACTGACACATTGTCCTTTTCTTTGTTTTTCTTACACTGCTCATGCATGACTATTGTAATTATCAAAAAGATAAATTAAAAATCAAACACGAAATTAGAATTAACTTACAACTCTGGCTCCCGCAGAGATGACTTCGTTGTTTGTGAAATAATTGGTTTCTGGTACAGTATCTCGAGCCCGATCATCATTTTTTAATGTCTGAAATATGTTATATATGTAGGTATATTATTTGTTTATATTGTCAAACGGTAATATTAAATATCATGATTAATACACATACACAAACCTCCTGTTGGAAGAATTTGTAAAGATCGCGTAAATATCTGTGGAACTTCTCAGAATCCTCTAAGAGAGATTAATTAAGTCAGAAATGTCCAAAAAAAATTGTCTACGCCTGTCATCAAGATACATATTTTTTATTATACCTGCATCAGAATCGCCGTTTAAAGCCCCCCTGAGCTTGCGAAAAAAGGCATTTAAAGCACGCCGTGTTTTAAAGGTTACAAAGTGACTTACTTCAAATTTGACGTATAAAACTAGACATTTCCCTTGCGGTAACCATGGAATTACGAAAGCAGCCCACTAAATCAGAAATGTATTGGAGAATAACATTCATATGATTTTTCCTTATTTCCTTTATTTTCAAATAGATTGCAGGTATAATAAATAATAGCGTAAAGTATTCGTTGATAACTGGCCTTTAAAAACACTTGCGCTATTTCGCGCGTGTTTTAAAGACCGTATTATCCACTTATACTTTAATATACTATATTATAGCGTCTGTACTAAATACCTAAAGTTGGATCAACAAGTTTACTAAGCTTTGCTGTTTCCGTTATGTACAAGGTTAGTCGGAAGTCTCGGAACGGTCCCATAGTTCTGTTATATTTAAAAAAATATGTCTTTAAAATGTAGTGTGGATATGCTTAGCCCTATCAGTTTTTGGGATTTTCCGATATTTCTAGTTCTTTTAGTTGTACCGGAAATTAATGTAACATTCTCAGCTTACATAAAACACACTGTATAAGTATAAAACGGATTAACTTCACATCAGGTTTCCCTCTTCCCAAACGTAACCATTCCGAAGATATCTAAGAGTCTTTTGTACTACTACACACAATGTAAATTTCCATAAGGGCGCCCTCTATAAAAACATACTTATTTTTTCAAAAAATGTTATATTTTGTGAATTGTTTTATAAATTTAGTCGCTCATCTACAAAATGATCGGACTAATTTTTTTTAAGTTTATAGAGGCTGAATATCAACTGTTTGAACATTAGATGTTTTGGGCCAATTGTTAGCGTAATTTGTTTTATAATTTTACTAACGATTAGGATCATTTCTGAAATAAGTAAACCGATAGTTTTGCAGATAGCATACTTTTAAGAGTGAGATCATTTTTGGGATTTTTGGGACAATGCTTAAAAGCATCCTATCTACAAAACTGAAGGTTTAAAATTATCTCAGAAATGATCCTAATCGTTAGTAAAATTGTAAAACAGATTACGCTAACAGTTGGTGCGCAACATCAAATGTATAAACATATTATGAAGTTTAGCCACTGTAAACTTTTGTAAAAAATTAATACAAACATTTTGTAGTTAAAAGGTCTAAATTTATAAAACAATTCATAAAATATAAAATTTTTTTCGAAAAATAAATGTTTTTATGGTGGCCGCTCTTATGGAAATTTACATTTGGTGACGGGTGTTGTAGTACAGAAGACTCTTAATTTAAATGCAATGATTATACTCGTAATATGAAGAAATTGCAAATTGTGGCAAAACCGTTAACTTTAAACATAAGGACCCATAATAAAAATCTATTCAGAACAAAATCTAGACTTAAAACCTTTTAAAATGAACAACACATTTGCCTTCAAAGTCTTTTCAATGTGAGATAATTTTTTTTTTTGGCAACCTGAACAACATTTTTAAATACTCGCTTTATTAGTCCAACCTACCAGCTAACATTTAACATAACAGAAAATTCTACATTTTGAAACCACGCAATAAAAACGTAATCAATTTAATGCCTAGAATGTAAAAACTCAAAAATACTCGATGCTGTATTTAAAATAAGCAAATTGGCATTAACTTCCAATACAACAAGAAGTAGAAAAAAACTGAAAATTCCAAAAGTTGATAGGGTATCTTTTAAAATAACAGAGCCATGGGACCGTTCCAATACTCCTGACTAACCAGAAACATCAGCAAAGTTGGGTAAACTTAAACTTGTTGATCTATAGATTTAGGTATTTAATACAGCTAACAAATATCATAAACATTCATGGAAGGCTTAGCCAAATTGAAATTTTTTTGCATTTCTTAGTTAATATCTCTTACTAATGCTATATATTGTGGTCCATTTATCTTGTGACATTCGATTATTACGGAAACCAGTGTGGATATCAAAAATTGTTTATATGAAATATTTCTTCATATTATGGGGCGCATGTAATGATACTATGCACATTTTCACATAACTGGCCTTTACTTAAGAGTCAAGTGTAGGGCAGCTTAATTTTTTCAAATAGACGTACGCATTTTTGTTATTGCCGCATACTACATAATATTGTACCTATGCCATTACTGGAGCATTGTAAAATTTGGAAAAGTGTTTTCAAAAAATGGTAAGTGAAGGGAAAAACGTTTCTCACGAAAGTTTATTACCTTCCGATGTAGAATAAGAATGTTTAATAAAAAGTATAGGTGTCTATTTGAAAAAATTAGGTTGCTCTATATTTGACCCTTAAGGGACAGTTATGTGAAAATGTGTATGGGCCCCTCCATATGAAGAATAGTTTACATAAGTTCTTTATTGACATCCTCACTAGTTTCCGCAACAATCGGCCGTCTCAAGATAAATGGACCGCACGGTGTAGGTGGATAAAGTTATTGTGCTGCCATCTAGGTACGAGTATAACAAACGCGAAGCGATACAAATTATCAAAGGGTAAAACCCACCGCTGAAAACCCTGTACATTTATGAAAGATAAACGTGAATAATACATTTACTTACTGAACAATCTAAAGCCGGCCCCTTTATGGTTATGTCACTTATAATGTTTATTTTCATCTTTTCCGGTTCCTAAAACATTTTTGTAAATAGTTAACCTTAATCTATGAGTTAGGTTCATAAAAAAATTCTATTCAGATAGACCCTTTCATACGGGTTTACAGGGTGTTCGCACATATATGACACAAATACGGAAAGGGCTAATTCTTTGGCTTAATATTCATATAATATTACCATAGGACCGCAAACACTTCGTTGCCGGATTGTTGTAATTTCAACATACACTTTAAAATTCAAACTTTCAATTTACTTATACAACCTTAGACAAGGTAAAAAAAAGAGGACAGGTAATGCCGCAGGCGTAAGTGTTACCGATTGTCACCATAACTGTTCAACTTTGGCTCCTTTTTGTCACTTCGACTTTTGCAATTTAAAGCAGCACACATCGCCATTTTAAATAATAGAGAATTACACTCGCACACTGACAAAAAAGGAGAATCACTGAAAAATGCGACGGTGACACACGCACTGCTTGTCACCATTCGTTCAAATATTGGTAACACTCAATGCGCTTGACAGTAAATACGTGTTACCTGTCCTCTTTTTTTTCTCTTGTCTAAGTATACAACATACAATTTTAAATGTGAACTGTCAAACCTGATTAAAACAAAATATTATCTAAATAAAATCAGGATCTACTAGACCATTTTAATAATTTTACTTTCATTTAGCTAACTACCGAAAATTGATTTTTAGTTTTTTGTCGATAGCTGACAGAAAAAAGATTTACAAAAGACCAAAAAGTTTCTAAAGAAGTCAGAAAATTAAATTGGTATTTTCGGACCTATATTTATATGAACTAACATATCTAAGCCAAAAGAATTAACCCCTTCCGTATTTACATTATATCTAGGAACATAACATTTTGAAAAAACACACTCAACGTAATTGGATTAATGAAGGTATGATCATATTGGCTTTCTGGTTATAATGAATCAGTACTACTCACCTCGCATACATCGGAAACAAAAGAATCAGAACTACTTTCTGCCTGTGGGTCTGAGTCATTTGGCATATATTGTGGGTCTCCGAAGGAATCATCTGAATCAAAATCTTCAGGTGATGGAGCAGGACTGCTTTCATAACCCACACCTTAATGTATGTGCATATATTATTATCAAGTTCTTTGCTTGAAGTTAAATAAAATTTACACACAAACTCAAAAGCGTGAATAATGAAAATTTATGGATCGTTTGCCCATTAGGGAAGAAAAGTACCTAGTAAAGTGAAAATAAATGCATGATGTTCTTTTTAAAACAAAGTTATCTTTGACATTTAGTAACACAAAATTCAGCACCACGCAACGCCATGCCAAGATATAAAATACATCATATAAAAATACAGAACCTACCCCCATCTTCCTGTTTCTTATTGTCGATTGGCACGGTATGGCCTTTCTCTTCCAATCGAGCTAGTTTAACAAGCAACTGCGCTCTACGAGTTGGTCTACAACAAAAAATTAGAAATCAAGCATCGGAATTTGTTGCTGACCTGTTTAGGTGCAATGCCAACAAATAGCCAAAAATGCAAGTTTAACAAAAGCACACTTGCATGTGAACCACCGCGATCGTATCTTAACTTTTTGCATGCTCAAAACCAATTTTATGAATCGGCGTTTGAAGTTTGACTCCACTATCAGTAAGACCTTGCCAGAGGCAACCACATTCCCTTTTTGTCGATATCCACTTCCGACGTCCCGTTACACCGCAATTCGCGTTTGATGTTATGACTCTACTATCAGTAAGATCTTGTCGGGGGCTACAACATTCCCTTTGTCGGTACCCACTTCCGACGTCCCGTTACGCCGAAATTCGCGTTTGAAATTCGACTACTCCATCAGTAAGACCTTGTCGGGAGCTACCACATTCCCTTTGTCGGTACCTCCTTCCGACGTCCCGTTACGCCGAAATTCGCATTTGAAATTCGACTACTCCAGCAGTAAGACCTTGTCGGGAGCTACCACATTCCCTTTGTCGGTACCTCCTTCCGACGCCCCGTTACGCCGAAATTCGCGATTGAAATTTGATTACACCATCAGTAAAATCTTGTCGGGGGCTACGATATTCCTTTTGTCGGTACCCATTTCCGACGTCCCGTTACACCGCAATTCGCGTTTGATGTTATGACTCTACTATCAGTAAGATCTTGTCGGGGGCTACAACATTCCCTTTGTCGGTACCCACTTCCGACGTCCCGTTACGCCGAAATTCGCGTTTGAAATTCGACTACTCCATCAGTAAGACCTTGTCGGGAGCTACCACATTCCCTTTGTCGGTACCTCCTTCCGACGTCCCGTTACGCCGAAATTCGCATTTGAAATTCGACTACTCCAGCAGTAAGACCTTGTCGGGAGCTACCACATTCCCTTTGTCGGTACCTCCTTCCGACGCCCCGTTACGCCGAAATTCGCGATTGAAATTTGATTACACCATCAGTAAAATCTTGTCGGGGGCTACGATATTCCTTTTGTCGGTACCCATTTCCGACGTCCCGTTACACCGCAATTCGCGTTTGTTGTTATGAGTCTACTATCAGTAAGATCTTGTCGGGGACTACCACATCGCCTTTGTCTGTACCTACTTCCGATGTCCCGTTACACCTTAATTCGCGTTTGAAATTTTGAATCCCCTTTTGAGAAAAATATGGTTATAAAGTCGGAGGGTACGAGTACGAGGTCATGGTAAACCGCATGGTTCAACCCCTCGGCGTTTTCGAATATACGCCAAAATATGATAAAGTACCAATTAATGGTAGTTGGGGGTAGAATGAGGGTTAAAATTTGGGTTGTGAAATCGGAGGGTACGAATACGAGACCAGCGTATAGAACCGCATTCTTTTAGCACTCGGCGTTTTTCAATAAACGCCAAAATATGGTTAAGTGGTGGTTGAGGGGTGCGAGGGTGCGAAAAAGGCATCGGACAAAAGACGGCGATTTCCTAACAATTCTCCCCCCCCCCCCATGCCACACTGAGCCTTAAATGTTTTTATTCTCAATAAATAATGTAACTTCATATTTCGTCCGATTTCCTTTCGAAAATTACCCCTGCGCCCCCCTTCGTCTGAGGGAGGGTGACTTTGGGCCACATTTGGGCACATTTTTACAGTTTTTCTTGCATCTGCATAGTCACTTGAGGTTATGTAATATTTACTAACACAGAAAACCGGTAAGAGTGTGTGTAAAATTACAGACATTCTTAACCGACCATTCAATTCAATTTATTAAATGTATCAATTTCCATTAATTCCACATGCAAAAAGTTTAGAAAAATCGCATCAAAACCACTCATTTTACCGTACCTATATCATCATATAAATTACGATTTCAAGCTTTATGGCCATAAGAAACCGTTTCAAATAACAATGCCAAAAATATGTGTACTTACCTATTCATGCTTGCAAGTAAACGGCCCACCATACAATAAACGTTCAAGACGCCTCTTCATATAGAATTCAGATTAAGAAATGCATTATTGCAGTATCAAATATAACGAAGTTTCTAAAAATAAACCTCAAGGACATATTTTTGAACTGGCAACGCTGCTGGAGGCGTAATATCCCACAGATACATCACAATTATATATAACGGAGGCGTATTAAGCAAATCACATGCGGAGGCTGATTGCATTTAAAAATATATCAAAAATTGTATATAAAAGTATTGAATTTTCCTTTCCCCTCTCAGCTTCCCCAGGAAAATGTTAGTATTTTATTTAAATTAGAGAGGTTACAGGCTGCGGACTCTTGTACTTTTCCTGGAGGCTAGGTCGCCCATTTCGCACATGGAGGCTACTTGAATAGGCAAGTATGTATATATATATATATATATATATCGTCGCCCTAATACGAAAACCACGTAACTCCACATTTTACCCAAACTTGGTTTTTCACGCCATCTTGTAGAAGATATCGATTTACATGTCTCTGAAGAACCTGTAACTCCTAGAATATTTCATTACCTTTATATTGGAAAAATAGAAAACTATGTAACTCCATAGCGTATACAATTAATAGGAAAAACGCGCATGTCCAGTGCTACATGGACAGTTGAGTTTAACGGTTACTTAGTACCTACGTGATTGTGACATTGTTTAAACTACTTGTAGATCGTTATTTTGTGTGAAATTCAAAGTGAAAGAAGTACGCTGGGGTGAGTAATTGAGCAGTACTATTTAATTTTGAAACGGAAGACTTTGTATCAGACTGTTAAACTTTCAAATTTAGCTGGAGATACGTGTTTTTCCAATTTGAATATGAATTAGAAAAACACGTATCTCCAGATAAATTTGAAAGTTTAACTGCTGAAAAAATAATAAACTCGGGAAAGTATAGTCTTTTCAAACAGTAAGATTTAAACTTTAAGCTAAAAAGCGATGTTAAACCCTTATAAATTATTTATGTGCCTAGAAAAAATCAATACTCTCCCTAAAAATATATTTTTGAAACATAATCGTTATGTTTAGAGCTGATAGTGAATTTAAGCTATCAAATTGTTATAAGTGTACTTTCAGGACATAATGAATCGTGGAAAGAAACTGCTTGAAATGGCCTTACAAGATCGTAATGCAAGCGTTACTCCGATAGATTATGAGACCACCTATCACCAAAACAATTCCGAAGATGCTGAGATTGAGTATTTATTAAACAAGTTTGATTCTGGTAAGCTCCTTCCTATATCTACATCAGAAGACCACGACGTAACCCTTATGCCATTGGAAATAGACACAGCCACGTGCAGCGATACAAGATTGGTTACTATACAACCAGTAGTTTTCAATCGAGAATCGAAAGACGATATGCCGTCCGAAAAGTTGCAAGGCATGCAGGAAGAAGATTGGGAATGTAGCTCTGACAACTCACAAGAAACCTTCGCGGTACTTCAACCAGTGACATTCAATGAAGAACCGGATGAAAATATAATATTATGTGAAGAATCGCGTACTTCGGACGAATCGGATCCAGATTATAATCCTAATAATGGTGAAGAAGATGACGTAATACCTGCGACTTCAGAAGATGAGATGGAGCAGACAAAATTAACAAAAAATGAAGTTGTAAATATTCCAACAAAAAAAATACGTCATAAGCGAATAAACATGAACAAGGACGATTGGGAATACAACACGAATAAAAAAAGAAGAGAGCAGGGAGTGTCATATAAGGGAAAGAAAAAAGATAATGAGAAATGGGACTACAACATTTCAAAACCGGCAAGACTTTTAAATGCAGCATGTAACTGTAAATTAAGCAGCAAAAGAACGGCTCTTCAATGTAAAATGTTCACCGAAGAAATGAGGGAAAGGATTTTTAAGCAATTCTGGGAAATGACGTGGCCTGAGAAAAGAGTCTTTATTCAAGGTCTTGTCACATATAAACAAGTAGACCGAAGAAGGGATGTGAAGGAGAATGTATCAAGACGAAAGTTTTCTATACAGTATTTTCTGAAAACAGGAGGACTGCAAAATTGTAGAGTGTGTAAAAATATGTTTCTCCGTACTTTGGCAATTAAAGAGTGGATCGTCAGGAGATGTCTCAATATTACTGACAAAGCTGATGAGAAATCGCGAAATGGGCGGCAGAAAAACATAAAAAAGGTTCACGAAGGAAAAGCAAAAGTTGAGGAATTCTTAGACAGGCTACCAAAATTAGAATCGCATTATTGCCGGTCGTCCTCTTCCAAACTATACCTAGAACCTCTTTGGCAATCAAAAGCAGAACTCTACCGGCTATATAAAGATGAATTTTGTAAGGAACAAAATGTGACATCGTGCTCTTCTGCTACATTCGATAACGTATTTGACAAAAAGAATCTGTCGCTGTTTCGTCCAAAGAAAGATGCATGCGATGTGTGTGTAGGATACGAAACAAAAAATGTGTCTGAGCAAGATTACTTGTATCACATTGAGTTGAAGAATGAAGCAAGAAATGAGAAAGAAGTGGACAAAGAGTCCCAAAATGAGGTTTTTACTATGGACCTCCAATCCGTCCTTCTTTGTCCTCGTTCCAACGTTTCTGCGCTGTACTATAAAACTAAGCTTATCGTCCACAATTTTCCATTGTATGACCTGAAAAGAAAGCAAGGGTTTTGTTTTTTATGGAATGAGGCTGAAGGCGGTTTAACGGCGAACGAATTTTCGTCCATAATCTTTCACTTCTTAGAAACCCACGTAATCCCCAGAGCTTCAACCAATAATGTCGATATTATCTTATTTAGTGACGGTTGCACCTATCAAAACCGCAACGCAACATTATCGAACGCTCTCTTAAACCTTGCAGTGAAATACAACGTAAACATTATTCAGAAGTTTTTACAGAAAGGCCATACGCAGATGGAGGTCGACAGTATGCATTCAGCAATTGAAAAGCGACTAAGGCATACTAAGATCAACGTGCCAGCCGATTATATTTCCATCTGTAAAAAAGCTTGTGTTAAATCGCCGTATGTTGTAAAATATTTAACTTATGAATTTTTCAAAAATTTTACTGAAATATCGTTCATAAAGTCAATACGACCTGGTAGACGTGTTGGAGATCCTGTGGTCACTGATATTAAAGCTATGAAATACACTCCGCAAAACGCACTTATGTATAAATTACGCCACACTACAGATTGGGAGCAACTACCTCTATGTAGACAGCATAAAAACATCGACAACCCCGTTGGATTTTCCGAATTGCCGCAGTTATACCTTGAAAGACTAAAAATTAAGGAAGAGAAGTTTCAACATCTACAACTACTTAAAGGTTCAATTGAATCTGATTACCACTCTTTTTTTGATAACTTGCCTTATCGTTAATAATAACCTATAGATTAGTAATAACTTTTCTTTTGCAATTGTAAAGTTTCTTAATAAATTACGAATTTATATAAATAATTACTTTTATTTTCATCAAAACCTTAGGGGGTTGCAATATACGTAAGTCCCGATTTTTAGGAGCATTTTTATAAGAAAAACACGTAACTCCTCTTATTACTTAAATTAATATGAAAATCATTATATTTCTTACATGATTTCAACCCTTGTTAATTTTAGATTTTTTTTGTATCATTTGTTTTGTTTATGAAGTCGTAAATAGTTTTTCACGCCTCCTGTAAAATTTACCAAAATGGAGTTACATGGTTTTCGTATTAGGGCGACGATATAATATATATATATAATATATATATATACATCCCGCTATCATTATTGCGTCCGCACGTATTTGTACTTTATTGCGTCTCCTAGAACGGATAGGAATTCTTAAACTATTGCCGCGAATGTTGGTTTGGAATCGTATGTCGTGGCTAGAATCCTAACCAGATTTCAAAAATTCCCAGTATTTCGATATACGAATTTTCAGTCATATTGAATCATTCGTGCGTCCTTTCATATGCGCCATTGTCACACCCGTATATGCATTTCGCCGTATATTATTGCGTCCTGCAATGTTGCCAATGTTAATGCTCAGTCATTCCTCGTCTAATCACATATTCAAGAGGACGTTGATCCGGCAGGAATTAATTTAATTATACGAGTCCAATTGCTTTTCCTTGTAAAGGTGTGGAACTTAGTATAAAATTTTGATTTTGGTTTTTGTCGACGTATGTCTCTATTGTAATTACTTGTACTGAATTTGTAAGGTAGAAGTAGATAATTATAAATAAATGAATGTTTTCTTATAATTTATTGGTGATCGATTTCGCTTTTATTTAGCATATTCGGACCTTAGCGTCAATTAATAAAGGTCCGAAGATGCTAAATAAAAGCGAAATCGATCACGTATAAGAAAACATTCATTTATTACTATAATTACTTACTTTTACCTTATTTACAAATAAAACAATTTTATTGAATAAAATCTTTTGAATTTTTACATTTTCGCAGATCAGCTCGAGGTTACGGAATAATGCAAAAAAAAATAAAAGTGTACGCTTGTAGTAAAAATTTGTTTTTAAATGCTGGAAATAGTATAAGAGACGTCACGTATCAATTGAACCTCCCCAAGTTAATATTTACAGCCATTAAAGAGCTGTTAACCATCAACCAAAAATATTCAAGAGCGAAATTTAATTTGTTGATAACCAAATACAACCTTTTAGATTAAACCATTTTATTGAATAGAATTTTTTGAATTGTTACATTTTCGGAGATCAGCTCGGGGTTACGGAATAATGCACAAAAATTAAAGTGTACACTTGTAGTAAAAATTTGTTTTTAAATGGTGGGAATAGTATAAGAGACGTCACGTTTCAATTGAACCTCGCCAAGTTAATATTTACAGACATTAAAGGGGGGTCAGCTGTTAACCATCAACCAAAAATATTCAAAAGTGAAATTTAATTTGTTGATAACCAAATACCACCTTTTAGGTTAAACCATTTTATTGAATAGAATTTTTTGAATTGTTACATTTTTGGACATCAGCTCTGGGTTACGGAATAATGCAAAAAAAAAATAAAAGTGTACGCTTGTAGTAAAAATTTGTTTTTAAATGGTGGGAATAGTATAAGAGACGCAACGTTTCAATTGAACCTCGCCAAGTTAATATTTACAGCCATTAAAGGGGGGTGAGCTGTTAATCATCAACCAAACATATTCAAATGCGAAATTTAATTTGTTGATAACCAAATACCACCTTTTAGGTTACACCATTTTATTGAATAGAATTTTTTGAATTGTTACATTTTTGGACATCAGCTCTGGGTTACGGAATAATGCAAAAAAAAATAAAAGTGTACGCTTGTAGTAAAAATTTGTTTTTAAATGCTGGAAATAGTATAAGAGACGTCACGTTTCAATTGAACCTCGCCAAGTTAATATTTACAGCCCTTAAAGGGGGGGTCAGCTGTTAACCATCAACCAAAAATATTCAAAAGTAAAATTTAATTTGTTGATAACCAAGTACCACCTTTTAGGTTAAACCATTTTATTGAATAGAATTTTTCGAATTGTTATATTTTTGGACAACAGCTCTGGGTTACGGAATAATGCAAAAAAATTAAAGTGTACGCTTGTAGTAAAAATTTGTTTTTAAATGCTGGGAATAGTATAAGAGACGTCACGTTTCAATTGAACCCCGCCAAGTTAATATTTACAGCCATTAAAGGGGGGTCAGCTGTTAACCATCAACCAAAAATATTCAAAAGTGACATTTAATTTGTTGATAACCAAATACCACCTTTTAGGTTAAACCATTTTATTGAATAGAATTTTTTGAATTGTTACATTTTTGGACATCAGCTCTGGGTTACGGAATAATGCAAAAAA
>NW_022170249.1:35772086-35792355 GCF_008802855.1 Photinus pyralis
TCAAGGTTAAGCTATAAAACGAACGGTTACAGTTAAGGGACTTCACAGAATTCGACTTATCAAAGTCGTGTGCACTTAATTTGTTCGAGTTATCAAGAAATTCGAGTAATAGTTCGAATTATCAAGGAAAAAATTGAACATACGCCTTACTGTTGCAGCTATTGCCAACCAAGTTGATTATAGTTATCAAAAATTCGAGTTATGGAAGTTCGACTTATTGAAGTTCGACTGTAACTACAAATTTCGGTTACTTACAGAATCATTCTTTTATAGGCTGAACCACTTTCTTGTTCAAAAAAACCAAAAAATCCATGCTGTTACATTTTTTCACGGAATACATAAGTGACGTGAATTCTTGCAATTTTTCAATTTTCGCACTGTCATAAATGTCGGATAATTGAAATAGAGACGAAAAAAGTTCTTGAAATGATTCGTTTTTTTTCCAAAAGGATGTGAAGGGAATAACTTTCTCATCTCCCGTCACATAAAAAACACTGCATTTTTGTGAATTCGCGTAGTTCTGTCATCGGAGCGTCACGGTTTTTAGTCGGTATATGTACCTCAATTTCGTTTTGCCGATTACCTCGTCGGAATTCATGATACAATTCTTTGTATCATGGTCGGAATTGTGACTAAAGTTGCCTATGTGGGGAAAACTGTAATACCCTCGTGCATTAAAGTGAAATAAAGGTATGCGTCCGAACATTCGCTGATGTATAGACGTCCTTTGGTTGCAGAAATCTGTGGTGAATCACCCTGCGTCACTTCACGTAACTGCGTCTCAACGTTCGCCCTGCCCAAGGTTAGTATATATGTCGTAGCCACATTGTAAATTTCGCCGTTTTATAAAACGGCTAGCCACTTTATAAAACGCGGCCACATTGTAAAATAATCATCTAGTTTAATTTATTTTGTAATATGGCTACTACTTTTAGCCATATTATAAATTGGCCATTCAAGTACCCGCCGTATTCTAAAAATTGAATTAATTTGTTTAAACATTTATTATATTTAAAAAAATATGAAACATTTAAATACATATTGCTTATTTACATTACATAACTACTTATTGCTGCACGATCCGCTGTAGTGGCACCTGCTGTTACATTTTAAGCCACTTTTGAAACAAAGACACCTTTTATTATTACATTGATTTTTGCTTGGTTTGCATAAACATTTCTTGAAACCCTGGCCGCCAAACTGGGATACTTTACTTAGGTATTCTCTTAAAGATATTAGGTTACTACCCGAGGGCATATCCATGTTATTATAAGAAGAGTCCAAGGAGAGCTCATCTCTTGCAAACCACCTATTTAACGGTCCATATGCAGTACCTATTTGCTAAACTCCATTTTGTATATTTAGAATTTTCCCAAACACATTTTTTGGATCAAGAGGCCCTCGGTCTATCTTAGGTACGGCGATACTGACCAAGTCACCTATCTCCAAGTCTTTCAATTTTTTCTTTGTCAATTCAAGCATCTTCTCCACTGCTCTTTTGATTCCTTTAACACATTCGATTCTTTCATTTGCTACAACTTCTTCTTTTTTGCAATTTTCACATCTACGATCGTCTCCATGACCTTCTTTCTCTATTACACAGGAACATATTAAACATGTTATTTTCTCATTATCTGTTTCTCTTTCATCTTCATCAACAGCTCCTGGTTTATTGATGATTATTGATGAACCCGCTACTGCTCCATGGTTGTCCATGGTACTATTAGAAATATCAATAATATCAAAAACTATTTCTGATATATTAATATCATCGGTGCTAATAATAGGATAATCAGCAATATTCATATCAATATTTTCATCCGCTGAACTAATAGTCTCTGATAAAGACACATGTGTAAATGTTGCATCAGGTATATTTTCTGGAATATTGACAAGTTTTTCCAAATCTTCTTCTGTTTCTAGAGATTCAATAGTCTCAGCTGGCAAATCTGTAGAATATAGTCCAACTGGAAAGTCAACCCCGAAAAGAGCTTTATATGGAGACCTGCCTATTACTCGATGACGTGAGGAATTCTTTGTCCATTGCACAAAATAACATCCCAAAGACCAATTTTGACTATTATTGTCTTCTAGCCAGGACCGCAGCATGTTTTCTACATCCTGGTTACTCCTCTCGACACTACCTTGACTCTGCGGATGACGGGGGCGACCGTTTATCAGTTTGCATGCTGGCCAATACGACTTCATTTGACGTATTATCGCGTTGACAAATTCACGTCCATTGTCCGACTGTAATATCTTTGGTGCCCCAAACTCTAAAAAAAAAGTTTTAGCAATGTGTCGGCCACTTCTTCAACGCGCTTAGTCTTGAGAGGGCGTAAATGAACAAATTTTGTGAGGTGGTCCTGATAGTTGAGTAACCATTTATACTCGCCATCCGGAACTGATTGGAAATCGATAAGATCAACTTGTCCTCGGTGGTTCCATTCCTTAGTTATTATAGGTTTTACCACTATCCCTTTTCGTGTCTGACACTTTTTTTCGACACAACGCTTACAACATTTAACAAAAATTTCAATAACAGTACGAGGAATTGCAAATTTTGTCTTCAGAGCCATTTTCATTTTATCTCTACCTCCATGGCCTGTAGAAAGATGACATTCCATCAATTTGTCATAAAATTCTTCGAACGGAACAACATATACTATTGAATCAGTTTCCAGCGCTCGTTTTTTAATGATCTTTTTTACTCCCCCAATTTCAATTACATCATATAACTTACTAAAGTAATATTGTTCATTAGTTCGTTTTTCAGAGTTTTGAGCGGCCGCTCTACTGTCAATCAAAATGTTTATAATTTTATTAGTACGTTCTACGTCCCAAGGCCTTTTCTTTTGATTCTTTTTCTCTGTAATAACCAATAACAGAGAACGTTGTTATATAAATTCTCAACTTACCTGCATAGAATCGGTTTAAATGTACATAAAACAAAGATTTGTCCACAGGTGGGTTATCCATTCTACGAGTAACAGCAACAAAATAATACCCACATAAACGCACAGTATGTAATGAAATTACATAAAATAGAAACCGTTAAAAACAATTGTATACAAATTTCTGTCGGCGACAAAAACACAACCTCACTTTTATTTTAAGTTGTGACTAACAGTGAAACTAGCCGGAATCCAAAACAGCAGGTAGTAGTTTCTATTTGAGAATACGGCGGGTACTTGATTGGCCAATTTATAATATGGTTAAAAGTAGTAGCCATATTACAAAATAAACTAGATGATTATTTTACAATGTGGCCGCGTTTTATAAAGTGGCTAGCCGTTTTATAAAACGGCGAAATTTACAATGTGGCTACGACCATTCTATCATTATTGCGTCCATACATTTACCAATTACGCACATTATTGCGTCCTTCGAACTATTGCGTCCGAATATCGGACGCAATAAAGGCATCGCCTGTATTTCCATGTTCCCGCCATTTTATCATTACTATTACTATCAACCAAGGATGGACCGGTTTAACAGATTCCTATAGCACAAACCAGCTTTGAGACATCTCTTGCCGTTTTCGAGATATTAAAAGATAACGAATTTTTAGTGGACGCAATAATAGTTGCAATACGTACGAAGTTGTATATTTTTAGTTCAGCACTTTGCAGCTAGGGGCGGTAAATTAGTATACGCTTTCAAGTATACGTTTTACAAAGTTGGTATATTATTGCGTCCAACATGTGGCAACACTGTAAGCTATTTATAGACATCATTTCGATAAGATAATCATCTTTTTATGTCTTAAATGAGGATAATTATTATACTCTCCATTCGGAAAGTACATTGTTGCGTCCAGATACGTTTAATTATATTGGAGCTGATCTCCAAAAATGTAACAATTCAAAAAATTCTACTCAATAAAATTGTTTAACATAAAAGGTGGTATTTGGTTATCAAAAAATTAAATTTCGCTTTTGAATATTTTTGGTCGATAGTTAACAGCTGACCCCCCTTTAATGGCAGTAAATATTAACTTGGCGAGGTTCAATTGAAACGTGACGTCTCTTATACTATTCCCATCATTTAAAAACAAATTTTTACTACCAGCGTACACTTTAATTTTGTTGCATTATTCCGTAACCCAGAGCTGATGTCCAAAAATGTAACAATTCAAAAAATTCTATTCAATAAAATGGTTTAACCTAAAAGGTGGTATTTGGTTATCAACAAATTACATTTCACTTTTGAATATTTTTGGTTGATGGTTAACAGCTGACCCCCCTTTAATGGCTGTAAATATTAACTTGGCGAGGTTCAATTGAAATGTGACGTCTCTTATACGATTCCCAGCATTTAAAAACATATTTTTACTACAAGCGTACACTTTAATTTTTTTGCAATATTCCGTAACCCAGAGCTGATCTCCGAAAATGTAACAATCCAAAAAATTCTATTCTTTAAAATGGTTTAACTTAAAAGGTTGTATTTGGTTATCAACAAATTAAATTTCGCCTTGAATATTTTTGGTTGATGGTTAACAGCTGACCCCCCTTTAATGGCTGTAAATATTAACTTGGGGAGGTTCAATTGATACGTGACGTCTCTTATACTATTTCCAGCATTTAAAAACAAATTTTTACTACAAGCGTACACTTTTATTTTTTTGCATTATTCCGTAACCCGAGCTGATCTGCGAAAATGTAAAAATTCAAAAGATTTTATTCAATAAAATTGTTTTATTTGTAGATAAGGTAAAAGTAAGTAATTATAGTAATAAATGAATGTTTTCTTATACGTGATCGATTTCGCTTTTATTTAGCATCTTCGGACCTTTATTAATTGACGCTAAGGTCCGAATATGCTAAATAAAAGCGAAATCGATCACCAATAAATTATAAGAAAACATTCATTTATTTATAATTATCTACTTCTACCTTACAAATTCAGTACAAGTAATTACAATAGAGACATACGTCGACAAAAACCAAAATCAAAATTTTATACTAAGTTCCACACCTTTACAAGGAAAAGCAATTGGACTCGTATAATTAAATTAATTCCTGCCGGATCAACGTCCTCTTGAATATGTGATTAGACGAGGAATGACTGAGCATTAACATTGGCAACATTGCAGGACGCAATAATATACGGCGAAATGCATATACGGGTGTGACAATGGCGCATATGAAAGGACGCACGAATGATTCAATATGACTGAAAATTCGTATATCGAAATACTGGGAATTTTTGAAATCTGGTTAGGATTCTAGCCACGACATACGATTCCAAACCAACATTCGCGGCAATAGTTTAAGAATTCCTATCCGTTCTAGGAGACGCAATAAAGTACAAATACGTGCGGACGCAATAATGATAGCGGGATGTATATATATATATATATATATATATATATATATATATTATACTATATATATATATATATATACAGATTCACTAAGGGTATAGAGGATTAGGGGTATTACACCCCTTAATTAAACACTATACGACAATTTACAATGGGCGTTTATTGAACACTAACAATGGCTCGATACATTGCTCTATTTCTCGACCGTCTTTCTTGGATGTCGCGTACGAAGTCCTCATATGTGGGCCGCGCTCCTTCCCTACTTAATTAATTTTTCCTTTCTACTTTTATTCACCCCCCCCCCCCCCCCCCGTACGGCGGCGCGAGCATGACCTGCTACAAAAAAAACTGACACTCAATAGCTCAAGTTTGGGTTGGAAGAAAAACAAAAGAAATGGCAACTACCTTCTCCAATTAAATAAAACTTCCTCTATTCTACACTAACCCTCAATGTTCCACCATCTATAATTGTCATCAAATAAAAACCTTCCTAACACAATTTTTAATTAGTTCAAAATTTTTTTCTTTTTTTTTTTAAATTAAATTCACAGTAAAAACGGTAATTAAAAATACTGACCTTTATTGTCTATTTCTCCGGGTTGCATTCCGAATCCCATCCTTATTTTCTTCAATGTCCAACACACATTTATTTAAAAAAAACTACAATTCACCGTGCACGGCTCTTATTTTATTTTTATCTTTCTTCTTTTTTTCCGAAGCTCGTTCTTTTTTTCACCTATTAAAAATCACACACACTCTCTCTCCTTCTCCCCGACGTCCTATTGCTCTTCCTTCTCAACTCCAATTCTCATATTCAGTCCCATCGCAACTCCGGCATGCCTCCTAATCACTCTATCCCGACCACCTTTGTCCCCTTTGATACCAGTATCTTCACCTTGATTGCTGTCTGCCTGACTTTTATCCTTGTAGAATGTTACTCAAAATTTATGCACAAATTATTCCAAATTAAATTACACATTTTTCTTGCTTACTTAGTTAATTTTTATTTTAACATTTATATTATTTTTTTTTAAGAACAACACATCCAACCCAAACTCTCGATAGCATAAAAAAAATGACCACAAAAAAAAATCATTCCCACCCGTACGTACTTACGAGGCGTTCAAAAAGCAAAAAAAAATTGAAATTAAAATAACACGGCAATACCTTATTGTGCTCTTTATTAAAAGCACTTCTTAAACTGTTGATTTTTTTAGTAACCGAATCTATATTTTCATTTTTGTCTTGTTTCCGCAATATTTGCAACAGCTCCTCCAATTCTAATAATCTTTTTTGTTTATTTTTATAAAATTTATCATTTGTTTTCCACAAACATTCAGACTCGCGGTATTTTTCAATAAATTTGCTCGTTACTGCACGTCCAGACGCCATCCCGGTGAAGTATTAACCGTGAACTGACGTGCGCGAGCATTCACGGTTAGTTTGGAATGATGCAAACGAATTTAAGCCAGGGGATTTACGGTGCGCCCGGAAAATCCGTGAGTTGTCGTAAAACCAATTTTTAAGTGAGCGGTTTAACACTCACGGTCAGTTTCTGGATTTACGTCAGTTCAACTGATCAGTTAAACTGATCGTGAATGTCGAGCTATAGACTCATAAAAGTCTTTGTCATTTATATAGTACTGATTTTGGTCAGTATAAAATTCATTGTGCAAACAAGTTTCCCTCAGTTTTTAGTTCTAGGGCTGCACTAAATATAACTTTTTGTAAACCTTGGAAATTTTGTAAAGATCTATCATTAAATACGTTAAACCACTTAAATTTGAATTTAGGAATTGTAAAACTAGCATATTTAGTGACTTAACACGAACACGTCAACAGTTTCACAGTTAACAGGTGTGCACGCGCATGTTGCAATTGCAACGTGTAAAATTATTATTTATATTGGAACTTCGAAGGCTTCAGTTATTTAGTGCCTTTATAGCTTTGATGATCAATGTCTAAAATGTTCTAAGCATTAAACGACTGAAGGTCAAACATTTTAGATAATTAAATTTTATTGTTTTCGGAAAATTAGATTTTGGGTGTCATTTCATTTTTCGAGGTCACTTTTTTTGGGGCGTCATTTCATTTCCAAGGTCAATTTTTGGAATGCCTTAAATTTCATTTTCAAGGTCAAAGGGCAAATTTCATTTTCAAGGTCAGCTTTCCCCAAGGTCACGTGTCATGTCATTTTAGTAGGGGTACGTAATTTCGAAGTTATTTAAGCAGACGCAGATTAATGTCAAGCCAGTTACCATTCACTAATTATAACACGAATTTTAGGTAATCCTAAAGTACTTCTATAATTATTTAAATCATATAAGCATGTCTGGTATTGTTAATTGTATGTGCATGTGTTACACCTTTAATTGAAGTTCCACTGTTGGATATTGTGTAAAAGGTAGCGCTTTCGTTAAATTAACAAAGGATGCATTTTCGCTTTTAAAAACAAAGGATAAATATTCGTATTATTAAGACTAATATAAACTTTGTAACCTCCTTTTTTGGATACTTACAATTATTCCTGCCACTACGTGCAACCCAAGGTGACAGGGCGATATAATATTTCCCGGACCAGCTCTGGGTGGGATCGAAACTAATTTTTGTTTGAATTAAGGGCACCAAATTCTTTAGTAGGAACAACGTCTCTAGAATTATCAAGACGCGCTATACCCTACTACTTTGATATGAAACACACAGCTAAGGGGGTCTAACGCAGTGTCCTACGTGAGCGGCAACGCGCGGCAGACCGTAGCCTACCGATATCGGTAGGCTACGGGCAGACGCGGCCGGTGCGGTCGACGCTGCAGTCGCGGCGTAAACGGCAAACGCGACCAGAGCGTCCTACGTACAAGCACCGAATGTAAAGCGGTGCAAGCGCATGTTGACAAAAATATACTATAATTATAATTTATTATGTATTACATACTATACATGATATTTGGTCGAACCCTGAACCTCATTCAAAACTGATAAGTTCTCCGGTAATAAGAGAAAATCATAAAAATCGGAGCAACTCATATTAAAATTAAATAGAGTCATTATTTCCCTTTATAGACTCAACAGTCAATCTGTTTCGTTCTTTTGACCATTGAGCGGTAATCAACGAAAAAATTCGTTCTACATTAGCATTATGCGCACTAATAGCGAAGAAAAATTGACAAACTTTCAACAGTTCCGAAAAAACCTCCCTGTTGGTTTTTCAATATTTCGACATTCTTGAATTATTCTCTGTCTTAGTTCGTCTATGTTCGCCGGTTGCGTTTTAAATACGACAGATTTCAAATGTATCATATTAAGTTTATTTTTTGATTTGCACGATAATTACTAACCTAAATGTAATGCTATTTGGTATGGTTGGAAAGCATTTTTTCAGAGCTTTCCAACGACGTATCACACATGGGGGTTACTATTTAAGATTTAAAAGTTGGGGTGGCTGGGGCGCAGGGGGTGTAAGGGGGTGCGTCGCCAACTATGTCACTGTGATTCCCCCTCCGAATTACCGAAACGGATTTTGATTTTTTTAAATATCTCGTTTATTTACTAAGATATGGGGGGTGGTAAGTTTTCAAATTGTCACCCTGTATGTACAGACAGAAGACCACTGTTACAGCAAGGAAAACGCAACACCTTCAGTTACACCTATGAAAAGAAAAACAAACAAAACTACTCGTCTGAATGATTCTTTGGCCATTTCCAAATCTACTCAATTCAGTGAACGTGCGAAATGATCTTTTAAATCGTTACTATGAAGCAAAAATCAAATTTATGCAAGAAAAACAAGTGTATTTTCAAGAAAAACTAAAATTAGAAGCTAAAAAAGTAGCAATTCTGGATGACATTTCAAATACTATTAAACATAAATTTCAGTAATTTTATAAGTAGCTGTATTTTATAAATAAAAAATATACTTTTGGTTAGTTATTAAAATAATTATATATTAATTGATTTTGCAGCTCTCTTCCTCTCTGTAAATCCAGATTGGCGTTATTTTCCCGAGCAATGACATTATTTTCAATATTTTGGAGTTCCCTTTCATCAACGAAATCCTCTCCCGGTTCAGGATCTGGTAAATTGTTAACAATGCACATATTATGTAAAATACAACAAGCTTTAATTATGTTTGCAGCCTTCTCCGGAGAGTAATGAAGTACTCTATGTTTCAACAAACACCTCCATCTATTTTTGAGTACTCCGTTACACCTCTCTATAATACTTCTAATACTCTTTAAACGATTATTAAACCTGTCTTGGGGAGTGCCGGGAATAGTATCCCTCAATGGTGTTAATAACCAAGGACGAAGTGGGTATCCTGCAGACCAACATTTTAATAATGCTCTTTTTCTTTCAAATTACCTGAATCTCCTAGAAGATAGAAGTAGTGTTATAAGGCCGATTCTAACTCAAAAAGTCACTAGAAAAGTCACTAGATGTGAAAAAAGTCACTAGAAAAGTAACTAGGTTTGAAACTCTGCTCAAAGTCACTAGAAGGTCACGAGAGGTTTGAAACTCTGCTAACAGTCACTAGAAAAGTAACAAGGTTTGAAACTCTGCGTCACTAGAGAGGTTTGAAACTCTGCTAGTGATATAGGGGCCGATTCTAAATCAAAAAGTCATTAGACGCGAGAAAGTCACTAGAAAAGTAACTAGGTTTGTAACTCTGCTGGCGAGGTTTGCGCCAGTGCTAACGTCAAGGGGTCGAGGTTAGAAAAGTAACTAGGTTTGAAACTTTGCTATTCTCATATAGTGGATTCGTCTCATGGGTATTGTTCATGTTGATTGTTTATCGATTTCGGTTACTAATCGCTAAAGGTTATTCACCCCATGCTCTTTCTGTGTTATTGATTGATTATCGATTTCGGGGGTCATGGCAACATGGTTCTGAGTTTTGCTAATTTGTGGGTTCATTTCTTCACTAAAGTCAAGTATAAAGGACACGAGTGAACGTTGTACAAGTCATTTCTATACTGACATCACAGAAAAAATGACAAAAGTAATGATGATTGCAGAAGATCCCGAAGACTGCCATCGCAGAAAAATACGTATAGACGATTTGTTAAGGAGAATTAAAAAATTCAAGTGGGAGCTGGAGGTGTTTGAAGTGCAGCGCAAATTAAGTAGAGTACGACTGCATACAAAGAAAAATCTGCAATGAAATTTTCTCGCTCACGCAAATGCTCGTATATGTGTATGTGTACTTAATTTGTATTATTGTTGGCCTATCGTAAAAAAGAAATAAAAAAACTTCACTTTGATCGTATTGTGTTTTGTTGCTTAAGGACCGAAAAAATGTTCATACGAGCACCTCTCCCATGTTCCTTATATGCAATTTAGTACGCATTACTGTAAGATGGATGATGGATTGATTTTCATTAGACTTGGTAACTGCGTTCGGTTTTAGCATTGGAAATGCTTATGTTTTTTCTCACACACAGTTTCAGTTAACCTTCCTTCCTTATTTATATGCAGCTTGGTATGCTCTACTGTAATAGGTATAGCTTTTGAAAAGGCGTGCATTCGTGCATTTCTTTTTCGGTGGTGTTGGTCCGAGCGTCAATCAGTTTTGCTCGATAAAAAAAGACTCTATGTTGTTGACTATTTGCCTTTTATTGAATAAGTAAAGTAAAGTATAAAAATATGTACAAAACTACAAACTATAAACTTATTTTTTAGGTTTAACAAATTTGAGGAAGTCCTCTATATAGGCGACTTCTTTCTCCAGCCGCCGCTCTTCCTTCTTCGCCGTTTCCAGCTGCCGTTGTAGTTCGGTCGTCTTGTTCCTTGCATCCAAGAGCTTAGCCCGGTACACCGGCTCCATATTTTTTAATGTGCCGTATGTAGTAAGGGCTAGTTCCCTCGGTGTTTTAGGATGCAGCGACCCATCTTGCTGCGTCGGTGTTTCCGGGAAGTACCCCTCCTCCAGGTCGGATTCGATCATTACGACGACGTCTGCCAAATTCTTGCCCTTTTTTTTCTTGTCGCTAGGGGAGCGCGATGCGTTGTCATGACAGCGACTGCAATAAATAAAAAATAATCTATTACGAAGGAGTTCTATAAGTATTATGATATAAACTTACGGTCGTTTTTGGCCCGATGGCACAACAGGTTCCGCCGGAGGAGGAGGTGGCGGAGGAGGAGACAGCAAAATTGATGGTGGTAGCGACAGCTTTGGTGGTGGCGGCGGTACCCGTGTTGTTAGCGGCAGCTGTGGTGGTGGTGGTGTCGGCGACCGCTGGGGTTCCGTTAATTGCGGTGTCGGTATTATTCTGAAATTAGAGAATTTTATTATTAGCGAGTAGAAGAGAAAAACAACATTTTTTACTTACCGAGCTGGCTCGAATAAATAATTTGTTGCGGGGTCCCCTTCCAGCTGCGCTAACAGTAGGTCCAGTTCCAAATTCTCGCCCAAATGACCCGTGCTGTAAAAGCAATTACTTTTTAACATAACGAAATAGAGGGGAGAAAATAATTTAAAAAAATCATAAATATTACTTACGTGATTGTCGAATTATCCGAATGTATTGTAATTACTTCATCCAATGGTTCCATTTGAGTTAATGCGCAACTTTGCCAGTTGTTGTTATTGATGTTGGTTGGCGGTTGTTGCACCAATGAAGTTGATGGCTTGGTTGTTTTTTTTTCCGCCTTATTGGTGGTGCAGGCTTGCGGTTTAATTAACATTGACGAAAGAATATTCACTTTGTTGATTTTCGGCTTTTTCATCTTTCTTGTAAGTGAAGAAGACATGACGTTATACCGAGCTCGATGCTAACTGATAATTAGTGGGGAAAAATTTTCAGTATATATTGTAAAATTGTTGTAATCGTTTGCGGAAAACTGGAGAGAGGTTGAGTTAATGAGTGAGAACGATAGATCGTATGATTCCGGGATGAACTTCCCCGCTTTGTTTAAGGTGCAGCTGCGCGTATTTGACCCTGAACACCTAGCCTATATAAGGTGACAAGTGTAGAGATTATTTGCATCTTCAAACCCCCCGCGGTGAGTATAGTGGTGCGAGTGCAACACCTCATCAGCACAAAAAGTGTCGATTGTGTGCGAGGTGTCTGTGAATGTTCAAGGATAACACTGATACTACTACTGTTTGCATATATTTCTAGAGAGAAAGAGATTTTTAGATATACAATTTCAGTGAAGACGGCAAGCACCTGGTGGCAGCGAACGAGGATTCCTGCTATTATAACAAACCTTTTTAAACTCCAACAGTAAGTAAAAAAAAAAAAATAAAAAAAAAAAATTTTTTTTTAAATGGAACCGACGTCCGTTGCGAATCTTAGTAGTGAAATAGTTACGCTAACACGAAAAGCTATTGCATTATTAAAACATAAGCCCGAAATTTTGAGGCATATAAGGATAATAAGGGAAAATATTTCTTTGTTACAAAATGCTATTAATAATAACATCCATTTGAATAGTCACGTTGAAAATCCTATTAGATTAGAATCTAATCTTGGAACGTTGAAATTTTATTTGGCCAAATTACGGCAACAATTAAAAGATAATTCGCTTAAAAGAGGTTGTGGAATACCTGCCGCCGCCCCCTCTTCACACCCTCTAATTTGGCAGACTTTAAATTCTTGCTTTCAAGGTAGAATGCTTACTGGTATTATTGTGAATACGGTCTACAAAGATCCTTTTATTTTCTTGGATAAGGCATTTGACAAGCTTGCCCGAAAAATTAAACCGATGCTAAGAAAATCTATGCTTAAGGTAAACGTAGTGCTGGCCTGTGATTTTTTACATCCTCAAAATCTTAATGTGGATCTAAAAACGTTTGCCACAAGAAATAACGTTCTCGATGCAGGTAGTAATCTAAAAGAGTGGTATCAGACTCAGGTCATTGACAGATTGAGATCAAAGTTAGATTTGTTTCAGGAAGAGTTATCAAACTGGAGTTTAATTGAGGTTTTATATTTAAAAATAAACGTAAATAAATACGTTCCCATTCGAGTGGGAAGCTTTAGCACGTACGTAAGACTTCCTCCCTTTATAGCGCGTAAGAAAGCCATTATTAATGTTAAAAATAACGACAAGTATTGCTTTTTGTGGTCAATAGTCTCTGCTCTTTATCCAGCGCAACGTAATCCCGATAGACCTTCTAGTTATCCTCATTTCGATACCGTTTTGAATAGTGGTCCCATTACGTTTCCCATTCAACTAAACGATATAAAAAAATTCGAAAGATTGAATAATCTTGCCATTAATTTGTATTGCTTAGAAAAGAGAAAAGTCCTTCCTTTCTTGTTGAGTGAAAATCGTGAAGCGCGGGCAAACGCAATCAATTTATTGGTATTATCTTCTAATAACAATAAGGCTCCAAAAAATCGTATTTGCCCAAAAAATACTAATTACTTTCACTTTGCGTGGATTAAAAATTTATCCCGTTTATTATCGTCACAATTATCCAATAGGGGACACGCAAAGTTTTTGTGTAATATTTGTTTAAATCATTTTTCATCGAATCGCCTACTGGAAAAGCACACGGTTCGTTGTCATGACATAAATAAATGTGCGGTAAGAGTACCTTCCGAATCGGAGAAAATTTTGAAATTCTCTCATTATTCTAATAAGGAAAAAGTTCCGTTCGCGATTTACGCAGATATTGAATGCCTTCTGGAGAATTGTGATACCGTTTGCGGTAGTGGGGAAAACACAAAACTATTTCAAAAGCACGTACCTTACAGCATAGCTTTTTATCTCAAATGTGCATATGACAATTCATTATCGCGATTCTCGTTATACAGAGGCGCGGATTGTGTATCGTGGTTTATAAACAATCTACACAACATCGCGCTCTGGGCTAATGCAATTATTAACAATCCCCTACCGATGGAAACATTGAGTGAAGCTCAAGAGGAAGATTTCAAAAACGCCACCCATTGTCATATTTGCGAGAAACCTTTTTTGGAAAATGAAATTCGTTGTAGGGATCATTGCCATTTCACTTCGCGGTATCGCTCCGCTTCGCACCAGTCCTGTAATGTAAACTACCAAAACAGTCACGCGATCCCTGTGGTCTTTCATAATCTCAGTGGGTACGATGCCCATTTCATTATCCGCGAACTTGCAACCGCTATACCTGGCCAAATAACAGTTTTACCTTTAAACAAAGAGAAGTATATCTCCTTTTCGAAACACGTGCAAGATACGAAGATTATTTTTAGATTTATAGATTCCTTTCGCTTTATGAGTAGTAGCATTGATAAGCTTGCGTCCTATTTAAGTAAGGACAAGAAAAATATAACGCGCTCGGAGTATGTCGGCGGTGAAGCCGAATTCGAGTTACTTACACGGAAAGGTGTATTCCCATATGAATACGTCGATTGCTTTGAAAAGTTAAATGAGCGCTGTTTACCTCCTAAAAATAACTTCTTCAGTTCATTGCGCGGTGAAGAAATTAGCGAAGATGATTACACTCATGCTTTAAATATATGGAACTCGTTTTCCATAGAGACTCTCGGACAATTTTCAGATTTGTATTTGAAAACTGACGTGTTGCTTTTGGCGGATATTTTTGAAAATTTTCGCAATACATGTCTACAGACTTATAAATTGGACCCTCTTCACTACTTTAGCGCCCCTGGTCTTGCATTCGACGCGATGTTGAAAATTACCGACGTTCAATTAGAGCTTTTAACTGACATAGATCAAGTAATGTTCATCGAAAGAGGAATTCGCGGTGGTATAACGCAATGTTCTACGAGATACGCGAAGGCTAATAATAAGTATATGAAGGAAGGTTACCGCCCCGAACTTGAATCGACCTACTTAATGTATTTTGATGTAAATTCTCTATATGGCGCCACAATGTGCGAATTTTTGCCGTACGGAGAGTTTTCCTTTGTAGATGAGGATTCATTTGAAACGTTAGATATATTGAACCACCCCGATAACGCAGAAATCGGCTACATTTTAGATTGTGATCTAAATTATCCCACGAATATCCACTCCTTTCATAAAGATCTTCCACTTGCGCCCGAACACCGAACTCCCCCCAATGGTAAATTTAAGAAATTACTTCTGACATTGTATTCAAAACAGAACTACGTTTTACATTACAGAAATTTAAAGCAGTACATAAAGCACGGATTACGACTCGATAAAATTAATCGCGTATTAAGATTTCGACAATCGCCTTGGTTAAAAAAGTATATCGATTTAAATACGCAAAAGCGACAAGAATCTACGAATGAATTCGATATCAATTTTTATAAACTAATGGTAAATTGTGTATTTGGTAAATTGATGGAGAACGTAAGGAAATATAAAGATGTGCATTTGGTAAACAAGTGGGGCGGTAGGTACGGCGCCGGTGCTTATATATCCAAACCAAACTTTAAAAGCTGTATGCTTTTCGATGACAATGAAGATCTAGCAATCATAGAAATGAATCGTTTGGAAGTACTGCTCAACAAACCCATTTATGCAGGCTTAACCGTATTAGATGTATCAAAAACTATTCTTTATGATTTTCATTACAATTTCGTTTTAAAAGAGTTCAAGGATCGCGCAAAACTATTATATACCGACACCGATAGTTTGATCTACTCATTTTCAGTTCCAGACATTTACGAATCCATAAGAGAAAACATCGATAAGTTTGATACGTCGAATTATAATCATAATAACGTTTTTGGCATACCCCTGGTTAATAAAAAAGTCCCCGGGCTGATGAAGGACGAGAACAATGGAAAAATAATGCTAGAGTTTGTAGGGCTTAGAGCGAAAATGTACTCTTATCTCGTGGACGGTAAGGTATTCAAGAGGTCCAAAGGTTCAACTTATGCCAGTATCCGGGAAATAACTTTGGAGGACTATAAAAACAGCATATTTAACAATGCGGTAGTAACACGGCCTCAATATTTAATAAAATCCCGAAAACATTTAGTATTCACGATCAAACAGAATAAGGTGGTTTTAAGTCCGTATGATGATAAACGACAAATTAGTTTAGATTGTATTAACACCCTCCCTTGGGGCTATAACTTTTCTACTTAACAGTGTGTTCCACAACCTCTTATTTAATCAATTTTGGTGTCTATCCTTTCCTTTTTGTAGGTGTGTGTTTTTACCCTATAAAGATGGCAAGCACTGGTGGCGGCGATCGAGGATTGGAACAAGAAATCCTTTTTGCGTCAAGCTCAATATACTTTGCACATTTGAAGAGTGTCGTTTTAAACACATCATCCTTTTCTATCGACACCTACTTTCTCATTAACAATATTTTACAGAATATTGTTATTCCAGATGAGTGTTTTAGATGGTGTGCTATAGCGAAAAATGTGTGTAAAGAAATGGTTAAATTACTATTTCACAAAAAGATCGAACTTGACTATCTAATGAATCATTATTCACGAGTAAACGGTGATCGTTTTGCTGATGTTCATACTCCTAGTGTATCAATGCATTTTGAAATGTTTATAGTAAATTTAAGAGGAAACAGTGTAGATAATGTAATTAGTAGTATTTATAAGGATAGTTCGCAAGTTATTAACGAAGCCATATGTACAGCTGCGGAGTATGCCAACTTCAATGCGCTGCAAATATTGATTGATGTTTGCCAGGAGGCGCACGTTAAAATAGATTTTAATCCACGTCAAAATAACTACCATCGCAAAATCTACGAGTGGCTATTGGAGAACATTAGGAGAGGCACACAAGATCATAACGCTCTGCTTGGTTGGAGGTGTGGTCCAGATAGCACTGTATGGCCCTCAACGTTGCTGAGTGATTATAAGAAAACGTACGATATGCTTGAAAAAATTATCAATAACGATAGCTTTACTAAAAAAAAAGAAAAATATGTTGTATGGTAATAGGAAAGCAAAATAAAAAAAGTACAAAAAAGCTTTTGTTTTCTTTATTTATTAATTTACAGCGAAAATTACAATACGATATTATCATTTTCTATCCAAGATTTTTCGTCCAGTCCCCACCACTTGACGTACACTTTATCTTTCTTACGTCGCAGCACCTTCTCCACCAAATAGATATCGGAATACTTAGCTTTTTGCAGTTCCTGCTCATAAAATCCTCCCAGTATCGGTTTTCCTTTCATGTCTTCCAACAAGTACGTCACGGGATTGGTTATTTGGACTTTTGCAATTTTAAACAGTTCACTGGACCAGTTCGGAGTATATCCCTTGGCGAACACACTCTTGTGCTTACTAATTCGAACTACATCGCCAACATTAAAACGATGTTTCTTGTTAAAGAGCTTGATGTGTCTGTAGGCCTTCAGCTGTGTATCGGCCTTTACTTCGATCGGCTTCATCCCCGTTGTTCGATTTTTACGATTATTATACTCGCTCGTGATTGATTCAATTGCATCAATCCATACATATTTTCCACGTAGACTAAACTGTCGGTATAAATAATTTTTGATCGTCCTAATTATTCTTTCGGCTATGGCAGCTTTTTTTGTACTGTACGTGGAATAGTGATTAATGTGTTCTCGCGCCATCAATTTGTCAAATGATTTGTTATAGAATTCCTTCCCGGCATCGGTCTGTAGATTTTTCGGTCTCCGTCTGGTAGTTTTGAAAATATCCTGTATGGCTTTTGTCACCTCCTCACCCGTTTTAGTCTTCAATCCTCTCGTCCACAGATATTTTGAGAAACAATCGATAACTATCAGTATGTATTTGTAGCCTTTATTCTGTTTAGCGTAAGGTATAAATTCGGCCAAATCGGCTTGCCAAAGATCATCAAATCCCTTAATGATGGTACGTCTACGTGCGAAGTTTTTTCGTGCTGCTTTATGTAGCTCATTTACCACTTGCTGCATCCTCTATTAGTTTATGTAGGGTTGCTTTGACCGCCTTCAACTCTTCCTCTAGTGCCTCCACGTAATTGCGAAGACCGTCTACAGGTACTTTCGCAATCTGCATGTAATACATGAAGTATCCTCTATTTATGGCATCGCCATCGTCTACTGGATCGGCCACATTCATTAACCGGTTTCCGTTAAGATTCAGTCTTGTTGATAGGTAGTGTTGTAAGGTTAGGGCATCATGACGTTCAATAGGGTCGACAACATTACTTAGTCTCTTATTTTCCACATTTATCGTATCGTTGGTAATGGAAAATTTTGTCTTTAACAGTTTTCCAAATTGAGCATGGGTATGAGAACGTCCGAATTTATCCATGATGAATGTAAGCGGGGAAGACGGAAATGGGGTATTTATACTAGTTGAGATAAAAATCGCTGCGTAGGCTTTTGTATGTAACCCTCCTCGTACAGCTCTTCCACGATTGATATTATATCATTTTTTACTCCTGTGTTGCCTGCCATTTTTTCACCCCATAAAACCTCTAGGTCCCTAATCAATTCATGCACGCTATTCCAGTATTTGTATTCGATCGGTCGGTCGAGTTCCTTGAATAGAGTAATACCGCTTCCCGATTTCGCACGCCCCCTATTCGCCGCTTCCTCCTCCTTCAGGAGAGGCTTTATTATCAGCGTATACTTTTTGCTCTTATTGCCACGAATCTGTTCTGTGGGGTCGTAATTGCGCCGTGCGACATGAGTTGCTATTATTATCTGCTTATAGTTACTTCTATCCTGCTTGGATACTAGCGATTCATCCGGTTCATTCATGATGATAAGTTCGTATAGCCCCGCAGTACCTTTGTACCGGTTCCCGTTAATGACCAAATCTTCGTCATCTATCGTCACCTCAGTCTTGCCCATTCTCCACTTATCCGTTTCGACATTATAATGAATTCCAAAGGTGGTGTCAATTGCATTACTCGTATCTCTTATCATGCGCTCAACGTATATACGTGGTAGGTGTTTGTATTGTTCCAAAAAGGCTTGCGAACCTTGCATATCAAGTAATGAAGCAGATGATTCTGATGCGATGGAGGACTCTTCTTCTTCTTCTTCCGGTTGATGCTCTCCTATCACTGTACTCTGTAGAAATGATGGCGCCTGTCTCAATGATGGAGTAGCCGTGGGATGAAAAGGTCTAACCATAGGACTAATATCAGTTGGCGGATATTTTTGAAAGTATGGAAGTCTAGCCAGCGGACTGATCTCGGTAAGGGAAGAGGGCCTACGTCTCACTCGCGTGTAATAAGGTATCGCAGGAGTCTTACGTTGTTGTGGTGACTTTCTTTTTACAGGAGATTGACGTTTTTTAGGGGGTGATGTAAATACTTCGTCCTCTGATGGCTCCTCCTTTTTCGTTTCTATAACCAATGATGACGGCGGTTCGATTTTCTTTACGATCTGAGCTAGCGGTTGAATTAGCGGTTTATACGTTCGTACAAATTCCACTTCTTTAATAAAACGATCCGCTTTGAGACGATTGTACTTTTGCTGTATCGCTTTACGCGCCTGAACTATTCGTCGTTTCAAGGCCATCTCCTTATTATCCATGATCAACGGAACAGGTAAACCGATATCAAATGAACAGATCAACTGGAACAGGGTCTGTTCCCCCCAATAAAGCTGTTAAGCTGTTCAGCGGTTAAAGCTGTTCAGCTGTTAGTTAAAGCCGTTCAGCTGTTAAGCTGTTAGAGGTATTAAAGCTGTTAAAAGCTGGTAAAGCTGTTAAAGCTGTTACAGTTGAACTGAACAATAAACATGTTTTCATGGTATTATATAGTGATCGAAGCCTTTCCTGAAACGACCGTTTTGCACATCCGCATCCTTATTTATCACCATAAACCCATACGGGGTTCGCCAGCTTTCCGAACACATCTCTCGAAACAGCTGCATGGTTATTATGGGTGCGACATGATCTTCATAAATATGTCGCAAATTCAAGTCGTCCTGTTCGAATAGGACAATTCAGTTGGCATTATCTCTAATCAATTGTTTAGGAATTTTAGAATACGTCTGACCCAAGTAGAAACAATCGATGGCGTTATGCCTGCCCATTGAAAAGTATGCTCTAATGTTATCCTGTTTTT
>NW_022170249.1:35792455-35889169 GCF_008802855.1 Photinus pyralis
AATTGGCAAACACGCAATTTAATGGTTTTTAAAAAAAAAATTTCCAGAACCTTTAATTTTGAATATTTTCGCTCCAGTTAATAAAACACGTGTTCTTCGAAATCTGAAAAAATACTTGTTACATAAATTAAATCATATAACACTATTCACTTACCAATAAAACAAACATTTAAAAACTTAGAAGTGAAGTGGCGCCACTTTTGCAATAAGGTAGAGGATGTAGATTCAAAAGTGACTCCTTTAAAAATGTAGTGTAGGGGTCAATCTTTGAGGATCAACACTGCGACTTGAAAAATACATAAACCGAACGCCAGGAAAGATTGTCATTCACAGAACATATAATCACAGTCTACAATTTTCGCGACTTCTGGAATACTATCGTGTATACAGCGATAAGGATCCACCTAATCCATAGATGACGGAACATACCCTCAGCTTCGCGTCTCGTTTAAATAATTCTTTGCAAAATTGCAAAACCGGGCATTACATTCCCAATTTATTTTTACAATAGAATTTGTAGAATATGGGGTGAGTAGAGAGAAACAAATGGAAATCATCGGTATCATATCGAAAAAACCATATTGGACACATAATTTTAGCTAGTCCTTCCTTTATTATTATAAAAATTTGAAATGCAGTTTAAGAGATGGGAACGTTAAATTGTGGGATTTATTTATTATGGAGACACCACTAATCTCTATTTAATTTTTATTGAGATCAGTGGAAGACACCCAGTCTGCGACTTTGTAATACAAAAGGTGTGGGTGTGTGTGTGTGTGTTTCCTTTTTAATTTTCATTAAAAGTGTGGTAAGTATTTTTTTAATTATCTTAACGATTGATAGTAACTTAATATATTTATCAACATTTGTAGCGATGGAATTTTATTTGGGAGATAGCATATTAAGAAGGATGTTGGCCACGGTGTGCAAACGGAAAGTTCGGCAGATGCACGGCAAGCGTTTGGTAGATTTATGTATCGGGGGGCCAAACTATAACGCAATTAAGACGAAGAATCGAGAGGTCGCGTAATGCAGCTTCTAAATGGTTTGTGCCACGGAATGTTCCTTTGGTCATTTGGATTGGTACGAACGATATTTCAAGAGGCGTAAAGGCTTCCGTTGCCATTAGAAATTTGAAGGGGTTATTACGTACCCTAAGGAAATGGACGTTACAATATCGAGCCCTGCTGTGCACCGTCCCTCCCATGATCCGTACTGGGCAAAGCGTACAAATCGAATTGTCACAATACAATGCGGCGATTAGAGATATATGCTCTAATCGCCGTGATGTTTTTAAACTTATCGACTTTTACGCCTTGTTTCAGTGCGAGAATGCGGAGCGTATATTCGAACGGTAAGTTTCGTATATGATATTTTGTATGTGGTATTAATTTGGAAAATTTCAGTGACGGTATACATCCGAACGCAGCAGGGTTGAGAAAAATATACCGTGCCATTCGAAGTAAGTTGAGTGCGTATATGAGTTATAATTGAAAATAAAACATCTATTTTTATTGTAGGTACGTAATAATCGCTTCAGATTTATGATGGTAATTGAAGACGATTCGCCTTTTGAAATACGTTATACAGGGTTATTACAAATAATGTTGATAATTGCAAACGTGCATGAAGCTAGTTTTATTTATGTTACAAAGAAATAAGATAGATACATTCCTAGGAATAGTTATTTACATATGAGTATGGTAAATCAAGGTTTACGTTAACGAGTGAGATGTTTACTGCCGAAGCGTAGCTGAGGCAGGAATTTCGAAACGAGTAACGTTAACTGATTTAACATACAAATGATGTAAAACATTTTATTTCATACTGCTCTTTTTTCTATTAAAATGCCATACAATTTTTGATTAGAACGTGTACGCGTTCAATTGAAAGCAAAAGTCGATCACTTGATTTGTTTGATCTGACAGTAGTTTGACACATTAATACATAGGTTTAGATGGATGTCAATTGATGTTGCTAGGAAACATTTCCAGTCTGGTAAAAATTTTCAGTCTGGTAAAATACGATTTACCAGACTCAAATCAGTCTGGGAAAGCGGCGATTACTAGATAGTATGAAATAAAAATATTTTATTTGTTACTCAGTTGTAAACGTTGATTAACAAGACAAAACGCAAACGGGTAAACGTCATGTTTAAACGCTACTGACTTGTAAAACTGACAGACTTGTAAAACTGACAGCAGACCTGTAAAAATTTTACAAGTTAGTAATCTAGTAATTTCATTGGCCAGAATTAATGCGAAGTCTCTGTTACATGGATCACATGACATTTCTTCAAGATTAATTTAAGAACTATTATTTACGTTTACTATTGTTTACAAATGAGTAACAAATAAAATATTGTACATTATACGCCAGGTAATAGTTTTTACTGGCTCTAGGAGATGACAGGCTCGCCTGACGGCTCGCCAGTCAACTTCTCCTATCGCCAGTAAAAACTCACTTACCTGGCTAATAATGTAAAATACTATAGAATATTATAAACATATCAATCCATTATTATTTTCAATCGAAATCAATAACATCATCTGTAACAACCCTGTATTGTCAAATCATTTAGTTTCTGCTTATTCGTTCTTCCGATTCTTTTTTTTAATTGAGTGTAACAGTTTTAAAACAATGCCAACATGCTGTCTATATTTCACGTTTATTCACTCTGTGTATAACTTTTTGCGCCGCGCTGAATGCAACCCATCTAGTAACTTTATGCATTTGCGTTGGTGTTATTTTCATATCTATCTATGTTCGTATTGGTGATAATTCATTTCCGTTTTCGATAAGCGTTTTGGAGATTTCCTTATATGGTATTGTAAAGGCCGTTCTGTGATTTAATTGGTTGGAGATAAATTTCTTCGTTGCACTAGCCGGAAATTCGGAAAGAAAGTGGGGTCTTCTCGCTAGAACTTGCAAGAGGAACGTGTGTGTTTGACTGGGATTCGGTGTGTGTTTTACCATCTTCATGTTCCGTTGGTGAATTAACCATTTGCGAAAGCATTTTTACTTGCCAACGAACTTAAATGTTGTGTCGTTAATGAATCTAAATCGACAGCAACTTTCCGAAATGGAATTTTAATCTTGAAGCCGAAACACTCATCGATACCGATCCGATCCACGATATAACGCCTTTTACATTACTTGCTGTTTGACGAAGTTTTTTTTGTTTTGTAGTTCGTTCGTCTATATTTAAGTGAGAACCAGTCGTAATTAGGTTATATTTTTAGAGTCCTTGTATTGGATAGGAGTCCTTGTACTAGATAAAATCCTTGTACCGATCTACGTACCGAATGGTGTTATTGAGGATGGATTGAACTTGGGAAGTTAGGCGACAGAATATTGCAGAGCAGTGCCGTAAAATCTAGCATTGCAACGTTACGATCTTGCGGGCTAAGCCGAACTCTTCTAATAACCGACACCTTTTATTGCACTACGTAGAAGACTTACACCAGGACCCAGAGGAGCCATTCAGACGTAAATATTTGATCCTGTGGTGATGTAAATGTTATAAATTTATCTGTTTGTATTGAATTGGACCCACATTGTGGTAATTGGCATATGCACTAAAGCCAATAGTAATACTGTTAATTAGTCAGCTTGGAATATTGGGATACGATAATTGATAATCACTTAAGTATTACTCCCATGTACGAAGTAATAACCAGTATGTAACGTACGAGCTCGTAACGACTTGAACCACTTCATTGCCCCCAAGCTACCGATTAAGGGATTGAAATCACTTTATCTAATTCATCACTTGTGCCACGGTAACAATATTTGTGTTCTGACCCCAGAGATTCTGGTGGGTTTTATTCCGTATTTCATGGGGGAAATTTTTTTTTTGTAAATGTTTTATGTTTGAATTAATTTGGAGTATTTATTTTTTAAAGCCTCATAGTTGGACCTAAGTTTTTGGGATTCCCATTGGGGAACCGAAGTTTTGGTTGTGCTTTTATGAAGGTGCAGAGCACCCCAATAAATAATTATTTTTGTGGGATTATAGTTACATATTTTTCAAGCTAAGCTACCTTTCCTAGTTCGGGTAGTGATAAGCGAAATTGGACGAATTAGGTGGCGCCCAAAAGACTCTACCAGAACCACTAACCGTAAGTAGAGAAGATTGAGTTGAAATCGAGGATAGCTACGGAGCCATTACCAATTGTATTGAATTCTTTTACCTACGTCCCTGTATATTTGTCTTGCTCTCTCCGCTGTTTACCCTTTTGTCAACAGAGCTAGCTGGCCGGTCAGCGGCGTGTGTTTTTTATTTAAACAGCACATGGTATTTTTTGTAGCGCCTTGCCTTTTGCAGCTCGCGCGTTATATGAGTCGAATTGCTGTGCATTCGCCTGTCAAAGTATTATTGCATGGCATGCCGTTGTTAACATCAGGTAAAAAAAGAAGGTACCTACTTTTTTTATTTGTGGTAATTTTAATTTTTTTTTTGTAGATTCATCACCTAATTTCAACCGCTTCGCTTCAAATACTTAAGTTAGCGCTTTTACCCGGTGAGAGATTACGCAAATGACATTGTGTTGGAAAGATTTCAATTTGCATCCTTAAGTACAAGAAGGAAGTGTATAAGTTTTGCTTTTCTATGTAATTTTTATTGCAAAATAATATTGACTTTACATGTTTGTACAAGTGTATAACATTTTTTGTTCCACGTCTGTCATCCAGGCATGTAGTAACTTTTCATTTACCTATCTCAATGTCGAACAAACTCTAAAAAATTCTTCAGTTTATAACATGTGATTTTTATTAATATCTGTATTACTAACTTAAAGCTATTGTGTAAATGTAATTAATTTATCATTATTTTCGTATGTTGTTCATGCTCTTGTAAATATAATTTTCCGCATCATTTATGTAGCCTCACGACAAAATAATTTTTCTTAAGGTTGTTAAAATGCAATTAATTAATTTTTATTTTTGGGTATTATTTATGTTCGTTCGAATCTAATATTGCTTTTTGTAGCGTAGCGGCAAACAACTTTTATTTTTCGATCATGATGTTAACGGCAACGTTTATTTTATATTACACGCAAAAAAGAAGTATCATGTATTAATAAAGCATAGGTACAACATTAATTTAAGGTCATCGCGACTTTTATATAGGTCAAAGAAATATTTCTTTATAGCAAACTTCGAATTTCTTTAAAAAGATTTCATAAGTTTAAAATTCTGCATACTTACTTAATGCAGTATATCATTCATAAATTAAACAAAAGTATTCATGCAATATGCATTACACGTCATCCTTCTAAGGTGTTCATAACGACAGAATAAGAATAATTAATTTTATTTCAAATTCCTTAAACCCTTAATCCAAGATCAAAGTATAACATTTTAAAGATGTATTATTTCTATACAAGTACGTAAATGTCTTTCAGACAAGTAAATCGCATCATTAATGTGAGAAAACTTACTTTGGTTGAAACCTAAACGAACTTTAATAGAAGATGTAATATTCCTTACAAAGAAAATTAGTGTACTTCAATATAGTATTTGAAGCACTAATGCAAATCTATGCATAACCATTGTTTAAATAATCTGTATCTAGTTTCAAGTTCCGTCGTATCCTTATATTTAGGTTCTGTTTTGCGCCGTTAAGAGGGGTACTTCGATGGATCCGATATGCAATAAAAATATGGGTCCGAAAAATATATATTTAGATAATCTGCACATAAGTATAAGTAGGTAACACAAGCGTAGTACGTAATTACTGCACGTACAAATTACAGCTATGGAATTACTGTCAGATGCTTTAAACGCAATTAAACAACATTCTTTTATACATTCTACTACACCAGAAGACAAAAATTGGGTCACTAAATCAATAACAATTTGTATGGATTGGATCGAGTACAATTTAGATATAAAACGTTGCACCGCAGTGTTAAACATGGTACTGAATTCGTTTATCATATGATTAAACTCATTTGTGTCATCTATTTCACATTCATTTTGGGATTTTTCTTGAGAAACGCTTTCAAGTGGAGAACCACAAGATATGTTTTGAATAGGTTCAGACGCTACTAAGCTTTCGTCATTTAATGATGATGGCAAGGGATGTGCATGGGTGTGTTTACTTTTGACATGTTTTCTGAAGCTCGACTTTTGGTGATAGGCTCTATAACAGCCAACAACTGGACACTCAAAACGGTTCACAAAAGAATGAGCAAATTCAATATGTATCATATAATTATTTAGAGTAGAATAATCTTTTTGGCAAATTTGGCATTTCATTTTAACTTATGTAGGGTCAATCAGGGTAAGTGTGGCAATGGGGTAAGTGTGGCAAGAGCTAAAAAAAAATTACAAAGGGTCCCAAACACCAAAATGGCTAGTCATAAACAAGAGAGGACATTTCCTTAAGCCAACAACAAATTTATGTAACAAAATTGATATGTTTAATGTCCAACTTTTCCTTAGCAAAATCCCACTGCAGATAAAATGGACTACCAATATCAATGCACTTGATTCAAATTTATATTTAACAAGTGAAACTTAAATTTCTACATTTGTGCTTATGTGTAATGTTTGCCCCATCTGTTGCCTAGCAATATGTGTATTCGGAACTACCTATTTACAGTTTGTGAATCAGTTGTTTAAAATATTAGGCATCACTGGTGTTTTAACAACAACAGGGTAAGTGTGGCAGCACTGGTATGGGAAAGTGTGGCAGTAACAGAATCAGCTGTTAGTTCGGACATTGTGAGGTTAGTTTGAGTGGTGTGTTACTTTATAGTCGTGGATCTAATTTCTTAGTTTTGTTTGTTTACCTAAAAGCGAGCCTAAAAGTAAGTGTATTCTACCAATCTGGATGTAACGATCTTAATCTTAATTTATCTTTCCATAAGAAAATGCCAAGAAAATACATCAGGAAGACAAACAGGGGCGTAGGCGGACGTTGGTCCGCAGAAAGTTTGAAAAGTGCCATAGATGAGATACAATCCGGTCAAATTAATGTCTACAGTGCTGCAAAAAAATATGAAATACCGAGATCGACACTAATGTTAAAATTAAAGGGCTGGAAAGGCAAAAATCCTAGAACGTCCACCATTAATGTAATCAATGCTGGGGATCGAAAAACGCAGTTACCTCAAGAGACTGAAGAAAAACTCTCTAAATACATAAAAGTAATGAATAAGTGGGGTTTGGATTGACAAAAAAAGATGTGTTAAACCTGATAAAAGATTACGTTACTCAAAATAATATTCCCAATGGTTTTACAAATAACATGCCTGGGCACGACTGGTGGATCGGTTTTAAAAATAGGTGGAGGCTGACTTTAAAGAAACCAGAATTATTAGAATCCTCTAGAGCTAGACAAGCAAATGATCCATTTATTGTTATGGACTTTTATAATAAATTGGAAATAATAATAAATGACCTGAAAATTAAAGACAAACCTCAGTGCATCTATAACTGTGATGAAAGTGGATTTAATCACGATCCTCTGTGTTCAAAAGTAGTTACTGGAAAAGGAGATCCCTCCTCACGAGTAACTGGTGGAAGTGGGCGTGAGTATACCACAGTATTAGCTTGCATATCTGCCAGTGGTGAAAAAATGGGTCCAATGATTTTACATAAAGGAAAGAGATTATGGACGTCGATGTTTTGTGAAGATGCATTTCCGGGAACGTCTTATTTTGTTAGTGAAAATGGATGGATGACGGAATTAGTTTTTACCTCATGGTTCCGAAAGATATTCGTACCTAACGTAAAAGAATTTCCAGCATTACTGATTTATGACGGTCATCTGTCGCATATTAGTGTGGAATTAATTGAATGTGCAGTTAGCTCAAATGTAACAATTCTTAAACTTCCTCCTCATACATCCCACCTTCTTCAACCATTAGATGTGTCAATCTTTAAGTCTGTTAAAACTCGATGGGATACTCTTTTGACTGAATGGACAAGATTGAATATCGGATCAAAAATATCAAAAAGCGATTTTGCTCAACTGCTAGGCAAGGCGTGGGAATCAATAACACCTGATAACGTCCGAAATGGATTTATGAAAACGGGCATATATGACCCCAATTTATCCGGCTCTAGTACATGTGTAAACAGGAACGCAATTGATTGCAAACATTTTGATCCAGAAAAATATGAAAGATATTTGACTTCAGTAAAAAGCCAAGAGAAGTCCGACACCCTGCCACTTCCAAACAATGATTTATTGACACCTGCATCATCCTCCAATAACGACACTGTTGCCAAAATCCCGGAACCTTCTACTCCACCACCAGTTAAGGAGACACCATCAAAAACTTTTGAAAGATTGGTTTTAGCTAAATTGTCAGCATCGGGTAGGTCAAGCGCCGCAAAGCAGGCTCGCAAAAGAATAGATGTTGCAGAAGTTATTACCCAGGATGAATACCTGAAGGCTCTTAAAGAACGCAAGGGTAAAGAAAACATAAAACCAGTTGAAGATTCGCGGAAGAAGAAACACGCATTAAAGCAACTAAAGACAAAAAATGCAAAACAGAAAAAACAGGAAATCCCAAACATCAGTTCTAGTGAGGATGCTGATCAAGAAATTACCTCTGGTGAAAGCAGTGATTATGAGCCACCTACCCTCGACCAACCATGTGATCTATCAAAAATGGATGTGTACAGTGTTGGCTCATATGTGCTTGTGCAATTCAAAGGCGGGAAACGAAATCAGAGCAAGTATTATTATGTGGCAATAATTCAATCTGTTGATCAAGACGACGACGAAGAAGAATATAAAATAATGAGCCTTAAATGCACAGACCATACAAAGAAGATGTTCCTTGCTGATGAAAATGACATTTCTTTTATTGCAAAGGAGCAAGTAATGGGGCAGTTGCCAAATCCAGAATTACTAATGACAGGGGAGAGAATGCGGTATGTTTTCCCTGGACCTGTGGACCAAGTATTTGAAATGGCTTAATAATAATGTGAAGAAGACAGTTTTAAGTTTTTAAACATTAATTGTATGGGTTCAATATCTTTTATAAGAAAAAAATGTATATACTTTTCTTATATAAAAAATTCTCAGCATTTCAGTCACACTTTCCCCTTTGATCTATCTTCGATATCTTAGAAAATATTCACGTTTGCCACACTTTTCCATTCCCGTGTCACACTTACCCCTTTTAATGGTAAAGTGTGGCACTGGACATCCATTATTATTTCAATTTTTTTTCAAAAATCAGTTTCTGTTTTCAATCAATATATCCACGGATAATAATGTACTGACCTTATTAAAGATTTAAAAACCGTAGATGTCTATGTCTAGTGGTTTTTGTAAAAAATTACGTCAAAGTCAATTAATAAAAAAAGCAATCACACTTTCCCCGATTGACCCTACCGTACGTAACCCACAAAAGTAAACTAAATTAAATCTAATTCTACGTATATACAGGCTACTTAAAAATATACTTAATTTCAAAGTGGAGTATGCGTAATTAGGAACCAAGTCTGACAACGTCCATTATGCTTGGAATATTTTTATCATAAGGAGTGTCGATTTTATACACAGCTTTTTGAATTATCAAATAAATATGCTCACTTTCTTGGGGATAATTTAGGTTCAATACATGAAATAATTTAAATAACGTATCAAATGCTTTACCGCTACTGTCAAACTCGTATTTAATGTTGTCCACTATAGCAAAATTCTGATTAATCTCAGTCAAGGTTGGTGTATTGTTTGTTGTGTCTCGAAGGACCACTCCAATTAAGGAGAATAATATCAAATTTGTTGAATTAAATGAACTGTATTGAAATTTTTAATGGTACGTTGTGACATTTCTATTTGTATTCAAAATAACAAACTCTAATAATGAATACTAGATTAAAATTAGTGCAAAATTGCACATACGCCGAACCCCTTGAAAGATCTGCTTTCAAAGCAATATAAAAACAATATGTTATGGTAAGTAATACAAATTCTTCCAATGGAAGCTTTATAAAAACAATAATTGTTAAGTTGATTGTTCAATAGAAATTTCCTTATCTTCTATTGGTAACACACAAATTTTAGCTAACGTACGTTTGAATACACTGCCACTTGATACCTTTACCGATACTACCCGCACCACCTTATCTGCTCCTGGATGAAGCTGTACTATACGTGCCATTGGCCATCGAAGTGGTGAAGTATTTTCTTCCATTAGAATAACGAGAGCTCCTATTTTAATTGGACTCTGCTGGTCGTGTTTCCATTTACGTCGTTGTTGCTTTTGTGTCAAATATTCATGCGACCATCTACTCCAATAATGCTGGAATAGCTGCTGTAACCGTTGGTATCGTGACAATCGTGTAATCTTGATTTCTTTAAGATCTGCTTGTGAAATCGCAGCTAATGTTTCACCGATTATGAAGTGAGCCGGTGTGAGTGGTAAATAATCGTCAGGGTCATCGGAAAGAGGAGTCAATGGACGTGAATTAAGACATGCCTCGATTTGTGTTAAAACTGTTATCATCTCTTCATACGTTACATTTGCATTTCCTAATATTCGAACTAAATGAAATTTAGTCAAACGAACTGCAGACTCCCATAGACCTCCCATATGAGGCGATCTAGGAGGAATAAAATGCCAAGTAATTTTTTCGTGTGATAAAAAATTTGAAACCTTCTCATTATGATCCAAATTTTGAGTTAATTCGTAGAGTTCACGAAAATGATTATGAGCACCTACAAAATTGGATCCATTGTCCGAGAACACATCACTTGGCTTGCCTCTCCGCGATATAAAACGCTTTAGTGCATTTATAAAACTATCAGTGGAAAGATCGTTTACTAGTTCAATATGAACTGCGCGAGTTGCGAAACATACAAAAATACATATGTATGTTTTTACCAATTTGAATTTGCGTAAAATTCCATCTTTCACAAAAATTGGTCCGGCATAATCTATGCCACACTTGGAAAATGTTCTACTGGGTATTACTCTAGCAGTTGGTAAATTCCCCATTAGAAAACTTGTAGGTTTTGGATTTGCCCTGAAACATCGTACGCAGGACCTGATTACACTCTTCACTGCATTTTTTCCATGAATGGGCCAATATTTTAAACGAATTATTGATAATACATTTTGTGTCCCAGCATGTAAATGTTTCAGATGTTCGTGTTTAATGATGAGTTTTGTAAAAATATGTTTACCGCATAAAATTATGGGAAACTGGTTTTCGTAGTTCAGTAGAGAATTTTTCAATCTCCCTCCTACTCTAATAACACCATGTTCATCTAAAAATGGATGTAAAAAAATTAATTTACTATTATTATTTAATGGCTGTGATTTCTGGAGAAGTCTGATTTCCTGTGAAAACTGTTCATGTTGAGCAATCTTAATTAAAGCTGTAAGTGATATTTCGAGTTCTGAAACTGATAAAATATTTGTCAATGTCTTGTTTTTTCCCAAAGTAATGTTTTTGAATTTGAAGCAATATGCTACTACCCGTTGCAATTTACTTAGCGTTGAATATCTAGTAAAGAGATTAAATTGATCATCCCGAACATTTAATAGAGTTAGTTTGATGTCTGGTAATGATGAGATAGGTTGTTCAATAAAAATATCTGATTCAGATTCCCCGCTGAATATAAAAGAAGGTCCCTGCCACCAAATCTCCAACTGTGAGAGTTGTGCTGGATTGATACCACGTGAAATAATATCGGCCGAGTTATGCTCCGATTTTACATGTCTCCAATTATCCTTATCTGTTAATTCGTTAATTTTTATTACCCTGTGTGCTACTAACAAATGGTTTAAGTTGGCTAGGATCTATTTTTATCCATGAGAGTACTATGGTTGAATCGCAATAATAAACTATTTTTGAAATTTTAATTCCCAGAGATGAGATTACATTATTTGCAAGTTTTGCTAATAAAACTGCAGCTAATAATTCTAGTCTTGGTAATGTAACTTTTTTTATAGGTGCAACCCTGGATTTAGCACATAAAAGATGTGAGTAATAATTACCGTATTTGTCTATTGATACTAAATACAAGCACGCACCGTATGCCTTTTCAGAAGCATCGCTAAAACCGTGAATTTCAACGCGTGTTGCCTCTTCACATACTACATGTCTGCGTATTTTTATATCGTGTAATGATTTTAGTTGTTCTACAAATGTGATCCAAGAAAGACGTAGTTCTTCTGGCAATAGTTCATCCCAACCGAGTTTTAATGTCCATAACTTTTGTATTAATATTTTTTGTTTTATAATGGCTGGAACAATAAGTCCCATCGGATCAAATATTTGACTAATTATTGAAAGTACGTGTCGTTTGGTAATTAGTGTAGGAATAGATTTTATGTTTACCGAATAATGCAGTGTATCTGAAATCGAATTCCAGACCACACCCAAGGTTTTTAACTCCTTGCCTTCGCAAAATTGAACCAATTTTTCATCATTATTTCCATTTCCTAAAATATCATAAAGAATGCGTTGATTATTTGATGACCATTTCCTTAATTGAAAACCTGCAGTACTAAAAATGACTGTAAGCTCTTTATATAATTGCAAAGCTTCTTCGATGGTATCTACACTAACTAACAAATCGTCAATGTAAAATGAATTTTTAATTATTTGAGCTGTTTTTGGATAACTTTCTTCATTATCAATTGCCAATTGCAGTAAACAACGTGTACTAAGGTATGGCGCACATTTTGTTCCGAAAGTTAATGTGTTAAGAGTGTATGTCATGATAGGCTGTTGTCGTTCATATCGCCATAAAATTTGCTGATACTTTCGATCATGTGGATGCACTAAAATCTGCCTAAACATCATTTTACAATCGGCGTTTAACACAATTTTTCTGAGTCTTAACCTAATGATAATATGGAATAAATCGGACTGATCGGTCCCATGAGCAACCGGTCGTTGAGTGAAATATTATTGCTAGTTTTTACTGAAGCATCAAATACTACCCTACATTTAGTCGTAGTACTGGATTCTTTTATTACTGCATGATGCGGTAAAAAATGCGATATTTCTTCGATACTTTTTGAGTTATTTGTGTTAGGAGACATATGACCTAATTGTTCATATTCCAGCATAAATTTGTGGTACTCATTTTTGAGATTTTTATTCCTTTCTAATCGCGATTCGGTTGCATGAAATCGTTTTAAGGCTATTGACATTGAATTACCAAGTTCATCTATCTTATCTGAAAATGGCAATCTTACAATAAATCTACCTTCTGCATTACGTGTTGTCGTTTCTTTAAAATATGTTTCACAATACTGCGCTTCTGATGTTAGTATTTGTTTTTGTGGCAATTCCTCCACTTCCCAAAACTTTAACAAATTTTTATTAAGTGTTTCGTTTGAAATTTCTGTGTTAAGATTACAAATTGATCTACGTACTATCGCGTGGTTGAGATTAACCGTCCCTGACAAAATCCACCCGAGTTGTGTCTTTTGCAATGTAGGTTTATCCTTACCTAACTTTATTTGATCGTGACATAATAAATCATAGAACAAATTAGCACCTAATAAAATATCTACACTTTTGGAGATGTTAAATTCTGGATCTGCTAAATTCAGATTGCGTGGAAGTACAACATTTCTAGAATCAAAACTTACTAGAGGCAAGTTTTTAGTTATGTTTGGTACGACTAAAAATGATACTCTAGCTTGAAATGAATAAAATTTTGATTTGATATTTGTGGTTGCTTTTTGCGTAATATTAGTAGATGCTTGATTAATACCTTTGAGATGTAAACTGAATTCTTCGAGATTTAATTGCAATTTATTGCATAGTTTTTGCGTGATTAAATGACTTTGACTTCCAGAGTCTAATAAAGCGCGACATTTGTGTGGCCGTCCAAAACGGTCGTCTATGAAGACTTCTGCTGTTGATAGTAAAACTTCGGTTTGGCAAATGCCTGTAAATGAATGATATGTACGAGTAATATTTTGTGATTCGCTTGGTTGTTGCTGTGATGTTTCACTATTTATAACCTGCATAACTGATGATTGTGCTTGATGGATGTTTGCAGCTGTATCGTTGCGAGCATTGTGAGATGTGTTGAACTTATGGGCATTAAAATTGTCATCATGTAATAACGTATTGTGAGATTTGTTGCATTTTCTACATTTACTAGAGTGACAAGAGTTTTTGAGATGTCCTGAGCGTAGGCAATTGCTACATAATTTCATTTTTCTGATCTGTGAGAATTTTTCCTCTGTGGGCAAATTTAGAAATGCATAACAATTGTAAATATAATGATTATTTTTGCAATATGGGCATAAAATGGTATTCGTTATAGCAAATGAATGTTCCCTATCCTTAAAAGGCTTTGAAAATTGGGGTAATTGTTTGTTTGGGATTGATTTTGTGTTGTGAATATTTGTTTGTGAATGATTATACAAAGTTTCGAGGGTAAAACATCTTTTTGTTAAAAATTCTATGAATTCCTGCAATGTGGGAAGAGAATTTGTTGGTAACGAATTTTCCCATTCTTTCTTCATTGCTTGATCGATTTTGGTTGAAATAAAATAAATGATTAATTGATCCCATTCCTTCGTGTTAACATTTAGTTTTTCTAATGAGCTCATGTGTTGGAAAACACTGTCTAGTAACTTGCGTAATAAAATATAAGAATCCTTTGTGACTGTGGGCAATTCGAATAATGATTTTATGTGACTGTTGACAATAACACGTTTGTTTTCGTATCGTTTCTTGAGCATATCCCAAGCTACGTCATAGTTATCTGAAGTAATTTCTAATGATTGTACTAGACGATGTGCATCACCCTTTAAACAACTTTTTAAATAGAACATTTTCTGTATTTTATTTAAATTTTTGTTTTCGTGAATCAATGATGAAAATGTGTTTTCAAAGTTTACAAATGTATCATACGAACCATGGAATTCTGGCAAACTCAAGCGAGGCAATTTGAGATTTGTGACTGAATCCACTTGACAGTTTTCGTGTACACCTGTTTGAAGAAATTGATTACTACCCTCTGGTGAGGAAGTCGTGCCTATTTTAACATTACTTATTAAATCGTTTCGCAAGCGACATGTTTTCGAAAAACGAATTTTCAATCTGATCGCGATCAGCTGATTCGTTTTGATCAAGCAATTCTAACTGATTTTGAATGATATTATATTCCTGAAAATCGGATTGAATTTTATTCAATCGTAACTGTAACTGCGTGATATCTTTCCTGTTCTCTGGTTTATTGAGAAAGGTAACAAATCGTGTTAATGATGCCTTTATAATAGCCCGTGAATGTCGTAATGATGTTATTTCTTTTCCTGGCTCCATCATGAATATATTCAAATGAAATTGTTCTGCGTAAATAATAAATCTATCTAAAAAAAATCAAATGTTACGTATTTGGAATGAATTAAAATGTGCAAAAAGAATATGATAATATGAGAACATAAACATACAATAAATCGAGATATGTCTCGTTTACCGGAATCCAATTGAAGCAGATCACAACTGGAAACTCACTGTCGATTCTTAGATTGTTAATGTCACCTTCTATCCACGGCATGCAAATTGATTTTCCATGCGTTACTGCTGCAATATTTCTTACGAATTCCAAACTGTATCCACTTGCGAATGATGATAGGTACTGATTGATGATCTTGCTGGTGTCGCACTAGATCCGGCTCGAATATGGCCAAAATTATGTATTGTTTGTTGTGTCTCGAAGGACCACTCCAATTAAGGAGAATAATATCAAATTTGTTGAATTAAATGAACTGTATTGAAATTTTTAATGGTACGTTGTGACATTTCTATTTGTATTCAAAATAACAAACTCTAATAATGAATACTAGATTAAAATTAGTGCAAAATTGCACAGTTGGTCCAATGAAAATAAAATAAGGCTGTACCGTTCGCCCCTTTTGCTATGCTGCATCTGCCTTTTTCTTCATTTCAGAGTCGACATCTTCCGCATGCTGATAATATAAAATCAACAATGTAAAGAAATGCTATAATAGTTACCAAAAGTACCTTCACATGTAGAAATATTCCATGCGTGCTTTCCAAGGTAGAGAACTCCCAAGTACTTTTACCCACTCTAGATTTTCCTGTAGGGGGCACAAATTGGTTCAGGAGATACAACTGAGCAGGAACATTATTATCACCTGTAAACAAAAAAAAGGAATAACAGCCTTTGATTATAATAATTTCTTGTTGATTGTGTAATGTTGTACAATGGTACCAAATTATTAAGTTTTTTTTATCACAGCTCCCTTTCATATAAAGTGTCAAACATTCAATAAAAATCTTACCTCCCTTCGCCACAATGTCGATTAATTCTAATACATAAAGATCTCGTAATTCATTTTTTGGTTTCAGTATCAAATTTGTTATAAATGTCTGCCAGTGTATATATTGTTGTGCAACCCCACTGAGTTGCACTGCGAATTTTTTGTGTAGGACTTATGACGAAATAATGGAAAGAATGAAGTTCGGATTGAAGTTACGTTTTATTTCGTACACATTCATTAGGTAATATCTTCCACACACAGGTTACATGCAGGTTACAAGTTTTACGTTTTTACCATTTCGAAGTTTAAGATGGACTGCCTTTAACATAATCACCTTACCTTTAGTTTGAATTAATGGAAAGTAGTTTCAATAAAGTAATTATAGTCATTTGTAAAATGGTATAGTGTGATTACATAGGACAGTCCTCTATCCTACTTTCTAGTATAATTCCAGAAAATGCTGAAAGTCTTATCTTAGCTGAAACAGGTTCGTAACAATATACATCACTAGTTATCAAGGAAATCAAATATTAAGTTAGATATCAAAGCGATTAAATGTGAAGATTTCTAGGGAAATCTAGTGCATTAAAGGCACTTCCCATAGTCAACTGTATGCAGGTGCGATAGGTGGATAAACCGTGTGAAGCGCGGTTTATCACAATATAATGTAACGTGATTTATAAATTCGGGTTCGATTTATATCAATATTTATTAAACAAAACTAAAACACTATAAAAACCATACAATTCTGCTGTGTTAAGACCAAGTGTCATATCTGCAGTTTTGCACGTTTTCCAGCTAAGGGTATAATCGTAATTATTACACCAAAATACATGTTTTTTGTTAAGCAAGTTTTGTCGTAAGTGCATTCCATACCTCACAAAAGTAAATTTAATTTTTGTCGTAACTACGAAATCACCATATATGTTAGAGAACATTGGCGTATCTGACATTGTGACATGAAAATGTCGTATCTACATCAGTACCTGTAGATACGACAATCATCGTTAACACAACTCAATAGTTATGTTGTTCCGCTTGTTAGAGTTAATGATCGTAAGTACAAATCGCATGCGCATTTTGATGATAAACAGCCGGTTTTCTGAAGTTCATAACCTCACATTCAGTTAGTAAGGTGTTCTGTGATTATTTATTTACTTTAATATACTATTGTATGTAATTATTGCAGATTTGATATCATGAATCGTACTAAAAAGATACTCTCAATGGCATTAAATAAGGAATTGTCTGAAAAAATTAATAATTACAGAAAAAGTGCACCTAAAAAAGAAAAGATTGTAGAAGATAAAGATTATTTTCCGTACATAGAGACAAAAACGAATAAAATAGTTGTTTTAAGTGACATTCTCATTAATCCCTCGAATATTGAGAAAGAACCTGTAATAGCAACTGCAGACAATTCTTCTTGTCCTTCATTAAACTCGGATACGGAAAGTTTTAGTTGCAAAATTGCTAGGGAAATGTATGAAACAATTTTAGACAAAGTTTTTGACAATGTTAAATTATCCCCCTTTCAAGACAGTAACAAACCAACAGTCACCATTATTGAATCAATTGTAGAGGATAGTGTAGAAAGCTCTGTTAAAGTAACTAATTTAGGGTATACAAAGAAAGGCGAAGTTAGAAAACGGAAACAATACGAAGCATCTCTAGAAGAACGAAAGAAGGTGAAAATAGATAATCATGTAGCGGCAAAATGTGTGTCAAATCTTGTAAAAAAATAGATACAGAAAGACGACAAAGTATTAATAATCAGTTTTGGAAGATGACTAAGAGTGAACAACAAGCCTTTACCGTTAGCCACATTAGTCAAAATTGTCCAAAACGCAGAACTGTACTGGTATCAAAATCTTTACGCTCACGTAGGTCTAAAACAATACACTACCTTCTGTCGGACGAAAAAGGAGTGTCGCACGAAGTATGTAAATCCTTTTTCTTGGGAACGTTAGGTTATGAGCTTAAGAATGACAGAATAATAAGAAACGCAGCATCAGTTCTCGAATCTGGTGGTATTAAACCACCACCAAGTAAGAAAAACAAAAATCGTTCTCAAAAACTCGACCGAAATGTAATTATTGACCACATAAATTCTTTTAACCCGACCGTTGCACACTATAGACGCGAGCATGCCCCAAAACGTCGCTACCTCCCCAATGACATCACCATCAAATTGATGTATGAGGACTTTAAAATTAAACATCCGCACATACATTTTTCATACTATTTGTACAGGGAAGTAGTGGCGGCTCAAAACATTTCTTTTGCTAAACTTGGGCATGAAGAGTGCTGGTCATGCGAGGAATTCATTACTCATACGAAAAAAGAAGGCCACACAAAAGAAAATTTAGTGTTAGAATGCAAAAGTTGTGAAATCTTCAACAAACACCTACTAAAATATAGAAACGCTCGCAAAGAATACCAACACGACGCTGAGACTGCAGATACCGACAAGTATGTTTTTACCGCAGATTTACAAAAGGTAACAACCAATTATCTTAAATTTTCCAATATTTTGATTATTTTTGTTATTCCAGGTGATTATGTTGCCTCGATGCGACACATTTAAAGAGATGTTGTTCACCCCACGGATAATAGCATTTAACGAGAGCTTTGTACCTGCAGTGTCAAAAAGTAGGCAAAAAGATGTGGAAACAACTGCGGTATTATGGCACGAAGCCATAAGTGGGCGTTCTAAAGAAGACCTTATCAGTACGTTTTATACCTTTCTTTCTTCAGTTCGAGATGCAGAATACATTATTCTTTGGCTTGACAACTGCAGCGCGCAAAATAAAAACTGGTGCCTTTATTCATTCTTTATCTACTTTATAAACTCGTCTGAAACTGCGCTCAAGTTGTTGGAAATAAAATATTTTGAACCAGGGCACAGTTTTATGGCAGCTGACTCATTCCACCATATGGTGGAAAAATCATTAAAACGTATGGGAAAAAGTTTATGACTTTAATGACTTTTCAAGGGCAGTTAAAAATGCATCAAAGAAAGTGAATGTCATAGACATCGAACTTCAACATTTTTTATTATGGAAAGACCCACACATCACAACTCAAAAAAACCACCCCAAGACCTTATTTAAATGATATTGTTCAAGTCAATTTTGAAAAAGGCAGTATGTTTTTGAAATATAAAATAAATTTTGACCATCCATTCCAAACTCTAAATTTTTTAAGTGCAAAGGTAATGAAACAAGGTATTCCGAAACCAAAATCAAAAAATACCCCTAGAGGAATTACTCTTGAAAGAAAAAATAAAATTATTTCGAAGCTAACAACCATTATGCCGGAAAATCGCAAGATCTTTTGGCAGAACTTACCTGTATCAAGCCAAGATACTAGTTTGAGCGACAATGATGAGTCATAACTCATTAGTGTGAAGCAGCGAATTGTGTTTTATTCATGATAAGTAGGTTTATTAGTAGTTTAATGGCATGTTAGAATGTGTACTCATTTATTTGACGTTGGTCAAATGTATTCCACACACTATTCCACGGATGCCATCCTTATCCTTCGACAGAATTGTTTGTCCTCGGTACATCATCTAGTGTTATTTGGTAAACACTCCACATCGAAAAAGGATACTGTGGAGGACGACGTTGTCTTCTATTTGGACGACCGAATAAAAATCATATACCCCATTTATTTACACGTTCTTGAAATAACATTCCTATCTATTAATTATATTGAAATATTTCGCATTTTTAATATCGACGAATTGTACTGTCGGTGAAATGCCATATCGGTAAATTGAAGTCGGTGATTTGCAATCGGTGAACTTTCCGGAACCCGTTTTTTTTACATAATTAGTTTATTTTTTATTTATTTATTTTGCCTTTATGTTTGAGTGGGCGGCGTTTCAGCCAATGCTGCTCTACCAACCCAACCCACTATACATTTACAAATATCCATGCCCGAACCCGGATTCGAACCAGGGACCCTAGCACCACAGTTCAGCTTTAACTGAACTGCGCCACGCGAGCCGGTGAGTGAAGACTTTTTTACATCATATATATAATATCGCAGCAGCTCTGAGACTCAAATCCTCTATTATTACAGCGGATAGGGCTCTTTTCATAGCATCTTTCGAAAAATCACGGTTTGTCACCTTTTTGTAACTTCGCGACATACCTAATCCTGAAATAAAAGAATGATTCGCCCTATAATTCATTGGAGGTACTTTGGACATACCATGGGGATGGTTTGGACAGCTGTCCAATCTATCCTCATATTGCGAATGATAATAAAAAAATTCGTAAAAATATTTTGATCTTACTAAGAGCTGTATCTTTGGCATAGAATGCAAGGCCCATGATATAGTTACTTACCTACCCAAATAAAACAGTTGCAACAGCTCCAACACTTACCACACAATTGATTAGAATACTACTGCCCAAAGTTATAAAGAAATTTTTATAAACACACACAACCTTTTTATAACTTTCGTTGAATGCACTTTACATACCCGTATGGATATTTACTATAAAGTATGACGCTTGGGTCATCTTTTGTATGAGTTTGAAACGTTTAACTGCAATAGGGCGCGAAATACAAAGCTGTCTATTGTATCCCCGTGTCCATTCTATCCCCGGTCTCCCCTACCTGTACTGTTGTTCTCGTCTGTGCGACATTAAAACAATCCTCCAGGAATGACAATAGTTTGTACCCAAACCAAATTTTCCGTTCAATCTCGTCGGCTCCTGCACCGGATTTGTTCATATCAGCGTTTTTTTTCTAGTACGTCGAAATTGTGCAAGCATTACGTTTATTTTGCGTTCTAACAATGATTGGCACATTCATTATGTCACCAATGCTTTTCAGTGCATCATGTTTTTTATTGCGGTTTTTGTAGTCTTTGTGTTTGGTATTCCACACCACGGGTTTGCTCTCTAAATAGCTGTGCTGGTTGTTCAATCTTTTCCTTGTTGCAATGATCCATACTACAAAATTACAGCAAATAATTTTATCAAATTTAACCGTTAATCCTGGACCGGCCGACGCGACTGTAGAGAAAAAACGATCAAACTCTGATCGAACCGAGAACAAACGAAAGAAACGTATCGTTTCAAACTTGTTTAAAAGTCGGTGTGTATACGCATGAACATTTAAACTCGCAAGTTTGTAAACCGGTTTGCAACATGTTTGAAACACGTTTGAAAATCGGATTTTGGTGAATACGCGCCTTAAGACGGATCTATTAAAAGTTTTAAACAGTTTGAAGCTCTGCAAGATTTCTTTCCCTCGTATTGGTTCGTTCTCTAATACCTTGAACAAATTAAGTTTTCCTGGCTCATCACCTTGTGGAACGTTTACTGACCGAAATTGTGGGTTTGAGAGATCTAGATATGTAGAGGACCCTCAGTTTATCAAATATTTGCATTTGCATGTACAGACTTGCCTAATGTACCCGCAATACGTCATTTGACGGTAGTACTGGTAGTAGTAATGTACATGTACTTGATGTCGACGATTGTTCCTCTTGAGTGTCCTACACGTAAGAATTAATAAACATTTTAAAAATTGTAATCATATTTCAAAAAAAGAATTAATAAAACTTCATATTAATGTCTGTATGTACGTATGTCTGGCAAAAGATTACTATTTAATAAATGATTATTTTGCAATTATGGTAATGTGCACAACGAAAACTTTTTACTATTTAGCTATTATAATTAATTGAATTGGTGAGTGGAAGAACAGTAGAAGTCCAAAAATGTAGTTTTGAGAAAAACGAAAAAAACTGTTTAACTTTGTTAGTTTCTAATTTTTGACATTCTGACTCACAGGAGAGTTTTACTACATTAAATTTGGGGTATCAATATGTAATCAAAGAGGAAGAAAATGACCTCCTGTGAAAACTAGAATAAAAAAAAGAAGTTGGACTTATGTGAGATTTTCGTTGAGGGATTAATGCATAACACTAGTAAGGTAACTAATATTGTGATTTTATATTTTCAAAAATAAAAAATTAACTTCTAGCACAACTTACTAAGGCTAGGTTAGACAAACAAAAAGCTTATTTTCTAATACAAAATACAACGTAGTCATACAACAGGGGTTTCACTCATCATCATCTTCTTCTTCGTTAGTGCCCGTTTTCCACGAAATTATATGATAATAAAATTCCAGTACTTCTCCAGGTGGAATATACTGCAAAACCTTTTTATGTCTGTAATTTTCTTTTCTTTAATAGTCACTGGCTCACTGTAAGCTAAGGTATTTGGGAGTTTCGGAGCGGCATTAGGCTTCAGCAGTTTAAAGGTTCGGGAAACCATACCACCTATAAAGTCATAGACAGTGAGATATCCTGGTCACTACTGTATGGAAGCTGTTTGTATTGCGATAATGTGAATGGAACTTTATTTTCTTTTGTATCAATACTTTTAGAATTTTTTTTGTAGAAATTTGGCCACCAGGATTTGAAGTCGATAATATCCCTATTGGTAACACTATTAACAGTAAATGGGAGTTTCTTTCTGGAATCTTTGATCATCTGTTCATACTCTTCAGGAAGTTAGGTGCGATCCGAACGTCGTACGAGTCTTTTAACTGATCCAAAATCCCTGTCGCATGGAAGAAAGGAGTGTCCACGCACGGGAAAATATTGGTGAATGATCTTGAATTTCTTAGTGGCCGCAAGTGCTAAAAAAATCTTACAACGGTATTATTACGGTTTTGCCCGAAACAACCATCCGAAAACACATGCCATTCGGTTATTTCTGGGGGTATTTTATTCTCGATATAGTCTTTAAGGAAAGTGCAGACTTCATTTGGCCCTTTGAGAGCCTGTCCTTCATGATATGTATAAAATGTACCACTATCGCTAAGATTGTGGATCTGAAATGAGTAAAACCAGAGTTCCCTGTAATAGAATATCTCCTGCACAGGAATATTTGGGAGTGGGAGATTTGACATAAAATCGAAAGTAATTCCCATAACTTCCGGTTTGTTTTGACACTTTGTTTTAATTTCCTGAAGTTTGAGGTAAAATTTTTTAGCCTTTCTTTTGTGCACAATGAGTTCGGCAGCTGCTACCCTTTTTGCATTGTCATTCAGGTGTTAGAAACAGTTTTGTTTTCAAACTCTCCCATATAATTATTATATGCACTTTGAAAATTAGGAGTTGACTTACGACTATTAGAGAATTTCCAAATAGGTTGTTGTAATGTTTTGAAAATTTGAATCGCAATCCTATCTGTGGAATCAATTCCTTTATCATGGACTCGTTTAAATTTCGAAATACCTCATTGTCGATCTCGTTTTCTAAAAAAAACCTTTAACCCGTTGTATCACACAATGAATAGAAATTGTACACTACAAACTGGGTACTAAAAAAATGTGTGGTTCGGTCCTTTAATAATCAATCGCCTCGTATTTTTTGAGGGCTGTGGTCGTACTATGCATCTATATATGGTACTATGTGACACAAAATGATAATAACGTTGCAACTTGCAAGTCTGCAATTCGCGCCATTGGCGTTGATAAATGAGTCAAAAAGGTTCAATCTGAAATGTACTTGTTTATTGAATTAAATTTCATTACACATAGTTATTAATATACTTACGAGTAAAACCTTCAATCAAATTTTCCAACTCCCATTCCTTTAGTTTGGTTATTACGAAATCCATATTTGTATGTCTGCTTATATTCACACTTCAATGTTCGAAAGCAAAGAATGGTGAATTAACAAACGCACAAAACCCAAGCTACCTTGCCCGCTTATTTTTATGTTTGTACAGTTTGCATTTCTTATATTATTATTACGTAGGTGTTGTAACAAACTCATTTATGGAATGCATATTCACATTGTAATTCCAACAACAGTTTTTACTATTATAAATAAACTAAAGTATATACAGAGTGGCCCAACGAGAAGTATACAGAGGGCTTTTAGGGTATCACGATTAAATTGGCCAAGGTATAGTTCTACTTTATCTAGTAGGAGTTTTGACTCATTTAGTTTTACAGTTACATTTTCTTTATCGACTTTATGTTTTACATAAATTTTTGTTAAGATACTAAAAATGGAAAGATTGTGGATTACATAAGTCAGGGATGGCCAACTTCTCTTGCCCAAGGGGCCACTTCAATACTTTCACTAAAAGCGGGGGCCGCACAAAAAATTTAAGGCAAATTTAGGCTATATAAATATATAATATATAAAAACAAATGCTATTGAACACTCTTTAATTTTAATATAGCATTTTAGAAAAAAGTTTAGCAGCACAAAATCAAAATGACATATAAGTTATATTAAATAGGTACTGTTTGTTTGTTAATGGACTGTATACACTTGATTTTTAATTAAAGGGTAAACTTAGGAATGCAGTATTTAATTTTAGTAGAACAAACGTAAGTACAATGAAAATAAACTAATAATATTTGCTAATGAACGCCAAACATTGCGTGTTATAGTTATAGCATTCATCACTTAGAATTTCGCTTCTCCCCGTCGACTGTTAGCTCGCTCTCTCACCGAAAGCACTCGAGTTCACAATTCACGCGCGAACAGGTACTCAGTTCTAGTTTAAATAAACATAGTATTGAACCAAACATTCTTAAACGTCTTGACTTGAGTATGAATTTCTTTAAAGTTCTCCAAAATTTAACTGAAAAAACTCATTAATGAGAACACCGAGGGCGGGCACAATCCTTCACCAGTTCATCAAAATCAATTCGTATTGAGGTGGTGGCCACCTTTAGCAGATCTTGAAGATGGTTGTCTGTAAGTCTATTTCGGTGAGTTGACTTTACAAATTTCATTGTCGAAAAAGTGCTTTCCGGTTTTTTCTGGAAAAGAGGGTCACATTGCAAATCACAGAGCTCCAACTGTAAGTCGTCATCTTGCTGAGAAATGTCACATGTCGTGGGATTGTTAAATAAGAAGATGTGGTCGCAGTTCATTAAAATCCAAAAACCGTTCATTGAATGATACCAAAAGCTTATTCAATTTTGGTAGGCAAAAACTGAAATCACTGGTTGGAATTTCTTCCATGATTTCTTTGCACGATGGAAAATGTACTAGATTAGCTTTTTCTAGGCTTAATTTGAAAACCTTTAGTTTATCTACAAATCCATCTAAGTGTCCAACTAATTCAGGTATGGTTTGATTTCGACCTTGTAACATCAAGTTAAGCTCATTCATGTGGTGACTTACGTCTGTTAAGAACGCCATATTGCACAAACTTAGAATCTAGTAGCTTTTCGTGCATTTCCAAAGAGATAGGTGTATTGATATGTGCATTGAGAATCTGAGCTACCTCTTTTCTCAAAGCGAAGCTTTAAGCAGTTTCCTTTACTTAGCCAGCGTACTTCTGTGAGAGTGTCAAGTCTCCATACTCTGCTTCTAGTTCTGTTAAGAAAGCCATGAATTTTCTGTGAGTCAATGACCTATTACCACCTCCTTTAATCATGTTAACACATTTCATGACTGTTTTCATCGTGTCTTCCATTTCCAGGATTTTCCCACAGAGAGCTTCCTGGTGTATAATACAGTGAAATACTGGACAGTTGATACCAGCCTTTCTTAACAAGCCCACTAGGCCTATTTCCCAGCTAGCTGATGACCAAATTATGACGTTAAATGGACGTCTGCAACCACGGCGTACATTTGACGTTACCTTGCGTGACTGTAATCCTAAATTCCATTTTGCACGTATGAAATAAAATTTCATTTTCAAAAATTTGTATTAACGTAAATAAACGCTGCGAAAGAATGTTATATTATTGCGTTTGATGTACTTTGTGAAATTTAAATGATTGCCGCGGTAGCATCACTATATGCGCATGTCAATACTAAATTTTTTTCACTGATTCTGATTGGTTGTTAGTAATACGGAATACTGTCAAGAATCAACCAAAGTCGCAGTTGCAGTGCTTGATAACCTTCAATTTTAAATTTTCATTTATTTTAAGCGCTCCTGTTAACTATTTTCTCGCGTTGTACAAATTTACAATTGTTAGAAATATAAGGTAAGGTCGAATTTTTTTGTTTGAATCTTTAAGGATTTTCTGTAGGATTTGCGGTAAAAATGGCATACCTTGTGGTCGAATTTGCGCAAGAACATGGCGGCGGTGTAGCCGCTGTAAATAGTTGTTGGTTAACTTCCCATAAAAAAACGTGTACTGGCCTCCTCACAAAGAGCAAAATCGTTTTGATAGAGCCCTGAGAACAGGAGAGACTGCAGATCAAACTTGGGAAGTAAAATAAGGACAAAAGAATCACTTGTAACCTCAAACGTTGAAAGCGAAGATGAAGCTTTGGCCCCTCTGAAAAGAGGAAACGGGTTGTGCGAAAATTTTCCGATTCAGAAGAGGACACTGTTACAGGTACGCAGTTACCACGACCCCCCACTCATTAAACGAAGGAAAATAGTTCCCGCAGAGGGTACGTATTTGGTGTACTTTATTGTCTTTCACAATTCATTCTTGTAAAGCTGCGTACAGACTTAGCATGAGTACAGGAAAACTGCCTCGACCCATTAGCCATGCGTGCTGTACGCACCTTAACAAAAGCAGTGGTTCATGCTCGGGTATCTACATGCTATTTTTTGCAGATTGTTCCAGCATTGCAATTTCATTCATTAATTGCAGGGAAAACAAATAGGATTTTAAAATGTCTCATTGCCGATACTGCAGCTATTCATTTTAATTGTTTTGGAAAACGTTCTGAAAAGCGACCCTTTTCAGCTTTGTGTCTGAAGAAGTTAGTTGTTGGTAAATACATGTGTCACTGTGTTTATGCAATATATTAAATGTTACGTTTTTAGATGCAGTAAAGACCAGCGTATCAAATACCAGTGATAAAGAAGTTGAAGACGCAATAAAGGTTTGGTTGAAACATTCTACAGATCGTTCTAAGAAAGAAAGAGAAAAATGTCAGAGAAAATCAAATACAAATTAAAACCATTTGTTGGCAAGCGTCAGATGTACCGTAGGATAGTCCTTACTAAAAATACCGTTCATACTCGACCTACAAATTCACAACTGCTATCTTCAAGTGAAACACGTGAGTGTAACACTGTTACTTCACCGCTCTTGATACCCCCGTTACCAGATTTGAACGATGTTACAGAAGGTAGCAGTGGTATTATTCATCTTTCAAATGTATTACTTGACTCTAGTTCTAATACTTTTCAATAAATAATAATAATAAACGTATATTTGAAATAGAGAGAGAGAGAGAGAGAGAGAGAGAGAGAGAGAATAAATTGAGCTTGAACATACTGAAAAATACATGTGATAGATAATTTAAATAAATTATAAATTTCTAAATAAGTATGACAAAAACGAAACCATTTTCCTATAAATAAGTAAATAAACTAATATCATCCATTTAAACAAAATGATCTTACTCTTACTGCATTAAGTATATAATTGTCTATAATAGAGCACAAAATCACATATAAAACTAAAAAGTTTTCTAATTGCACTCACTTGTGAGGTTAAAAATTCCTCCTCACTTAATGGAACTTCAAGTGTGGTCATTTCTTTATTTATACGGAATCTTAGTTGAAGCGTGTCCATAACCACAATTTCAGGCACAAATAGTTCGCGTGTATAAAGCAATAAACAAACATAACCTATAATTCTTGTGCACCAACATCTATCGAGTGTTCGTCTTATCATGCCCTAGTGTTGCAACTGTCCATTTGACATGTAACCTGGTCACGTGTATAGGGCGCATTTGGTGCGAACTACAAAAACTTAAGTCGAAAACGCTATTAGATTCCTTGCTACTGGAGACTCATATCCTATTATAGCTTGGGAAATTCTTTCCGAATACATCCATCCACAGTTTGCAATATAGTACGAGAGACATGCAATGTTATATGGGATGTTTTGTCACCAGTCTATTTAAAATCTCCATCACAAAAAGATTGGCAGGAAGTTTCGAAGCAATTTTATGAACTATGGCAATTGCCCAACTGCCTTGGGGCGATCGATGGCAAGCATGTGAGGATTAGAGCACCATCAAATTTGGGATCTACATTACAAAAAATACTTCAGCACAATTCTCCTCGCAGTGGGCGACGCAAAGTATAATTTTTGATATGTGTATATTGGGTCATATGGCATACATAGTGATGGCGGTGTGTTTCGAAATTCCCCTCTTGGGAAGAAAGTATTATCGCAACTGAATATTCCTGGTGGGAAAGTATTCCCATTTGAACATGAAGCAGTTTCTACGTACTTTGTAGGGGATGAAGCTTTCCCATTACAAACGTATTTGTTGAGACCTTACAGCAAAAAAAGTAATGTACCTATGCCCGAGGATGAAAAGATTTTTAATTATCGGTAAGGATAACTATATTAATTTTCAATTAGTTGTTGAATGATTGATATTATTTTGTAGTTTATCACGCGCTAGAAGGACAATTGAAAATACCTTTGGAATAATGGTTGCAAGATTTCGAATATTTGGAAATAGGAAGCGACTAGATCCGCTTGGGACTTTAGAGATAAGATTAAAAATTACTTTATTGATGGGAGTATGCGAGAAGAACCCACTAGCATCAATTAAAATTCAGGATTTATACAATATATATATATATATAATAATTTATTTTATTTTTATGTATATATAAGTGTATATGGTTACAATAACTTTGCAAAAGAAAAATAAAATAATGGTACCCACAAAAGCAGAGCTTGTGCGTGGGGGTTCAAGCATGGTATACACCGAATTGAAACAAAACAAAAAAAAATAAATAAATAAAAAATAAACATGGACCAAATTTAAAAATAAAGACTGACTGATGCTCAACCTTTACCCTATATCATATCAATAACAACGCTTATAAAATTCTTTCCTATTTAAAATAAATTTTTTGACACTATTTTTGAAACTATTGAGGGAAGTTTTTTTTTTATATCCTCAGGCAAAATGTTAAAAAATCTAGAAAATAAATAAGAAATAGATTTTTGACCAATCCTTTTTCTGGCTGCACATGTTACTATATTACTCCGGTGACTTAATCTAGTGAAATGCGGATGGCAGATAAAGTTTGCTAAGTGTTTTTCACGGAATTGTTTCATTACTATTTTATAGAAAAAAAGTTGTTTGATGTCGTATACACCCGCCTCTTCGTATAACAAACTAGAAGAATACAAGCGACTCTTTTTATTTTAAGAAACCTTTCTTGTAAGAATATATATATATATATATATATATATCCTTAACTTTTGATTGAGAGGTCTGATCGAAAAAGTACGAATCGTTTTGGATTCTAGGCACCAAAATTAGTGAGAAATTTTGGAAGAGTCGATTTTTGGTAAAAAAGGAAGGTACTGCCTTTTTTTGAGGCTGGAAAAAAATTGTCTGAGATCGACCGGGAAAAAACATTTTCTTATAGAGTTTGGCCCGTAGAATCAATAATTTCAAAACAGTTCCAAGATTGGACTACTAGATCAAAAGACAGCCCTTTGAACTTTATATATATATATATATATATTTATATATATATATATCGCTACTGCGCGTGAAAAAGGGGTTAAGTCAATTTATGGCGTATTTGAGTTTAAGTCAAATTCCATTATAGTTTTTCATTCTTTGCGTCTGTGTAAAAGGGGCTAAGTCGTTTAGCATGCCTACGTGGTTACAAATGAATATGACCTATAGCGTTAAGTCACAAATTATAGCTTTTGACTTGTGTATAACGACGTATCTCGACTTGTCGCATTTAACGCATACTATGTTACCACTATAATGGGCGCACAAGGAGATATGTCGACTTAACTCGTTTTACGCATGATGGAGTTACGTCTGCGCCACTGAAAATGGTGACTTACCGCGTTTTTCATAACCTATCATCTTGTATTATTGTTGTGATGAATGCTGGACAAAGGTATAATTTGTAATAACTACAGTGAAATAATGGCTTCACGGGGAAAAAAATGGTGAACCTCGTGAAAGCTAGTATTAATGTACATGTTACCGCTGAAACTAGTACAGGTACGTGAATACTTATGATTTCGTCTTATGATAAAATTACTTCTATTTAACTCGGTTATGGACTAAATGTCATAAAAAATCAACAAAAATAACTATGAATCGTAATTTCGTGATTCCACCGATATCAAAACTTTTCTGTGCGATTAGTCTTACGTCTTATAATTTTATTTTGTAAAATGTATGTATTTATGTAAAAAAAAAACCGGGAAAAGCAAAACTTTGATATAACCAAAAACAAATTGTTTCTCAAATTGAATGGAAGTGTTGGTTTAAAAAATATTGTTGGGTATTTGTGTTATGATCTATTTTCAATTCCTTTTATTTACCTTCAGATGTCAGTAGCGAAGCTCTATCCCTACCTGCAGAGCTCAATGAGGTATTTGAGGGCATGGACTTTGATTCGGATGATAGCATCAAAGATCCTAATTTCGAAGCAGAAAGTGATGAGGACGTTGCACGAGACGAACATTACATTGTCCAGGAACCAGCGCAACATCACAAGACAAAGGGACTTAAGGGAGATACCAGAAAGAAAAGGGAAGATAGAAAAAAGAGAAGAAATGCCGGCGAGGATTACATCACAAAAAAGAATAAAACAGTAGCGGCTAGGAAAATGAAAGAATTAAAACAATGTAGAAATAAATGTGCTGAAAAGTATAGTGATGACGATCGATTTTCACTATTCAAAGATTTGTGGGCATTTGGTGACTATGATAAAAGAGCAGCCTACATTGGCAGCCTAGTTCAGCTACAACCGAAAAAAACTACACGTATTCGAACTTCCGATCCTCAGAAATCCCGAACAAGGACTGAGTCGCCATTGTACTATTTCAGCATCAATGGAGTATTACAACGTACGTGCAAGCAATGTTTTGTAAATACTTACGATATCAGCAACAAATTTGTTGAAACTGTAATAAAGAAAAAAAAGATGAAAAAGCTCTCCGGAATAATTAGGGAGGATATGAGAGGAGCACACAATAACAGAAAAAGAATTTCTGAAGAAGACAAAGAACAAGCGCGTAATCATATTTTGTCAGTACCTGCATATGAGAGTCACTACACGAGAAAACGGTCTTCAAAAAAGTATTTGCCCTCATACTACACCTTAGCTAGTTTATATGAAGCTTACAAACAAAAATTCCCTGAAAAACCCATCAATCGTAAATGTTATGAAACTATATTCCACGACCTCAACATTAAGATAAAAAAGCCCAAAAAAGACACGTGTGGAACATGTGACAAACTAAACATGAAAATCAAGATGAGCAAAACTGAAGAGGAAAAACGACTCAGTCAAGAAGAACTTGCATCTCATCATGCGACCGCAGATAAAGGATATTCTTCGAAAAGCAGAGATAGAGAACTAACAAAATCAGATCCCACAAAGAAAACTATTTGCTTTGATTTACAACAGTGTCTTCCCACTCCAGATTTGCAGAGTGGTGAATCTTTCTATAAACGTCTTCTATGGACATTCGATCTCACAATACACGACTGTGATGAAAGCCAAGCCTACTGCTATTTGTGGTATGAATCGTTGGCGAAACGTGGGGCCAATGAAATTGGATCATGCTTATACAAATATTTGTCCAACGATTTAGATGCGAATGTGGATCACATTATAATGTACTCGGACTCGTGTGGCGGACAAAATAAAAATAGTTTTATTTCGGCTACGTTCTTTGTGGTTCTCCAAAATTTAAATAATCTCAAAACAATCGACCACAAATTTTTACTGCCTGGTCACACGCACATGGAATGTGACACTGACCATAGTATGATAGAAAAACAAAAGAAAAGATATCACCTCCAGATTGAGCATCCCCATGACTGGGCGCAGCTTATTAGGCAAGTAGGAAAAAAGAAACCTTTTAAATGTACGGAAATGGTATCTACGGATTTTTTGGATTTTGCTTCATTATTTGGAGAAACGCTCACTAACAGGAAACAAAACATGGGGGAAAAACTTAACTGGAGGGAAGTTCGTTGGATACGTTACACAAAAGGCGAGAAAACGGTATTCTACAAAACAACATTAAACGAAAATGAAGACTTTAAATCAATAAGTTTTGAAAAACGGGGAAAAGCTAATATGGTGTTGGAACCGAAGGTGGCATATGATAGGCCAGTTCCTATATCTACCGAAAAGAAAAAACATCTTGTGGAGCTTCTTCCGTATATTTCCGAGTCTATCAGAAACTTTTACTTAACGCTTCCAACAAACGAACAAGAAGCTGATGTATACCCGGATGCATCCGATGATGAAGATGATTAAAAACATTTTTTATTTCTTTTGTATTTGATAATTACTCTGTTTCTTTTTTAAATAAAAGTTTGTAATCTTTTTTATGTGTTTTACGTTTAAGTTTTTATACTGTGAGATTATTTTAAAAAATTTGGTTGAAAGGTGGTAACTAAGCTAAGTCAGAAAGAAGCTGTGAAAAATGAGTTAAGTCCTCAAGAAGTCCTTAGGGCATAAAGTAAAATTCAGTTTGACGTCGAATTTACTATAAATAAACATAATGCACGAAATCAATATTAAAATCATTCATGAAAACGCCACGTCAGAAGCATTTGAAGTCTAGTCAGAATTTAAACGCAAGTTTTCTCAAAAGCCGCTTCTTTGACTTATCACTTTTTCACGCGCAGTAGCGATATATATATAGTGTTTTTTATTAGGCCGCAGTTGGACGGCATTTATTTACTCTGGAAAGAAGTTTATTTCCCATTTTTATGGGATCGTTGTTTTAGTTCAATTAATGCTCGGCCGGAGTTAATTAAGAAACTTAAGTCTGGGAAAATCGAATCCGTAATTAAAATTTTAAATGTAATAAATTTTGTCTTGTTATTGTTAAATTCGTGGAAGTTAGCAGAGTGCACGCGCTTTGCACAAGTGTTACTTTAGATAAGGAAACGTTTAGTTGTTTAAGAGCGAATTTCATAGGAATTTTGGCGTGTACTCGTAAAAGTGCCAGTCTAAGTTGATTTACGATCGGTAATAGTTTTATTTATGCAATTATGTTATTGATCCGCGGAGTCGACCGTTTAGTTTTATCGGCTCCGAAATTCAAATTTTATATGGAAAAGCGTCGCAACGAGATTTGACGATGGGTGGCGTATAAATGGTTTGAACAGCGAAGAGAAGGCGCTTATTGTACCGTTTCGCGAAGTCTACGTGTTGTCTTACGTGAAAATTTTTGGAAAGTTTATTGTAGCGGCGTTTGCTAAAGTTCCGCCAGTTTATTCATCGTTTATTGTTATTTGAAAGTCCGGGAACGTTTGAATTACGCCGGCATCGAGGAGTTTAAGAAGGTCTTTGGAAGGAGTTTGTTGAAGGGAAACGAGCGGTACAATAACGCCATTTTAGCAGCGAGACTTCGTTTGCATTGTATTTTACATTGTCTGGACATGGCGGAACGTTTGTTTAACTCCAGCATCGCCGAGGAGCTGTTGGAGTAGCTGTACAGTGTCAGCACATACCTGGGGTTGTGTTTGTGTTTTTGTGTGCATCAGTCGTTTGTGCATTTGTAAAAAGGATTAGCTTGTACACAGATCGTGAGTACTGTCATTTTTGTTTTAATTTAATTGTAAGAATCGCCGTCTAAGACGGTTTTGTGTTTCAATTCGTGTTAAGTTATTATTTTCAGATTTTGTGCATTTAGCTTTGTAAATTTTATTGTCATTTATTATTTGTGTGTCAAAGTAAAGGTCAACGATTCGAGTTTCTCAAATTTTAAGTTTTCTTTTTTTATCCCGAGTGTGAAACGAGTTTGGTAACGTAAAAAGGTTTGGATCATCGGTGGGACTTAAATTTCATTCCAGAAGTCAGTTAACAAGGGTTTATTTTATTTGGAATTTAAGGGAGGTGGTAGCCACCGACCTGGCGAGGTTGCTACCCCTAGTCCGGACGAAAAAAAGGGTAGTCGGACTCATTTTACGGGCCCTGAGATTTATGTTTTATTGTGTTTCAAAGAGTTTTAGTGAAATTGAGCTAGCAAGGGTAAGTTGTGTGGGTAGTTTCAGTGTGTTAGGAAGTTTTCATATATATATAAGAAGACTACATCTCACTAAGGCATGTTAAGTTTCCCGGAGTTAACTCCGCTCTACTCGTAAAACGACATTTTCGATTTAGTACTGGTTCAACCCAGAGATATAGATGTGGGGAGATGTGTGTCAACATGCGTAAATAGTCAGATTTTGAATGTCGCCATCTTCTAAGTATATGCTACGGGGACTTGTTAAAAACTACATACAATGTGCTTTCAAAAAGTTCCCGTGCGTTTCCTTACACGTTGAACAAGTATATTATGTTGCCTATATCACAATGCATCGATACATTCCCTAGTTGTGAAACTACCTACAATGTTAATAATTAGTCCAAGAACTGAAGCGTCAAGACCACAAACATGAAACGTCATACGTTCGCTAATTTGGTTCTTGAGAAGTTGGAAACTGGTTGACAATTATACTTTATTGGTGGTTAAACAGTATCAATTTGTTTAGTTCTCTTCGAACCGCAGAACCTTGTATTTTTTCTGTGTACTTTTTCGCCAAATTAAAAAACCTTATTCTACAATACGAAAAAATGATATTTTTGATCAGTAAAAACCCGTGATTCTCGTCACAAATATTAAATTCTAGAAAATGATCACGCAAACTAGGAAATAACGTGTACAGTTCTTGGTAAAATTTTTGTGCAATGGCGGTGACAAAATATTCCATGAAACCTTTTTCATTTGGAATTTTGTTTCCAGTTGAATGTTTCTAATTGCAATCTCTACTTTTGTGCAAATTTTCACAATTGCAATTGATGGTACATATAAGCCTCTTGCAATTTAAAGAAATATTAGTTAAATAAGGACTTTTCAAACATCTGACTATACCTCTGTTTTTAAAGGAAATTAGAGAATAGGAACCTTTTGTAATGTCTTCCTGCGATTTACATGCCAGCACACATTGTTCACATTTATGTCGAGTTTTTTTTTATCTTAATTGCATATCCACATATAAGTGACAACATTTGATATGATTTCACTTAGGTCAATTGTTTCACTGCACACATAATCATGATGGAGTATTTGATCTTTTGGCTCAAAAGCATAATTATATTTTCGGTACAATGATACATCTATTGCTTGTTCAGAATGTGTGGCAGTGCTTGGTACACTTAGAACAGTGGTGGCGCCTAACACTTTACAATTCCCGGAGCCCTGGTTAATTTTGGTGTGGAGCAATAATCTCCTCATTGTTCTCATAAATTGTAAGCAAGATGGGTTATTGTTCCATCCATTTTTACTTCTGAAATATGATTCAAATTAAACGTGGACTATTACTTTCCAGGATGGTTTCTTAACTGCTTGATGTAGCCAAGTCAAGAAACTCTTACATTAATACTTGCCTTATTGAGCAAATAGTTATTTGTTTCATTAGTACAAAAAATGTCAGTTTTCGGTACGAGGACGATAGTTGCTGGACGGCGCGTTACTTGTGAAGTGAAATGATTTGGTGTATCTGATGGGTCACCTGCTGCTTCCTTTATAGAGAGATCTAGTGTATTATTACCAATAATAACTTCACCTCCTAAGATATTTTGGTAGCACTTCTTCACTACTGTAAAATGCTCCAGTTTTTTTAACTTTCTGAGATCAAAAAGTAATAGTAAAATGGCGTTTTATAAATGTATTAATAAATGCTTTTTTCTACAACTGTTAAAAAAACCTGTCATTTTCTGACGGATTTCGAAACGCGAAGTACTAGATTTTGAAACGGTTAATTAATAAGTAAGGTTGCTATTGACAACGTGCGCGAAATCGTCAACAGTGAAAAAAAGTATTTCGCGCACGTGACAAAGTTGAACAGCAAATTTAATTAACAATCGGTTCAGTTGTAGAAAAAATATTGTATATAACGCTAGCGCGATGTTATTTCGCGCATTTGACTGATATTTTGACTCGGCTTCGCCTCGTCAAAATACCTTCAGTCTCAATGCGCGAAATTGAACTTCGCGCTCTTGTTATATAAATAACTATTGTATCCTTACAAACATTTTTTTGTTTTATAATTTTTTTTTTTTTTTTAAATATATAAGGTCTAATTTTTTTTTAAAGGAACAAATTGTTTAATGAAAATAATAGAACAAGAACAAATTACATATAAGAACGGGGTTTTAAAACATAATAAATTTCAATTTATAATTATTATATATAGGTAGTATTATGTTATGACAGTGTTCATGATAATTATATAATAATGTTTTTAAGGTTACGTCTGAGTGCAATATGCTTTAGACAGCAATAATATCGAAAAGAAAACATTAATAAATTAATTTTATAAACGTTTCACATAGCGCTAATAAAACAGTTTTATAGATGTTCGCAAAGGAACAAACTAGTATCAGATAACACCAGTATAAATCTATTATGAAACAAATTTGTTCGGTAAGCTAAAATGTCGTATAAAGTTTTCGTGTAAACGTTTATAAAATAATTATTATTATTATAATTTGTCTTAAAACTGTTTTGTATTTTTGCGCAAAGAACGTTCTTACGACTCCCTTATAAAACAATATTGCATAAAGCAATTATATAATAAAATAGCACGAACAGTTAGGAATTATAAAATATCTTTGCTAGTTGGGTTGTTTATCGCGAGAGTTCTCTGGTCTTTCTTATGTTGTAAACCACGCGCAAGTTATTCATTCTGCAGCGCTTCCTTGTGGACGCGGAATAACACTAATTTAGTTTGGCATGATATATCTATAGTATATTTAAATCTGTGCTAGTACATAAGAGATGGGCGCTTCTATTTTTAGTACATATGCAATTATGAACTAGTGCTACTCTAATATGCGGTCTAACATAGCAGGACTCAATATATTCACGATACATATTGTGAATATATAGGAACAAGGTACAAGAAAAAATGCTTTTACCCAAAATCGTCCTGAAACCTTTTTCATGCCTACTTTCAGAGCAGAGCAGACTACGTCTCCTGTCGCTTGTCACTTTACTGGCCGCACCGCCACTTTACCAGCCGCATTTGTGAATGTCTATAATGACTCCTGTCATCACTAACAGATCGACATTAATCAAAAGTTCTATATAAAAATTGAAATTTTATATTATTGAAATACGATTTCGTGTAAAATTCAATCATCATATATATATATATATATATATATATATATATATATATATATTATATATATATATATATATATATATATATATGTATAGGTAATTCGCTGTCACTTCACAGTTAAACATATGACGACCCGACTTCACTCACTACTTGTGAATTTTATTTATATATCTTTGCATTTCTCTGTTGAGGGGACCCCATGTAATCCAAATTTCAAGAGAGGGGAAAGCATTTTTGCAAAAAAAATCGTATATTAATAACAGTTAAACTAAATGCGTTGTTACTTCACGGGATATATATTTTGTTAGTTACTTGTCGGACGAAGTCACTTCATGCAGTGTTGCATCATTTGTGAAGTCGGAAGGTACGATTAATTCCCATTTTCTGATATATGCGGTTGGCTCATATTACATTCTATGATTACATTATATTACTATTATTATTACGCCAAAATCCACAAAAACCATATTGTTTGCTGATGATGACAGCATTGTAGTTAACTGAAGTTATCTAATGTATTTATGCATTATGTAAGCTAACTTATTTAATTCATTCCCTCGAAACATTTTCAATGAAACATTGAAAATGTATGAAGCAAAAATTAACGCTTATTTTGTTTTTGTTTTGATTTTAGGGCGTCGAAATCATGGTCATAATAAAACAAAATTTTGTATTTTAGGTTAACTCTATCTAGAAAGGTAAGTACTTTCTTTGTATATTACTGAACTTTCTTATCTAACATCTTTCATTTCCAGATGCAGTTATTCCCGGAACATTTGATATCCACCGCATTCCACCAAAAGGCGTTGCATATTGTATGTCTCACTAATTTAAACGGTATTAATAATACAAACCAATTTCTAATAAGAATGAAATGTATGAAGCAAAAATTAACGCTTATTTTGTTTTTGTTTTGATTTTAGGGCGTCGAAATCATGGTCATAATAAAACAAAATTTTGTATTTTAGGTTAACTCTATCTAGAAAGGTAAGTACTTTCTTTGTATATTACTGAACTTTCTTATCTAACATCTCTCATTTCCAGATGCAGTTATTCCCGGAACATTTGATATCCACCGCATTCCACCAAAAGGCGTTGCATATTGTTATGTCTCACTAATTTAATCGGTATTAATAATACAAAGCAATTTCTAATAAGAAATATATTTAAAGTATCAAAATATTACATGCATGTACCTACGTCTATTATTGTATATACAGTGTGTTCAAAAGATCGTGTTAAGCATGGGGATCTCGGAAACGGTAAAAGATACAGATTCGGTTAAATAGGAGAAAATGTTTAGCACAAAAATATTGGTTAACCGGTACATTAACAGTTTAAAAAATTTTATTCGTTTGGGCCCCCTAGCGGAAAAACTAATATTTTCCGTTTTCATCTTTTCCCTGTAACTTTTTTATTTGAAGAGATACCTTCAAAATTCTTTGGCATTATTAAGGCACTTTTTTACGCAGATTAATAATAATTTATTAGATTTTCAATACCTTTCCAAGTTTCGGTGTTATAACCCAAACTTATATTTTTTTAAATGTAAATAATAGGCGGCTATGGCATCAATCGAAAGTGCTCTCAATTTCCTTTCTAACGATACCATGGTTGAGATAATTTTGAAGGTATCTCTTCAAATAAAAAAGTTACAGGGAAAAGATGAAAACGGAAAATATTAGTTTTTCCGCTATGGGGCCCAAACGAATAAAATTTTTTAAACTGTTAATGTACCGGTTAACCAATATTTTTGTGCTAAACATTTTCTCCCATTTAACCGAATCTGTATCTTTTACCGTTTCCGAGATCCCCATGCTTAACACGATCTTTTGGACATACTATATATTATATAAGTGCAGTGATTATAAAACTTAACCAAAAACAAGATAGTTTTTAAGTAGTTGTTTTTATTAAATGTTGCAATTTGGATTTCACTTGCGCTGGAGATCTTTTACTACCCATCTTCTTAATGAAATCTAAGATTTGTTGTTGGGGTGGATAGATTTTCTTTTTAATAAAATTTCCGAACGTTTTTGATACCTGATTTATTTCATGTGCGGTCCAACCTAAAAAAATGCACCTTAAAAGTTTGAATTCATTAAAAAGGAAACCTTACTCTTTTTTGTATTTTTTGTTTTTTTGGTTCTTGCTCATCTGTATCAGAGTCCAAATCTAAAAGTCAATTTTATAAAAATTCAAAACCAAAAAATACCTTGTTTGTAAGAAATTGTATGATTTGTTACATAATAAGGAATACCTATTCAAAATCAATGCTGTTACGTTGTTAAATGTACTACACAGTACCGCGTCACTGACACGGAATCTTTTTTGATAGTACTATCTAATAATAAAATGTATGATCACCTTGAACACTGCAAGTTCGATTATGATGTAAATTAATAGATCTGGGAGCTAGATCTTTTTTTGGTGTCGCTCCCTCGTCAATGAAGTCCGAAGCAGTGGACGTGGAAGCAATGTCTTTTTTTGATTTCTCTCCCTCATCAATAAAATCCGTAGCAGCGGATGTAGAACCAATACTTTCTTTTCTTGGCATGGCACGTTCTAAAAAGTTATAAAAATTGCACTGAAAGAATGTTGCTAAACATTTTGTTACCTTCAACATTTTCTTCAGCGTATTCTGTATTTTCGTCAAATTCGATCTGAGATAATGTTTTTCCCTTAAATTCTGTAGGTAAGGATCCTTTTTCCATCATAAGTAGCAATTTTGAAACTTTGGCAGTTTGGTATATGTCCACTGGCAGTCTACATACGGTAAGTATATAATACAATACAACAAATTTTAAATGTCCACTTACTCATAGAAATCGGCATGCGTTTTTTCCGTGTGACCCATAAATTTGGAAAACTGAGCAATATCTTCTTTTGACAGATTTAATATTTGTGTGACCGTGGCAATGTGTTTTCTTAATTTGTTACTAGAAATTGCTTCGGGATACTCTAATTTAATTTTGCTACAAAGGTATCTTATTGCAACGTCCCCCTGACCCCACTTAATTTTGCTCTGTGGTATCGCAAAAACATACTCATTTTTCTCCAACATGTATTTTTTACGGTGTTCTAATAATACGTTAATATATTTTTCTAATGTTTCCGGCAATAATATTACAACTTGCCTTGAACCTTTGCCACTATTTACTATTCGTCTATACTTAGCTGTCAAAGCCTTTTCTGATTCTGTTAGGGCAGATTCAAAATCTTTCATACTAGATTTATTTTGTCTCATATAATCTTGTATTTTCAGATACTGTACATCACCAATACGTCTGCGATTAAAAAGTATTAAAAGTGACAGGGAACATTGAACTAATAGTTTATACGTATGTATGTCATCGATATGATTTACAAACTTTTTAACGCAATCTTCTGCCATTTTCAGTACTTCTTCTCTAAATATCTTTATATCATTGACTAGCGGCACAAGAAGCGGTTTATTCCATTTTTTTTCTTGCAAATCTTTATTTGCCAAACTCGAAATTTCAGTGTTCCATCTTGATATTAGTAGCTTTTTAAATTTTTTAATTTCTTGTAATAACAGTTCGGTTTCGCTTTCTGATTGGCAAGTAAATCCAGGGCTTTCCTTTAATACGAGATGAGTACATTCGTCACATATGTCTTTTAAATATGTTCCTAAATGCATGGCAAGGCTTGGAGCTTTGAATAATTTATTTGTTGGGTTATACCCAGTAATTTTTCTCGTAGCTGCCAAAAAATGATCGAAATTTTTTGGTTTTAAAATATCTTTTAAACAGCATTTAGAATCGTTAACAATTTCCCGATACGCAATTAGTAGACGCGAAAGTTCACGCATCCTAGAGCTGCAAGCATACTCTTTGCGTTCCCTTTTATGTTTTTTTAGATACGATTCTCCAAAATTGGCGATAAGAAGATCTTTCTTTGCTACTAAGGATATCTCATCCCCTTTCATGATAGAAAATACCTAAAAAAATAGATTGGGGAATAAATAGACACTTACTTTTTTAATTTTGCAAATGGGTGAGTATAAGTACTTAATAAATAAAAGCTAAGGGGTTAAGATCTAAAGGCGTTTCCATAAAGAAAGTAGATTGAGGGATAGACGAATTGACAAAGAGTGCACAATAGCTATTTTTAAAATTTTTTTTTGAAAAATGCACGCAAGTATGAAAAATTATGTAAGAAGGTTAAAAAGGATTCCTATATATTCAGTTTTGCAATGCAATAAGTAATACTTACCAGTTCCTTTACATTTAATCTTGAGATTACGTTTGTGGTATCCATGGCACACGCAATTGCAGTTTGGGAGTTAGTAATATAATAATTTCGTCCATTGCTAGATAACTCTTTTCTACTGTTTTGCATAACACATAACTTCGAGTGGCGTTTTAGATACTCTTTTTGAAAAACTCCTTTGCAGTATATGCAAGGGTAATATGTCAAAGAATTTTTTTTTATTGTTTCGCGATATGGACAAATCACGCCTTCAATATACTGATCAAAGTTAGTATGATTCCTAAACAAACTGAAAGCTTGTCTCCTTTCTTTACTTTTGCGAGGATACTGTAACATCTTTTTGACTTCGTTTTCATCTCTATGGTGCGATTCCAAATGCCTTGCGAAATTTTTTGTGGCAATTTTGCATTTGCAATATTTACATAAAACTTGCTTTTTGTCATTGACATTTCTTTTCTGAAAATAAAAATTGTAAAATTGAAGATTTATCTACATAAAATTAAAAAGTAAATCTATTAAATAGAAAAAAATGCCACTGACTTGTTTTATTAGTTCATCAATGTTGAACACTCGACTTTGCGCTTCTGTATTGGAAAAATGATCGTTTTTACTTTTCGCTTTATCCTTTATTTTTTCCTTAGATTTTCTAGGAATAAAATTTTCTTTTTCAGTTTCCATTATGTCTATAACTTCGTTTTCGGAATCCTTGGTAGCAGAAGACTGGGAGCTTTCTGACGTCAAATCACTTTCACACACGTAGTCTCTATCTCGGCTATCATCGGAATCTCCAGAAATATATTTATGCTGATCAGTGTTTGTGTTTATATTGTTTTCTATTGGGTGCAATTGCAAAGAGGCAGATAAAGTCTTAAAGAAAATCAATTTAAGAGTAAACATCTAAATGCGTCCAATTTAAAAAATTATACCAAAAAAAAAATGTGCATAGCACATACTTACATCATATTCCGTTCCTGTGTTAATATCGACTATATTGTTCGTTACCAAAATAGAATCTCCAGAAATGTAGTTAAAATGATCAGTGTTTGGAGTTATATTGTTTTGCATTGAGTGACATTGGGATAAACCAAGCAAAATCTTAAAGCAGTTTAAGAGTAAACTTCTCAATACGTCGAATTGGAATATTTTTCTTTAGTCCAGGAATAATAGGTTGAAACTCGGACATGAAAGGAGATAAGCCAAATAAGCTTTAAATTATGACATTTTAGTAATTTTGTTATCAGGAGTCAGTTTTAGTGAAAAATATTTAAATAAAAAAAAAGAAATGTCCTAATTTGAACCTTATCATGAAACTCCACTTGGATTTTCGGGGAGTTTTTTCTCTATATTCTGTACTGCATCAGAACACTGTATTGCAATTTTAAGCTTATCCCCTCTCCTGTTCGGATGCACCTTCAAACTTTTGCAATGTTCCTGGGCTAACATACAAATTAATTGTATATACTCACATCAAATTCGGTTCCTGTGTTAGTATCGAGGTTTGTATCAACAATATTGTTTGTTCCAAAACTAGGATTTATAGTATCGGATTTATCTATATCACCAGTAAGTATTGGAGATATTTTATTTGTCTTACTTCGACGCCGGTCAATGCAAAATGGCGATGAATGCTTTAGGTAATTAATTTTTAATTGAAATAACTGGTATTTTATACGATATATATTCATTACCTCACTAGTTAGGGTATTGCTAGGTGTTCCGGATATAAGACTGCAATCACAGCTTTTGAGTTCACAACAGCCACTTTGTATGCGAATTTCGTCATTGATTTCAGGTATATTAACGTCAGCTCCTAATTCTGGAGAAGAATTACTTTTATTATCATTTGTTGTTTGTGTATTTTTAGGTGGTTCTAAAGGAACAGCAGCATCTAAATGAAAACTATTTTCGATCCAATCCTACAATAACAACAAGTTTTTAATAAAAAATTGTTCAAAACCCACACGTAGGTGTTACAGTCACTCACATTGTCAGAAAACTGACAATGTGCAATTTAGACAAAATTGTTGTGAAAACAGTTAATACGCTAAAGGTGGGTTTATAGCTATCCGTTTGTACGTCACCGTTGGTCCGTTACCCAATAAGGAGACAGTAAATTTTTAAATTTAAAATTTTACTGTCTCCTTATTGGTTAACGGACCAACGGAGACGTACAAACGGATAGCTATAAATCCACCTTAAGGGAGTTAGCGCGAATACTACACCAACCGCTTAACAAAATAATATCAACTTACTCTAGTTATATCCATTTTGTCAGTATTCCTAGCCGGTGGTAAATATTGCTTAGAAATTCCCTAAAAAAACAAGTGAAGTTAATGAACAAACAATCAATACCATTAACAAGTGGGTAAGTAGGTATGAAGATGGTTAAAAGATAAAAATGAAATTAAAACAAGTGGTAAAGTTTCCGCACATATAAATCCACCTTAAGGGAGTTAGCGCGAATACTACACCAACCGCTTAACAAAATAATATCAACTTACTCTAGTTATTTCCATTTTGTCAGTATTCCTAGCCGGTGGTAAATATTGCTTAGAAATTCCCTAAAAAAACAAGTGAAGTTAATGAACAAACAATCAATACCATTAACAAGTGGGTAAGTAGGTATGAAGATGGTTAAAAGATAAAAATGAAATTAAAACAAGTGGTAAAGTTTCCGCACATGTACCAACAACGATAGCGCATTTTTCATACGTGGTTTGGTACCTTGCCCCGGCAGATAAAAAGATAGCAATGCTCATGCGCATTTCAAATTTTTGTTAACGACATTAATTTTGCTTTTAATCGAGGTGCCTATAGACAAAATATCATTGAAGTACCTTAATAAATAAAAAAGTTAGCAATGGGCATGCGCATTTCAATTTTTTTAGCGGCATTAATTTTGCTTTTATTTCAGGTGCCTACATCCAAAATATCATTGAAGTACCTTAATAAATAAAAAAGTTTGCATTGCGCATGCGCATTTGAAATTTTTGTTAACGGCATTAATTTTGATTTTATTCCAGGTAACTATACACAAAATTATATTAAAATACGTTCATTAATAAAAAAAAAGTTAGCATTGCGCATGCATATATGGTAAATAAATATAGTTGTTCCAAATGATGACCAACATCGGAACAGCACAAAATTTAGTTTGGGCCCATCGAACCAGTGCGTTTTGCCGTTTCCATAGTGAAATTAGTGAATACATGATACTTTTTATCAAATTTGCGCATCATCTCGATGTTTTTTGGCAAACTCATTTTTTGCTGCACTAATCGGATACTACTATCTATCAAACGAGACATTAACGAGTTTTCTAGCACTTTCCAGTGCTGAGATCTCGGCCTTCTCTTGGACGGACGGACGGAAAAACGCCCGTAATAGCGCATTTTTTTTTCTTTGAAAAATGCGCTAAAAAGTACATTGAAAAATAGACGAACAGATGGACAAAGTGCGGCCATAAATGGGTACCTAAGTGTGAAAAAAGGCTAAGGGATTAAGACAACAAAAGACCTATCCGGTTAGACAAAGCGTGAATAATATAGCTTCTTTTAAAATTTGTTTATGTAAAATGAGTAAGTGGTAGGACTTGTACATTTAAATGGAAATCGCGCCAGCACCACATGAGCCTTCTAATTGCTTTATCTATTTCAATAAAACGATTTATCACTTGAAAGAAGAGATTATGTAGATGATAATAAGGATAATTAATAGACACATAAAGTAAACAATGTCTTATAATAAGCAAACATAAAATTTTTTTACGCGATTCTTTGACCACAATTATTTACCTATTTCAAACCAAACTCAAAATGAACCGCAAGTTACCTTAAGATCTCCTACAGACTCTCCTCTTGCAAATGGTGTATCATGTATTAAGATACCTTGAGGTTTTCGAAAAATTTGCTCATTTTTTTGCAGGCGAGATTTCCCATTTAAATGAGAGAACTCGACCACTACTCAACGCCCACCTTAAAATTAAAATTAAAAGACATGAAACAAAATATAACCAAAAACTTAAAATTAGATAGCTGACATCTCAAAAACTTACCATTGCTTTGTGAAAAATTTTCTTCGTTCTGGAATTCATGTTTTCAAAGACCAAATGTATAAAAAAGAACGTAAAAATGTGCACGTCTTCACTTCACGCTAACGGTTTGAGAATAAATGCGTCGTTGTCAAATGTCCTACTCTCGATGAAGTGACTTCACGGAAAATTTCGCTAAATACGCGTTGAAGTGATTTCGTGTGGTCCGTAATTTATCATATATACGACAGTGGCGACTTCGATATACGCCACAACTAAAAAAGATTTTTTTTGGTACCAAGTTGGCGATGTGACTTCAAACTTCGGTTTCGGCAAATGTCGGATAATGGTGTTTAGTGACGTCATGGCGCGAAAACAACGCAAAACGTTGTCACTTCACATTCTTGAAGTGACAACGTCGTATATGAAGTGACTTCGAATTGTGCGTGCCTATTTTTGAAGTGACAACGTATTGTGTATATATATATATACAATGGTTCCTACCTAGCCCCCATCCCTTTTTCCTCCCCTAGATTATTGTTTCCCCTCAAAAAAAACCCAACGCAAAGAGTTTGCCTTTATTATCATTTATTGAGTCACATTGTTGTTATATAGTTTGTTTTAAATCCCAGGCGGATTTAAATAATATGTTATGCTTCCTTTAATTAGTGTTTCGTATTTCTCCTATAATAAAAATTATATATATATATATACTTATATTTGTATTGTTATATATATATATATATATATATATATATGTCACGGCAAAGAAGCGACTTGTTTCTACACTTACATCTATTTGTTTTGCACTTTTTTATTACAGTGACACCTAGTATATCCCTGGCCGCCTGTTAGAGATTGTGCAGATGCCACTTGTCGCAGTGAAATTTCTTTATTCGGAACAGAATCAACATTCAAAAATTTTTCTGGACACAATGCTAATTCACTTCTACAGTACAACCGCTTCAAAATTCCCCTGTCAGTAGCAACTTTGTAAAACCCGTCCTCTGATTTTAAAACAACACCAATAATGCTTCTTGGATCGCCGCGGCCCCTATCTACGTCAGGAACATGAATTTTTACATTATCTCCAACATTTATTGCTGCAAACTTTGCTTCTGACATTTTTAACATTTTAGATCCTTGAATCTTCAAATTTTCATACGCACTTTTTCGTTTATTTTTTATCTGTTCTTGAATATTTTTAATTACTTTAATATTTTCGTTGTTGCTTATTAAATCTTGTTCCTCGGTGAATGTGTTCATTACGTTTACGATTTGTACGTCTTCAAGGTTATTTGATTCAATTTCAATATCATCTGAGTTAGATGCTTCCATTTGATTAACATCTGTATAATCGGTATCAGCAATTTCTTGTTCTGTAGTTCTTGATGAATCGGTTTGCAAATCACTTTCAGCTCTTTCCAAGTCTTCTTCTGTTTTAAGGGAAGCAATTATTTCTTTGGGAAAGCACGAATCACTGAGACCTAGTTTTGCTTTGCAACCAAATAGTGCTTCGTATGGACTTTGACGTATTCCACTATGGTACGCCCGATTTTTCATAGATTGTATAAACCGCAAACCTTCAGCCCAGTGAGTATTGTTCTTACTTTGCATCCAAGTTGTTAACATATTTTGCACATCTTGATTTGCCCGTTCCACTGATCCTTGGCTGTGGCTGTGGGGTGGTTTTCCGTGGACAATTTTTAATTCTGGCCACATATCGGTAAGTTCGAAAATTACACGATTGGCGAACTCGCGACCATTGTCTGATTGCAGAACGTTCGGGGCACCAATCACGGTAAAAATATCAAGTAAAACGTATGCAACTTCTGATGCTGTCTTTGACTTTAAAGCTCTTAGAAAAAGAAACTTTGTTAGATGGTCTTGGTAATTTAGAATATATTTGAATTCTCCATCTGCGTTTGACTGCATATCGATCAGATCTACCTGACACCTTGAATTCAGTTGCTTAAATAGCATCGGCTTGGAAACCAAACCCTTTTGCGGCATTGATTGTTTCTGTTGGCAAGGTTTACATAAAGTTAAATATGTCATTATTATTTCTTTGGTGATATTCTTGTATTTTCGCTGCAGTTCTTTTAACATCCTAGTGCGCCCACCATGTCCAATACTCAAATGGGTTTCGTGAAGAACATCAAATAATTCATCTTTTTCCAAGTAGTATAAAATTGTAGCGTCATCCGTGGTAAAAGGCTGAATGAGTTTTGTCTTGCCATCTACGGTAATAACGTCAAATCTAGCCAATCGACGATAATCTAATGGCTGTTTTTTAATTTGATTTTGGCTGCTTTTACTTCTTCAATTAATCGACAGTAAACGTCGTGGGTAAAAATTTTTGTGCTATCAGCTGAAAAGAACAACACATATTTATTCATAGCATATTTAATTTTTTTTCGTTTTACTACATTTTTAAGTATAGTTACAATTATTTGAAAGTGTCTTATTTTCCTCTTTCCTTGCTTTACAAAACAATCATATCTATTAAAATGCAACACCATCAAATACGAACGTACAACAACCACAACACGATATTATCTAATAAAGTTAGGTTATGAAATTATGTTAACTTGTTTGGGCGCAAAGAAAGTTATGTACTACATTTCTTAACTAAGAGAGTCTGTATATTAGAATTAAACTTCTCTTTCATATTCTCCATTACGTTTTACTAATCTCGGAAATCGACCGAATGACGCACAAACACTAAGAGTAAGTAACACATGCGAACAGGAACAGATGTTAGCAGTGTGTAACGGGTTCGCCCCTCATTTCTAGAAAAGGCCGTCTTGTTAACGTTATTACTCATAATGGCTGGCCTATATCCGAAATAGAATATGCGGTAACATAATTTCGGGTTTTGACACTATAAATTAGCCATTTCGGGTACTGCCCAGTCATTATTAATAAAGCCCTGTTTCGAGCTTGGGCCGTAACACATATATACTATATACAGTGAGTTTTTTTTTAATGCGAACATAGGGGTTTGCATGCAATGTAATTTCCCTATGTTCGATTTTTAAAAAAACACATCAATCTATGAGGTGTGCGCGGTTCACATTCCCAAATCGCGCAACTTGTGTGACTATGAACAGCAACTCTATAGTCGTTATGATGAAGAGCGCTCGGTAAGATTTTTTAAATAAGCCACGTGAGGCCATAGCAACTTTAGGATACATTTTTCTTAAACTTACGAAAACTTGACTTCACATGGCACGCCCTGACATCACAATTCATTGTGAACCAACCTTCAATTATTTGTAGGTCATCTGCACCTGGTATTGTACTAATTTGATCTATTCAATACATAAATGAAGAAAATAAGAAAATAAATACCGAAAACAACTACAATAAATGTTCGAAGTGTCCTCCTTGAGCATAATCAATAACCTAACCGATTTCGTAATTAAATTGGACGGCGGTATTTTTAAAAATATGACAGCTGTCAATTGTATCTACTACTCATTTGAACTACTCAATAGATTGATGTGTTTTTTTTAAAATCGAACATAGGGAAATTACATTGCATGCAAACTCCTCTGTTCGCATTTAAAAAAAATTAAGTATATACAGGGTGATTCCTGTAGTACCTGCCACCGTTTGGGAGCGTGTAGGTGGTGCGTAGGGGAGTATTTTGATATAGGACACTTGGGGTCGGAAATCTAAAATAAGGGTGCCAGAGCCAAATTTACCATCTGGAATTTCGCGCCTGTAGGTAGGCAACCCAACCGGCCGGCGGTGCACACGGAGCGATCTCAGGCGGCGATGTGTGGCTGACACTTGATCAGAATTTTGTTTAAACCCACGAAATCCCGTCTGCAACGACGCGTATTAAGTGAATAAACACTATGGCACGTTTTACTAACACGGAATACGCGGACATGCACTTCATGTACGGATTGGCAAATGGTAACGCACGAGCTGCACGACGAGCGTACGCTGAGCGGTATCCAAACCGTCAATTACCCTGCAGACAGGTCTTTCAAGAAGTTCACTTCCGACTGTGCGAGACAGGGCAATTGCAGGTAAGCTGACGGAGGCTTAACTTTACACACAGATTCGTGATGCACATCGATACTTGGGTTATTTAAGCACCCATTTCGAAAAGTTTGTTTGTTTACACCGACCTCCTCCTATTTCGCAGCCCACTAGCGCCCGTGTGCACCGCCGGCCGGTTGGGTTGCCAACCTACAGGCGCGAAATTCCAGAAGGTAAATTTGGCTCTGGCACCCTTATTTTAGATTTCCGACCCCAAGTGTCCTATATCAAAATACTCCCCTACGCACCACCTACACGCTCCCAAACGGTGGCAGGTACTATAGGAATCACCCTGTATTTCAAAATACACTGAATAACGCTTCTGCTGGCCGTAAACGATTAGAAACCAAAGAAGACATAGATACACTTGTAAACGTTTACACTGCAAACATAATAGAAAGTGTAAAAATAGCAACAAACACCAAAACCAAAAACATCAGACAAAAACAGCATACCCCAGCTTATATTATGGCTCATAAAAATGAAGAGCACAACAAGAATAGACTACCAAAGAAATAAAAATCCACAAACCAAAACACTTTTAAACAACTTGACGCACAAGATTAAACGAGAATTAGACAAAATTCGACTTAAATCGTATCAAAAATATATACAGGAATTCGAACCCAATGACCCACAGATGTGGAAAGCGACAAAAAAATCCTTAATCAACACGAAATCATGCCACCAATAACAATGGATAATAATCAGAAATACTCAACAGATGAAGAAAAATGCCACATTAGTCACCATCTGGAGAAAGTATTTACCCCAAACTATAGCAACAGTAATCACCATAATACAGTCACAAACTACATTGAAACACACGTACCTATTCCTGATCAAATTAAACCCACGTCACCCTCTGAACTTAAGCTATTTATCAACAACCTACCATTAAAGAAAAGTCCCGGTCATGACCTTATTCCTAATATAGTCCTAAAACACCTACCTAACAAATTCCTAGCTTTTCTGGCATCACTCATCAATGCCTGTCTCCGATTAGGGTATTTTCCGGAATCCTGGAAACATGCTAATATTTTAGTATTCCATAAACCTGGAAAAGATAAAAAGAAACCCCAAAGCTACCAACCAATAAGTCTGCTAACAACAATGTCTAAACTGCTCGAAAAAATCATTTACGATCGAATTCAAACTAGTATGGAAGATAATGTGCTTCCCACTTTCCAATTTGGATTTAGAAAACACCACAGTACTATACACCAACTACTTAGATTAACTGAGATGATTGAGGAAAGTTTTGAAAATAAACAATATGCTGCGGCCTGTTTCTTGGATATTGCCCAGGCTTTTGATAAAGTATGGATAGAGGAACTTCAATATAAGCTTTTACTACTAAAACTACCAAATTACATAAAAGCCATACTCCTATCATTTCTTGACAACAGAACCTTCTCAGTAAAAATTAATTCGAAATTATCAAAAAAGAAGGATATAAAAGCCGGAGTTCCACAAGGAAGCATCCTCGGGCCACTCCTCTTTAACATCTATATGAGAGACATTCCCTCTAACCTTTCTTCAGTGGCGATGTTCGCAGATGATACTGTCTTAATTATACAAGATTCGGACATCCACGAAGCAGTACGCAGACTACAAAAAGCAGTAGACAACACATGCAAATGGTTCGATAAGTGGAACACAACAATTAATGCTGACAAATGTGTCACTGTTTTTACACTGAGGCAAATCAAAAACATCGAGAACATTGCTATTAATGGAAAACCCATACAATGGAACCCAAGAGATCAAGCCGTCAAATATTTAGGAGTATATCTCGATACTCGCTTAACATGGAGCTACCATATTAATAAAAAGCTAACTCAAGCACATATAAGACTAATTAACCTATATCCCTTAATCAATCGCAGGTCATCTCTTAAAAACAAGTGTTCGCTACTCTTATTTACCTCACTGATACGACCAATAATCTGCTATGGGTGCCAAGTATGGAGAAATACTTCAAAGACCAACCTAAAAAATTACAGAAACTCCAAAATAAAGTGACACGAGTGATATTAAACGCGCCGTGGTTTGTAAGAAACGATCAAATACACAACGAACTAAAAATTCCTACAATACACGATTTTATAAAAGAAAGTGTTATAAAATTTAAACAAAACATGCACTTGTGCAAAAGTGCTGGTGAATACAACATCGGAAAAATAAACATTTACAAAAGACTAAAAAGGAAAATGTCACAAGACATGTACTTATAATATACGTATAATTACATAAAATTCACTATTAACTTATTGTAAGTAGCTATATAGTTATGTTTGTTTTTCTTTAGTACCATAAGTTATTGATCCTGTGTATAACAACTATTTAGTTGTTGATCCGGTATAAAAATTAATTAAAAAAAAAAAAGATACGAAAGGACAAATTTAAGTAAAGGTTTTTAAAATTAAAAGCAATTTCATCTTTAGAAATTAAGACGTTCCGTTAAGTCAATCACTTTCGAAAGATGTCACTTTATAGATATGTAAATTTCGATAAATATCCTTTTACATTAGCCACAAGGTCAAGTAATTGACATCTGCAAAATTCTCGTCAACGAAAACATTCAAGAGCTCAACTATTGCCGAAAATTGAAAAATTAAAAGGCACCATTAAAAATCTTCGAAAGCAACTTCTGCACAAAGACAGAATGTTGTAAAAAATTACCGCTAACAGAACCACATTAGAAGTGCTTAAGAAGAAACCGAACGAGCTACACACTTTAATCAATATGTGCTTGTTTCACAAGCCTAAACAGGCATACTCAAGAAGCGAACAGAAACTATCCTTGGGGCTATTCTATAAGTCCCCTTCAGCTTAGGTACCTATATTTAAGAGATGCAATAAAAGTACCCATAAAAAGCTGGTTACAATTTTATAAAAATAATAAAAAACGGTGTCCGTCTTAAAGCACTACATCGACAACTATTTGAGCAAGAACGTCCGCGCTCTATATATTTTTACAGATAACTGTGCCGGGCAGAACAAGATAACGTGATAATTCATTTTTTTTGTCGATGGTTAAAAACGGATTTTTATCCAAAATTGTCCACCATGTGCTCGAACCAGGCCACAGCTTCTTGCCATGTGACAGGGATTTTGGAAAAATCGAGAAAGAAAAGCGCAGAAAGGAATTGCTTTCCACTCCAGACGAATGGTATTCACTGGTCGAGAAATGTGGGAAAAATTTTGTTGTGCAGCGGGTTACCAAAGAAATGATTTTTGATTACAAAACATTCCTTCAGCCATTTTTCAAAAAAACCGTTTCGGTGAATAAAATCCCGTTTACCGTATCGAAATACAAAAATTTCGTGTATAGCAGTGAACATCCAAATCAAGTCTTTGTAACAGAAAGCCACTGCTTGGACTCCATACGGGGATTCACTCTCGTGACTTTAACCAAGCTCCGAGGGCTTATTTCGAAAACCTACTTATAAAGTACAAGCAATATGACAGTATCATGCTGATAGTGCAAAAATACGTTCCCCAAGTAGCCCAATCACTTTACAGCGCACTAAGGAGAGGCGAATCCAGTGGGGAGGATTCAGAGTAAGGTGCACAGAATGCCCATATAAGTGCCAGGATTACTTTTTTGTTTGTTTGTCGTGTTTTTTATTTCTCTTTATTTTTTAACATTTCTGACTTAAAATAAAAATAACATCTATTTCTTATGAATTATACTTACCTTTGCTAAAAAAATTAGGAACCCTTGGTTGCAAGAACCAGTCATGTGCAAAATAAATCATTAATTATAGTAAATGTGTAAAAATTTAAAACATTATTTCCATCAGTAAAATAGCTGTCGACAGTTCCTACAAGCTTTCAAAAAGAATCAATCAGCAAGCATTATCAACAACGGTTAGAAGTGATTTTTTCTTGTTTACTCGAAACTCCAAGTGAGGGTCATGACTGGTTTTTGCACCGAGGTCCAGAATCTATTTTAGCACTAGGTACTGGTAACTATTATTGGGTGGTTAAGTTGGGGGAAGTCCTAGTCCAGTAGGCATAAAGGTGGCAAGCCAAATTTAAAGACCATTCTTTGATAAATTTAATATATTTCGGTTGACGTTGCAACCTTCATCAGAAAATTTATTATATTGGTCCGAAACTGGTGATCACATTAAATAGATTAAATTTATGAAACATCCCAGTAAACACGGAGACTTTTCAGTGATGTAATTGATACATCCCAACTGAGATGTGATAGCTTTCAGAGATGTGTCATGTAGTGTACATTTACGTTACATGTAATACAAAACGCCGGTTTCAGACACGCGCATTTGAGCCATCCCAGAGATGTACAGAGACGTTCCTGACACCTTAATGAAACGTGGTTTGTATCGTCTCCGAGACTTACCTGACACATCTATGCCACATTACTCGACACATGCATGGGACCTCTCTGATACTTTGCTGAGTCATACATGGCGCACCAAGTGACGCATGAATGAGACACCTTTGAATCATCTATTTTATGTCTCAGCCACTTCACGGAAATGCTATTGGTACATCACTAAGCCCGTGAATGAGACATCTCGGATACTTGGATGAGGTGTTAAAGACAGGCCATAGACGCATGAATGAGACATCTTTGAATAATTTTCCGTACCTACCTAATTTTTTTGATTCTATTACCATGATTACGTACTAGCTACGCCAGCTTTTAGAAACGTTTTTTTTCTAATGATGAAATATTAATAAAAGACGAATTCGAATAAAATAAGCTATCAGTGTTATATAACACAGTGTTTTAGAGTTTAATGGACTCCCCTAACATCTAAAATGGGCATCGTTCTTTAAGTACCTATACAATATACCTAGATATCTTAATAGATATAAAGTATATGTGTATAATGACATGTTTCTGGTATAAGTATAAATGAACTGACGAGATATCTACGATAAATACCTGAAGTAAGGGTTTACTAACTACCTCAATTAGAACGTCACGCAAAAAGTAAATAATTTATTACAAAGAACTATTTATGTATGAGCACACTTATTAAACAAGGAAATTCTTATTTTACGGGATATAATTAAAAAACTAAGATACCAATATGGTAAAATAAAAACAAAAAAGCAACATTTATTATTATTACATTTATTAGGCTGCTAATTTCTTTCCCTGGTTTCTCTTAATCTAGCTTGACGAAACCAATCATTTATAATGGTAATTATTTCGTGCTCTTGGATGCTGTTATACATACGTTGTTCAGCAGCTGTTAACATAGGCATCGGATAGTAATAAAAATATTAAACAAATATCTTACCTATTATCCTGTTCATAAATTTTAAATTTGATAATTTAAAATTCCCCCTAAGGCCATGCCAGGAGCAGCTTACTGCTAATTTATTGGTGAATACTTTCCGAAGCATGTTAACTAGGGCGTCTTTTGCATTTTTGCCGCCAATGGTTTGTAAGTATGAGGTCTAAAATAAAAGAATGAAAACCTTAGTGTTGAGTAAATTATACAACTCACAAATTTATGTGAAAACTCCCCTTCCTCAGCCACAATGTTTTCCAAGGTGCTTAATTCCTCTAGCGTATTTAATGGGAGCTTTGTCTGAACCTCCTCTGTGTTTATTGATATAATGTTTGGTTTTGATTGTTCAATTGTTCCAATCTGGATTCCAGAGATTTTATCTGCACGAATATTTTTTTCATGTTTGTATGAATATTGTCTGAAGCATAATATAAATTATTTTTATAACTTGTTTCTATTTGTAAATATTCACATACCAAAATCGTGTCTGTGATCGCAAGTATGTATTAGTTCCTGCAACGTGGAATTTCCAAAATCGAGCACTATGGAATTGTCTAGTGGACGTATCTGGTCTGCACCTTGAATAATCCTACCATTAGTTTCAAGAAGTGTAATCATTATCATAATGACAATACCTTCATTAGATTCAATGATGCTGCCTGTATTTGATGCCATCGGTACATTTTGTCCATGTTCTTGCGATGATGATAGCAAGTTTTCATTATTATTAACTGAAATAATTTAGTATAAATTTTTGGAGATTCTCAACTCTTAGTAACGGTTCTTTGTTAAATTGATACGTTAATGTGATAACGGGTTAAGTACAAAAATCTCTAAAGTAAGTTGACTTCTGCTTAGTACGTTTTAAAAAGTCGCACAAAGAGCTTACCGTTATTCGTAGAAGATTGGCGTGTGTTTTCTCGCTTAGAGAAACGTGGCGAAGATCTCCTTTTCTTAAGAGTTGGAGGTGGACTATCTAAAATGGACAATTTAACGTTAATGTAAGTAATCACAAAATTTTGACGAACCTTTAGTAGACTCTTCATCGTCAGTAGACGTTGATTTAGTTACACTGGTCTTTTTTCTTTTCCCCCTTCCAGTTTCGACCTCTTCACTTGATGTGTAATCTGTTCCAGCATGCTTTCGTGCAGCTTCCAGCGTATCTATAATGAGCGTAATAACTAAAACATGTAAGCAATATCTGACAAAATTTACCATAAAACTTCTCAACTCTAACTTTATAATTCCCCCATGTGTCAGAGGGTTCTATCCCCTTAACCATTAACGCTGTGGGATTCAGCGATTTTGGCCACTTGCAATATTTCATGTCCTCGTTTAACCATGAGGATGGAATTTCGGAGAAAGATTCGTTTTCTTCGAAATACACCACTGCGAATTTTTTTAAAGACATAATTTTCTTCCTATAGATAGTATAGAAATGGTGTGATTAAGTGTTAGTAAGTAGAGTATAGGTACATTTATACAGTGGTTAATAAAATGTACAACATAATTTTACAATTGGTAATTAATGCAAATATGGCATAACAACATATCCATCTAAATATTTAAGGCACATACATTTATTTTTTATATCAGAAAATGGTATTTCAAAAGTGTCTTCCATCACATCTGCTACATACAAAATGCCTAAACTTTCTGATTTACATGGAACAGAAAAAAAAGATTTATTAGTTTTGTATGTGTTCACGGTGAAACATAAGACATTAGTTTTCTGAGATATTTTCAAAATATTTACAACTCTCCCGTCATAAAGGATACAATAACTATTTGGTGCAGTCGTAGTTAGGGTGAACGACTCAAACTCTGCTTTGTAAATTACATTAAGCTTGGAATGTAAAATAGGATACTTTTGTAAAACATTTCTGTTGTGATTCTTTTCCTCTATAATTCTGTTGCATATTTGTTCAAGGGGTCTACCCGATATGTGGAGCTTTCTTTTTAAGTTATATAAGTAATTCTCAAATTTAAAACCACTGAAATTTTCTAACTGTCCCAATCTCTTTACATCTTGCGCTAAATGTATCAAATTATGTACATTATATGATAGATAATGTAATCCATACATATTTCCATATTTTCGTACAAAATATAGAAGCAAGTTATGTGCATAATCTATCAAGTCAGTATCAGAATTACCATCACACAATATTCTAATAGCTACACTTAAACACATAAAGTGTCTATAGGTTTTCACAGACAATATATTATTCATTACAATTGGCCCCGTATACAGCAGAAATTGTCGAAACTCTGTCGCCTTCCAACGATCAATTTCATTTAAACTCCTTGGCTGTCGTGCAAATTCTAGAGTAATATAGGCTCTCATCGATATTAGTTTACTGGAAGCTTCTTCCAATTTATTTGGCTTCAATCTGATATTTAATTTTCCTTTCACCCAAAACTGAAGCAGACGTTTCATAACACCCAGGCAAACTAAATGCATATAATCCAGTCCCACTTGTGATACCATTCCTATGGGTAATTTTTCCAATGCTGTCGTTTCTCTATGGTGTTCGGGGTGAATTCTGTTTTTAAATGATGCATCAGTTCTCTCACTTGAACTTGTCTCGGTAAACACAACCCTATTTTCAATGAATTCGCCTTGTTGAATACATTTGGGACAACCAAAATAGCCTGTATGGTTTTTTATACCACATACGTACGCCTTGGCTGGAGCATCACACACAATAGCGTGCAGTTTTACCACAATGGTTTTATGATCTAAAATTATACCCGACTGTAGAATGGTATTGGTTTCGTCTACAAATTTTTTTAAAAATTGGTTTACGTCATCTGGTTTCGTATTTCCTTCAAAAATTCCTATAGGGAATGGGGTTGTGTAGAATTCACTAGAAAGGATAGCACATAGTATAGGCCAAAATTGAATAGCTGAACTCTTTGACAGTGGTAGCCCATCTATGTTTATAAGTAGATTCACTTCAGTAGGGTATTGGTTTTTAGGGTAGTGTTTCACGATAGAGTCTTTCAATTGCTCATACACTCCAAAGTGTGCGTAACGACCTGAACTAAATGTTTCGATAAAATTGGCTGAGTTTCTGGGTGTACTCAATAATGTTCTGGAATCGTTTGGTAAATCACAGTGACCATTCCTTCTTAGCAAAGCCAGCAAATCATTCACTGCAGTTCTGGGTATTTGTGAATACTTGATAACCCATGTTCTCAGATCTTCTTGTAAACCACTAGAACTATCATATGTGTTAGTTTCAATATCTTTTACATAAACACTGAATGTTTCCGAGTTTACCGAATTAGCCTGGGAATGAGCAGCTGGCAAACTAGTGCCTGTACTATGTTCACCTAAAGCAGGAAGTTTTGATGTTTTTTGTCATGTAAATTATTGCTAACCTATTGATGATGCAGAACCCAACCAAGTAGCGGTATCGCAGCCCTGGTCTATAACGTAATTGTCCACCGGAATTGGAGATGTTTTCTCCATTATATGGTTTGGAGTTGGGACTGAAACAGTGGCACGCGAACAAATGGCTGTGTTAGGATTCATCTCTCTTTCCACTAGTCTCCATTTTTGTCTATCGGATAGATCACAAAATGGCTTCCTTTTCTTGCTCATGACGTACCTTTTTACTTAGACCTTCGAAAACACAAAAGAATATGGCAACCTCAGTATAAGATGCATTCCCAGCATAGATGCAAAATAAGTACCTCATGTGAAGTCAACTCAATTATGAATGTTATACCAATTAAGTTAAATTTTCACCAACAATATTGTGGTACACTTATAGTTTGTATAGAAACCAATTCCTTTTGATGAGTCCTTTCCTTAGAATACCATGACGGGTAAATCGTGTGTTAATTATTAAAAAAAATGCGCTAAAAACGGGCATCGTGCCCATATTGCTTTTTGCGGCATTTATCTCGGAATTTACTATGCAGCCTACGCTACAAAAAAACAGTGATCCATAGTTACGAGTCAATTAGATTATCAAAAATATTTTCTCTCTATCAAAAGACGTAGATTTTCATGTAGATTTCTAAAATGCGATAAAATATGGGGTGTTCTATTCAAAATAAAAAAATTGCTATCGACATCCGGTATAACCGGAAATGTAACGATCACGATAATATTTTCCTTCAATAAATTATGAAAAATTATATTGGTAGCAACTTTTCAGATTCATATTGTCAATGAGAGCTTGAATACTTTTAGGCAACGGTTTGCGTGAAACAGATACATACCCCTAGAGATCTTGAACAACACTTTGTTTTCAATTCCAAATTGCTTAAGTAATGTTTAACATTATAAATTAAACTAAATCCTTTTCTAGTTTATACATTGTGTGATTGTATAGAATCAAAATTGTATTGTAGAAACGGCAATTTTGTTTCCTTATACCAACCCTAGGCTAAACGGAATTTTGAAATTAAGAAATTTCTCCCTTTACCACAATAAGTTTTAAAAAAACCTAAATACGTATTTCGACCACTAAGTGGTCATCATCAGTAGGGTAAAAATTCACTGGATATTGATCGCGAGAAGTACGCTCATCAGGATAATAATTCCGTGACCCGTAAGGACAAATGCGAAAAAACAGTTCAGCGCCAAAATCTACAGTAAACTGTTTACAGTTACAGGGAGAAATTTCTTAATTTCAATATTTTTAACCCACACGTTCCATTGATTGTGTAAACGGAATTTGTCTGAAATTTCGCTAATTTATTGCCGGTGATTACATATTCACACAAATATTAAGATTTTATAGTAATTCGCCTGTCCATCTATCTAATGTGCATCAAAATCGAAAAACTTGCATTTATCTTTGCTTATATAATTTCAATCTTAATTAAATACACAAACAAAAATAGATAGATTAGGTACGTACTTACCTATAGTGATGCCTTCAAACCAACCGGATTCCGGAAATGTACCTAATCACGAACACAAATCAAAATTAACAATCACGAGGACGCGCACGAAATCAATGAATGAACGACCCTTAAAACGAAAACGAATATCCACCCTAGAACCGGTTAAGCACACTTTTCGATCCGCTAAACAGGTACCTTAAGTAAACAAGATTCAATTCAAAGAATTTACAAAGTTGTTGACTTTGTACTCGCACGGCGATTATAATATTTCGTGGCCTACTGAAAAAAAAAACGAATAAACCCCAAAAATTATATTTAATTCATACTATACCTATCTAAAAATCGTATTTATTAAAAATTAGTTCAGCTATGGTATTTTAACAGATATATCTAAGTTAGTAATATGAAATAAATTTGTCTGTTATGATTCGGTTCGAAATTCATATCTCATCAACGACCCGCTTCGGTAATAATTAAGTTCTTGATGTACAAAACCTACTGATTGTAGATTTTAGTGGTTTTTACGTAAGGCATTGGCATTATCCATTAAATTAATCCGCATTTAAATAAATGACATTTGGCATGTGACCCACTTTATGAATGTTTTGTGTACCCAACTGAAAATTCAAATTGTCCGCAATCATTATATGAATCACCCGTTATATTACTACTACACGTACGTGTGTCGCGTTGAGAAGTTACATATATTTTACAGCACCTCTTATTGAAACATCTACGTTAGATACATGATATATTTCTGACACGTCTTTGTTTAATCCCGGTGATTCGGCTTGTACCTCGTAGAGACATAGCATTTGAGCTTTAGTTGTGACATCTCAGAGACCGTATTGATACAGCTCTGGGAGCTAGATGACACGTTTTTCAGATACCTCTGTTTAGTCCCAGCGATATGGCATACAAGTCCCACTGAGATGTTTGTATTGAGCACTAGGCGAACTATCCCTGGGGCATTGAAAATGTGACATCTCAGACACATGCGATATTAAGGATTCAAAAACATCTAATATACGTCTCATCGACACATCTCATCAGAGCTTTAGTTGCAACATCTCGGAGATCTTATTGAAACATTTGTGTTTGCTGGGATAGCTCTATTATTACAAAGTTGACTAGGATTACATATTCCAAAATACAAAACAAGCCAAAAAGACAAAAATTACGACATTTAATCCATGTGGCCAACAGGTGTTAAGTTATTTCTGTAACTTAATTTTGTGATGAAGGTTCTATTCGCAACAGGGCCTTAAATGATTCGCAAATTGTCCTAAAAACGAAGTTGTTTCTTACTAAACCCAAAATAAATATACAACTTACGTAATATAATCTGTAGTACCGAATAAATTAATTGAATTCGCTGTAGAATAAAACTCAAACAATTAAAGTACGACTTTTCGCTTGCGTTATCTTAGACAGTCTCCGCAGAAAAGTCCATACCCGCTCCCACTATCGCTTAACTCTTAAAACTCTTCACCGCCAATTTCAATTTAAAATTTAAACGCTCAATCTTGAAACGTTACAAAGGATTAATGTTGAATATGAGCCGGATCAACCGAATACGAGCGGAGTGGCAAAAAATTTCCCTAATGAAAATCGTATGAGGTTCTTCGTATCTTGTTAACTTTTAGCACTAATTCACCACTGTTGCTATTTTTGGACGCGAAGTAAAACGCATAAAAAATTCTCTATAGGTTTAATAAAACATTCAGACTGCTCATAGTAGGTACTTAGAACGTTTAAATTCTGAATTAAGTGTACTGAAGGGATTTTCAAGAACGTCAAGCATGTCAGAAAATTTTCACTATCGTATAAGATTTGTAATTGTAGCGAGATTCTTTCTTCATTTGCTTTTCGCCTGGCAAGGGACCGTTTTTAGTACCATTGCGCCGCGTACCGTGCCCGTAGCGTAGTCGTCATAAGACTATGACTGGTGTAGAAGGTATCTAAATAAACGATGTGATATTCTGGATGTGGAACACTGTCTGATAAATCTAAAACCACCTTAGCTACAGCCTTAACCATTCGTTATATTGAATAACGTGTGATATGAAAGTTGTTTGATATTATGCATGTTTTGACGTACACAGATATTTTTTCGAATGACGTCGTTTCAAGTTGTCATGTTGAGCATATTTTTTTAATTGAACACCCTGTATTTTTTTTTTAGTTTTTTATGATCCTCTAAACGAGCTGCTTCAAAATGGTATAGGGTCTTAACATTCTGAAGTTCTCAGATTTCAAGATATTTTAGTTTTAATGTAATTAAATCAAAACATTGAGAAATGCGTATGTATTTCATCAAAGCAAACGGACAAATTAATTAACTCAAATGTTTTTAAAATGTTTATATATATATATATATATATATATATATATTTTAAAGAGCACAGCCCACCAAAAATAATCGTTGGGATAACTCGGCGTTGTCGCACATATACTTATATATTATATATAAAAGTATATGTGCGATAACGCTGAGTTATCCCAACGATTTTTTTTGGTGGGCTGTGCTATATACATATATATATTAATATATATATATATATATATATATATATATATATATATATATATATATATCGTCGGCTTAATCCGCAAACGTCTCAAGTCCATTTATGACAACTTTACAGGAGAGCAAAAAAACTTTTTAAAACTTACACATTGACAGATTCGGATCTTCACTTTCTATACTTTCAGTTAATTCACATTTGTGCAGCATCAGGAACCATTTTGTAGACAAAAAAATGTTTAATCAAAATTTAATTGGACATTTCTCATCAATATATTTTAAACAGCAAGTGACTTACAACATTTTCTTTGAATGTTTTATTTAAATCTTTAACAATTAAAGTATTTAAAATAAACAGCGTTTGTTACTAAAAGAAATGAAAAACTTTGGTTTGTAAAACAAAAGAACTAAAATGACAAATATTTACATTATGTATAGGTACCTACTTAAATTATTTGTATGCAAGGGCGTCATAAAAACCATGATAATCATTATCCAGACTCTTCTTTAAGATCTGTAGATGTTCATATTTTTCCTTTTTAATCGGTATTGGGCCTTTATATAGTTGTGGAAGGTTTTCTATGGCAACTGCCATTGACACAGACTTAGAAGATCCACGTTTGCCGTTATTTAAGTTTTCGTATTCTTGTCCATGTCTTAAAGTGTAAAACAACTGGCCATCTGGTAGGTAACGAAGCCCTCTTATATCGGTTATAGTTGGATCGCCAACTTTTCGTCCTGGGCGTAAAGACGTTAAAAACTGCAAGTCGTCAAACTTTAAAAAAACTGAAGTTTAAATATTTCACCTTATAAGGACGTGGCTTCTGCCTAGCTTTTAGACACACTTGAACATAATCTGCTGGTACATTTATTTTCCTGTTTCGTAGCTGTTATTCAATTGTTGAGTGCATAGAATCCACCTCCATCTGCGTGTGGCCGCGCTCTAAATACTTCTGTTCAATGGTAACATTATGAAGTATTGACAAGTTCAGTAAAGCGTTACTTAAAGTGACGTTTCTGTTTTGGGCAGCACATCCATCGCTGTACAAGATTATGTGCTGTCCAGATTGTAAAGTTCCTACAACGTGTTGCTCTAAAAACGTGCAGATGATACTGGCGTAATTATTTGAAGTCACTCCTCCTGCTGCTTCATGCCATAGATAACAATATCCCTCAGACGTTTTCATATCGTACACAGTGAAATTATGTACAATTAATTTCGTTTTAAAATATAGCGAGGATACATTGGATTTGGGACTGAGCAGTACTGACTGGAGATCGATACAAAAAATCTTGTTGTTTGAAGTTTTATCTTGCACTTTTTGTAATCTGGCTTCTTGCTTTTTTTCTTGATGAATGTTATAAACCTCTTCTGATATATTTCCAGTTCTGTATGAGATGCAAATATCACATTCATCTTTTTTTGGTGTAAACAGAGCCAGATTTGCTTCCTGGAACACGTGGTGAAATGATGCAATGGAAAGTGCCTGCGTTTTTTTGCTTACACACCATTCATCTTTATAAAATCTATATAATTCCATTTTGGTACGCCAATTTGGTTCAAGGTAAAGCTTTTGAGTGGAGGCTCGGCAGTAATGGGATTCGACTTTTGGCAGCTCCTTAAAAAACTCTGCAAGAAGAATTTTTTTATGTCTGTATTGATCATTCATGGTAACCGCGGATTGACACTTTACATCATCTGTACCAACTGTCGTCGTCTTATCAAGTTTTCTTTGCTTGATTCAGTTTGAAACCATCTTTTCTCCAACACCAGGAGTATTTAAAAACATTTTTTTTGCAAACTCTGATCTTTTCATCGTCCAGCTTTAAATAATATTCAAGTGACGTACTTCTTTTTGAAATATTATCGTCCTTGCGATTACGTTGTCTCTTTACAGCAATCCTTTTCACTAAAAAACTCATATACACCTTTCTCTCGAGCCAGCTCATTTTCGACCAAAATGTGGTAAATATTTGCATCCTATCACTATCAGTGATACTGCTACATTTAAGTTGCGTCGTGTTCTTGGATAATTTACAGTTGCATCTTTCCTTTAATTTTCTTTCTTCCCTTTTTACATTGTAAACCCACTTACCGTCCACCTTCTTTTTTCCCTTATATTTTTGTCCACTTTCGCGTTTTCTTTGTTGGGCTGTTTCATTCCAGGTATTTGAATCTACAAAATGTCTCTTCCTTCTTTTTGTACGATGATTGTTATTGTCTGAATCCGAATTTGATTTATCCAGGTCGTTGCTATCTATGCTACCATAGTCAAGATCATTTGTATAACCTCGCACGGAATGATCACTGGAAGCAGAAGAATTTTCCTTTTCCCAGTTCGTGTCCCCTTGTGGTAAATTAATTAAAGTTTCATCGCAGCCTGCTCTCTGAGTTTGATCAGTTAATAGAAAATTTGTTACTTCTGGGATATCTAACAACAGATCACCTTCAATCTCTTCATTGAATGCGACATTTTCTGGCAAAGAGGTATTATTGCACAAATCAGACTCGGTTGTAATATTGCTGTTAATGACAGGTATCACTATTATGTCATGGGATTTTTCTATTTCTTGCTGGTAGTAATTTGCAATGTTTTGCACTTCGCATCGTTTAACATGCTCATCAGTATTTTGACTTGGTGCAACATTTTCTTTGTCCGAAACTTGACCAGTAACATTGCACTCATGATCTTCTGTTAAGGGTTTGAGCATCCTCAAAATTTTCATACTTCTGCTGTTAAGCATTTTCTGGGAAAAAAACCTTTTAGTATAGATCTTACAAAAATTATGTTAAGTAATTTCACCTAAACAACATTAAATTTTTATATTCTCACAGGTACAGAAAACGACGTAAGTCCTTACAATGTGGACATACGTCAGTTTCACGATAGAACAGGAAAAATATCACTAAGTGGAAAACGACGTAAGTCCACTCACAAGTTTGTACCACACCCATGTAGATAAAACATTGTTTGGAGAAATAACACTACTTTAAAAACTCTTTATAATACTTACAGCTGCAATTTTGGTATCATCCATTGCCACACAGCACCTAATTTGAGTACTCAGCCGTCGTTAATTACACAGTGACACAAACGCCATTACTGTTCATGGACATACGACTATTGCCTACTAACTACAGCGACAAGGACTTACGTCTAAAGTTAATCGGTCGAAAAAGCAGGGTTATTTAATTTTTAGTTGCGTTATTTTTTTTGTATAAATGGATGCAATCCAGGACAAGCAGATGGCGCCAAAATGTAATTTTCAAGTAAAAGTGGACTTACAACATTTGCGGATTAAGCCGACGATATATTTAAAGAGCACAGCCCACCAAAAATAATCGTTGGGACAACCCTAGCGTTGTCGCACATATACTTGAAAATTGTGTTATAGTTGACATTTGCCTAGTTAAACAGGTAAATCGTCAAAATAGATTAGATTGATTGAAAGTTTAGAGATTCGTAAAAAAAGACGCTTCCCAATGAATAATGATGAGGGAGGTCCTTTAGGCCAAACAGAGCTCGTAAACTTTCACTTGTAATTAGTATAAATAGGGTCGTACTTGCATTTTATTGTTCAGTTGTTCGCTGATGATGACAGTCTTGCTATCGAAACGCGTTAGAAGTTCTAATATATTATTGTGGTATATTGGTGTTTTTGTTTTACTTTTGCAATGTTCCATTAATTTGATAAGATCCGGATTAGTGGATTCTTCAATTGGAACTTTTGTAAACAGGACGTAACGTAGGAATATCACTTGTATTTAATTCAATGTTTTTAACTTTATCCGAAAAGTGTAACTAGTTTGTAATATACGATCTTGCACTTTTACAAAACGGTTGAAGTTCCTTAGTTAAAATCTTGCAAGTTCATACGAACTGAAATTTATACTTTCTAGGTTTTGTGATCTCACTTAAAACATAATGAGATCGAACAAATACCATATGTCGATAATTACAGGTCCACTGCGTTGATTTCTATCAATGTCTCTTTTTATACGGATGTATTTTTCACGCAATAATTTAAAATGCTTTTGTGCTTCTTAACCTATTAATAACTCAATTATTTGTCTTCTGACAATTCTGAATTTAATTTAGACGTCAAAAATAGCAAACTTAGGTTGTGAACGTCATTTTATATCGCGCTCCGCGTCCTATTTAAATTATGAATGACAGATATCACTAGAATACATAGTAATATGTTTCCCTTTATCTATCCTTGCGGTTAAAGGGCGACTTAGGTCTACTCATTCAAACCTATTAAAATGTGAATTTAACATATGCTACTAGCTAAATAAAATTACCTGAAGATATGTATTTTAGCATTCAAATGGGAACATAGAGCCATTCTGTTACGCATAGAACAGTACCATACTCATGAATCTCACATGACATTGATGGCAGTTGTCATGAACTAATTGATTCAGTCTTAAAATGCAACTCTTATACGTAGTCTCTCACAAACCAAATCCCTCTTAGCTATATATGCTTGAGGCCTTTCTCTATAAGGAATTAATAAGTTATCATGTAAATTATGCCAAATCGCCAACTTCCAACATAGGGCATGCGTGAGTGTATCGTGGACATGGCCAATATGTAGCGATTATATGCCAACATTAAGAACATGGACGCCAACGATTACGATACGGTGGTCGCAAGTGGTTGTTTACTTCTTTCTTCAATACAATTATTGATGTTGAGTAATAATAAAAAAAAACAGAAATTAAAGACGAGATGGTGGATGTTGTCTATGAACAGAAATAGAGACAGAAACGTTTCTTTTACGGTTACTCTTGTCCTCTTCTATAATAATAATAATAATAATAATAATAATCTTTATTGTCCATACAGCAATTACACCAATATTGGACAACTTCAAAATGTTTAAAGAAACAGTAAAAACGTTGAAGTGCAATTAACTAAAAATAAAACTATAGAATTCTGTGACAACGAATATGTTAATTAGATATAAAACTAAAGATCAGGTATATAAGTGAACGAAAATGCAATAATTACTGTGTATAAACTAAAACAAAAATAAAAACAAAAAATATTATTTCAAACTAAGAAGCTATTTAGCGTTTTTAATGTACAATTAAAAATGTCTACTATATGACATATTAAATTATAATTATAATTGTGACACAGGGTGGCGAATTCTTCAGGCTAATTGTGTTACACTTTGGTATGTGAAACGTGAGGGCACGCCTTGCCGACAATCTTGGTATGCTTAGTTTTATGTAATTATGTAGTGCTATACAGTCAGTATTATTATTCATTAGATTGAAGAACAACGCCATACCAATACGTTTCCGTCTAACACAAAGTGGTAATAGATTAAACTTTTCCAGCATCTGCGATTCGGGGATATCCTCTAACTGGATATCGTCCCTCACATCGAAAAAATAGATATTTTAAGAATCGTCGTTGAACCTTTTCGATTTGTTCGATATATTTACTAAAGTATGGTTGCCAAATGCAAGCACAGTACTCCAACTTAGATCGGACAAGAGCACAGTATAGACACTTGATAGTAGAAACGTCTTCAAAGTCCATGCTTGACCGAATTATAAACCCAAGGGCCTTCAAAGATTGTTTGACTACTTCATTTACATGGAGTGAAAAGGATAAACGTTTATCTAACACGACGCCTAAGTCTTTGACATAGCTAGTCCTAAGTAAGGGAGTATTGGTAATGCTAATCAAACTCAATATCTGTACGCTTACGGGAGAATGTAATTACTTTGCATTTGCTTATATTCAAGCGTAGTCTATTACTTTCGCACCACTGATGTAGATTATCTAGATCCTCTTGAAGCCGATAACAATCATTCACACAGGATACTTTCGTAAATATTTTCAAGTCGTCGGCAAATAAAAGGTTCTGCGAAGATAGGTGCGAAGAGAGGTCGTTAATAAATATCAAAAAAAGAAAAGGGCCCAAGTTTGAGCCCTGCAGAACACCAGACGTGGACACAAAGTCCATCCATATTGCGATAGCTATTTCAAAATAATGATCTATTTGATCGAATTGTATATAAAAGGCATTATATTGACAGAATATTCTGCTAAAACGACAAAAAATGAACCAGCGGTAGAAATAATTTCCTTACCTTTTGTAAAAAGGAGTAAATAAACACAAACAAGAGAGGTTGTGTATATGTCATAAAATAGCAGGGCCGCGTTCAGGAATGTCAAAGGTGCAAGTAAATATTGCTAGCATGTACCTTAAAATTTTTTTGGGTCAGAGATTGTTGATCACGTTGTATGTAGCATGTTACATTATTCACAATATATGCACTTTACGAGAAGACGAAACAGCAATAAACACACCACTTGCAGAAGTTAATGTAAGGAATCAGCCCATTCAGGAACGTGCCCAACGCCATAGAGGTATTGTCAAGAGAAATTCAATAATGGAAAATCGAATTATTAGTTAAATAAATAAACAACACTAGGAAAACATGTTTTGTAAACTGAAAATATACACTACAAACTAACTCAAAACAAATAATCTAAACAAAACAAGAGGTCTGTGAAGTTGGCTCTGACACTGTATCGTGCCGCATCCAGAGTTATTTCATTTGTTAGTATACGTTAGTAAAAGAAACATTTTCGTTAGTATAGAATGCCTTCAATGTTTATAAAAAATTCAAAATTACAGTGCCAACTTCACCCTGGCTCCGCTACTAAAGTCAAATACATTAAAAATATTACCTATCGTCAGTATTTTGTTAGTGTACGTTAGTATATCAGAATTTATTGTTAGTATGCAGCACTCCGATTGTTGTATTGTTGAATCGCGTTTTACACATTAATTTTGCATGGGAAATGTGAAATAACAAAGCATCAAGGGCAAGGTTGAAGCCACCTTTTTAAACAAATTAAAAAAAATAACTATCAGCGATTTGTCCGTCCGTCCGTCCGTGAATGTTCTCCCTCTAACGGTACGACATTGAAATATGAGTCGTTGCATTGTATTCCTCAGTCCTCTGAGTTTTCTAACAAGAACCAGATTGACTAGTCCTCCACTAATTTGTTTGCAAATATAGATTTCACCCGTCCCTTGCAGTAAAAAGAGGAACTGCATTAGGTAGGTACTTGTTTATTAATTTTAGCGCCATTCTATTAAATATCGAAAATATCTTCAATTTTGCAGTATGCATATGTAGCGTATAATACATACAGGGCATGTTTTTCAAGTAAGTACCGTTTTAACATAAGTACACCACGAAAAGTTATTTCAAATAAACTAAATTTATTTTCAGAAAGTACGTACTTTACTCTATTTTTTGACATAGTCGCCAAGTTTGTTCAAACACTTATCATACCTCTCAACGAATTTGAAAGTTCATTTTTATTTATTTATTTGTTTAACCAGAAACTATACAGAATAAAAACTCCAATTACATGGCACTGGGGCTCTGAACAAACATTAGGACTTAAGATCTAATTTGATTTATTATTGAATTTAAGGGATCGTGAAAAAAGTCGGTATCATTAACTGAGGTCAACTTATTTAAAGTGATCAAGGTCTTAATAAGTGGGGAAGTTGTGTTGTTAACTGCAAAAATAGTATCATTTTGCCTTAGCTTAACAAATGGTACCTTAAACTTAATTTCTTGAAGTAATTCGGAAGAGTTTAGCAAATTGTGTAAAATTTTGAAGACAAAAATTGTGGAGGCAATGTACCGTCGGGTTTCTAACCTCGTTATATTTAAGCCGAAAGTACTATTTAAGTAATTAAGCTGGGTACCGTAAGAGATCAAATGTGGATAATTTTGGGATGACCTAAAAAACATTATTCGGATGAACTTTTTCTGCACTTTTTCGATCATGTCTGAGTATTTGAGAGTTTGAGGAGACCAGATACATGCAGCATACTCAAGCTTGGATCTAATAAACGCATTATATAAGGTTAGCATTGTCTGTATATTCGTGAAATTGAGTGTATTTCTGATAACGAAACCAAGAAGTTTGTAACACTAATTTGTTAGGTATTCAATGTGTAAGTTGAAGTTAAGGTTGGTATTGAAAAACACGCCCAGGTCCTTAATGGAGGTGACTCTTAGTAAGACCTTTCCATTCATCTTATAGTCAAAAAGTAAGGGATTTTTCGATCTAGTAAAAGTAAGGACTTTACACTTATTGATATTTAGTTTAGTTATAGACATAGCAACTTGCCGCTAGCTCCCATAACTAAAAGTTCACTGTCGTTTTGGCTGAGAAGTTTTAAACCACCCACCCTACAGTCCCGATCCTGCACCGAGCGATTACTATCTGTTCCTCCACCTCAAACATCACCTCAGGAACAATCATTACAATGATGACGACGTATACGGCAGTGAACTTTTGGTTATGGGAGCTTGTGGCAAGTTTCTATGAAGAGGGCACTTTAAAATCCGTTAAGAGGTATGATAAGTGTTTGAACAAACTTGTCAACTATGTCGAAAAAAAGAGGAAACTATGTACTCTCCGAACATAAATTTACATTGTGACAAAATACGTTTAAAAAAGGCCCAAACAAGACTCCGAACCGCTGATTGATGAAATGTGATATAGTAGTGAGATTCTGATACAAATAACTATTAATACGTTTTCATGCTGTTTAGGTATTATACACCTTATCTAGGGATATATCTTGAATACTTCCTGCATAAGGTTCCTGGTGCTTCATACTCCATGCACCACACGCGGATTTCTGTTCCCCTCTTGTTTAGCTTTCCTCAGAACTGAAAGACTAGAAAGAATTGATCACCAAGGTTCATTAAGAGCGTAGCCTGGTGTCTTCTATAAACTACAGCCGACGACTGCTGTAGTTTTATGGCGGCAGATTGCCTTTCAGCACCAGATAAGTGCCTTTTTTTCGAATGTGGTACATTGCGCGTGTCGTTGGCCTTCCATTCCAGTGAAAATTCTACCTGTGCCTTCCGCACCACAAGATTTTTATGTACTGGCATCTTTCAAAAGTGTTACTAGAAACTTGAGCGTTCTTGAAAGTGTAGGGGCAGGGAATTTTATGTTGTTCCCACAGAAGACGTGATATTAATGGTGTCCACTTACCCGGTGGGAGAACGCAAATATGAATTTTACTTCCATTTTTTTTCCGTATGTATGTCTGGTTTTGCGGTTCCATTTCTCGCCATTGCAATGGCGAAATGATTATCGTAAATGTCCGCTGTGGTTTGATGGGCACATCTATATCTTCACTGCATGATGATGACTCGGAAGATGAGCTTTCACTATGCTCTTTTTCCCATTTGTGTTGTGTAACATGTTCGTTTATACCTTTGAGATGTTTTAGTTCAGATAACACACCATGGCGATTTTCACTGACAAAAAGATATACATATGAAGGGTTGACCTTATACTCTGCATTGTGACAGATTTTTTTCCAAACTGCACTAGTTGGCCCAGCAATTTTACCATCTTCATCGATTACACCTTCTACTGCCAAAATTGCCTTCTTGAAAACATCATGAGGAATGACCGGTTGTCTTGGCATCTAAGGGAATAACAGGTAATTCTGAATAGATTAAAAAAAAATTGAACTGCACGCGTGGTACAGAAATACTTTAAAATGTAACTGCAAATCCAAAAAAGTAAGTTCGGCTGCTCATTCATACCATTAAAAGTAAACAAGTAATTAAGAAAATTAATTACATAGAAAATAAACCGCCCTTGTCCATTCTAGTTAAGAACCCCTATATATATATATATATATATATATATAATATAAATATATATATATATATATATATATATATATATATGAAAACTATTGCACATTTAAATTTTAACCAACTTAAAGTCATAATTATTTGAATCTTGGATGTTGATGCATGGCACTACAAATCATCGACAACCTTTCATATGATGGAACGTAATTACCGAGGGCCAATCGTAAGCATGATGAGAGATATAGAGATATTCGTCAGTTAGCTGATTATATTTTGATTTCACTATTTTCATTTGGGAAAATGCGGACTCGCACAACTATGTTGATCCGAAATTATGGAATAATAGTCAAGATGTGAACGAACTAAGGCAAAATACAATGATTTCATGATTTTCAGCGAATGCTGTAAAGTTGGTACTTTCAAACGGCGCTCTAGCCATGGCCTTGCAAGTTGTTCACTAAGTTGGTTCAATAAATTATTTCCTTTTTATTAGTTTGTGATTCGTTTTTTTGTATATTATAGTTATCCAGACAGCACACTACGGCACAATTCTAATATCGGGTGATCCAAAATAACTGCAACAAGTTTAAATATGGGAGTTTTTACTTAAGTTTTTTACTTAAGGCATTGGCAAACATGTTTAGAAGGTGGATGAGGTAATCGCCATCCATTGCCATCATTTTTTTATGTGAAATTTTATTTTCTTATTTTCCGACAAAGAGAATGTGGTAGCTCTCGACAAGATCTTACTGCATGCTAGGCATTCTAAGAGATGCATTTCCTCTTGACTTAGTTGACTTTTTAGTTAAAAACTTAGTTGGATTTGCAAGCGACAAGGTATAATTATCTGGCATTGCTCTCATACGCGTTGGGTATCTTCTAGTTACCTCAGTTTCATAATGTCGAGTCTTAGACAGCTCGGACGCATGTCGTCCTTTTCTACGAACCGACTGTTTTTTATAAGGAGTCCTTTTTTTCTCAAATGAGGTGGATAGATAGTTCATTTTTCTCGTCAAATATTCCTAAATTAAAGTCACCTTCTAACCAACTACCATATTTCGTTAAAAAATCTCGATGGACTCTTTGTACGTTGTGCCAACGCGTTGCGACATTGATACAAAATTTTCGAACTTTTTCTTGAATTTCTAAATTTTGTTCGTGAAAAATATCTTCCCCAATAACTTGATAAGAACGCCTTCGATGAAGGAGCTGGTTACGATTACGTCTGGGTGTATATGGAATCTAAACGAATCCTAAATTTCCGATTTAAGTACTGATCAACTGGTGAACGTTCGTTTAGAAATCGAGTTGCTCTGTATCGGAATAGTACTTTCATAACTTTCGCCTCCAGTGGAATCTTCAGTTTTCATGGATTTCAGACGGTTCTTGAGAGTTTCACATTCCTTTCTGCAGGGCCGTTTGTCGCAGGGTGTCCAGGGGCTATGAACTTTTGAAAAATGGCATTATCTTTACAATACGTTTATAAGTTTTTGCTCGTGATAATGGAACTTTTATCGGAAACCATTTCTTTCGGGTACCAACAATTTCGGCTGAAAATACGGTCCTATTATATTTGTCGAATTGAACCAGAACTTCAATTTCGGCCCACCTTGATTGCGCGTCTATACACAGCAGGAAATAATCATGACCGAAAGAGACCGGCATAATCAATGTGTATTCTGTCCCAGTTTTCTTCGAGTAACTCCCAACATGGACATCTGTTTTGGGTAGATAATGTAAACGTTTCTTACAATCCACACATGCTCTGACTAGGCGCTCAATATCCTTGTCAACGTTCGACCAATAGCAATATCTTCTTGCCAACTGTTTCATCTTCGTCACTTCTAAGTGCGTCAAATGTTTGCATTGCTCTTGGGATTACGATTCTATGACCTCTGTACAACACTTCCTTGTCTAATAACCATTCTGTATTCACTCGCTGGTTATAATGTTAAATTCACTTAATAATAAAGTAAAAATTCTCACAAACTCAGCACTTATCTTTTTAATAATTTAATTGTTTCGTTAAAATTATATTCTTTCTGCAGTAATAATAATTCTCGATCATTGAAGAGATTATCTTCTGTACACAAAAGTTCAAGTGAACAATTTTTACAGTTAATGTACATGTTATGACAAACATAACCTGCGACATATACATTTGATGCCGTTTCCAGTGTTGGTGAGTATTGTCAGAAATGTAACATTGCTTATTGCTTTGGGTACAGTTTGTATACTCTGCTTGGTTGACGGAGTGGTAAGCTTTCTTCCCACTTGCTCATCTTGTTCTGCAGCAGTACTTAGCGCTTCAAGATTTAAAAATTCGACTGCCTCCATAGCATTCCCTGATTCCATAATCAGGAACACTCGGATATTCATATTATGTGGAATGGCAATTCTCATTTGTCGAATTGTTGGTGTTGTTTCCCTGCAATGATAGCAATGACTCACCTTTCAAAGCGTACACCGTATTGTTCATTTCTTAAATCAACGTAACTTAAACAATCTCCAACACTAAGAGTATGACTCGGACACAAAAACACACCTGTTCATAACGAAGTGTAACGGATTGTTACAAATTTTCCTTTTTCTCCTACTTCTTCTAGTTGATTAAGTTAGGAGTGGTTCTTGTTGTGTAATTATACAGAGTGGTAACCCGCAATGCTTTTTAGAGGTGCCTCTGCAGAAGGTCTTAAGTTGTTCTATGCTGCTCCGGTAGTTACCATACGAATTAGGAAAACTGCAGGAAGACCTAATTCGGAGTAACCCGCAGAATGCTTGAAACTGATGTAAGGAAATTTCCATCTCTGCCACAGATGAAAAATTCACCTCAACTCAGGTTCGAACACCCGAACTCCCGGCTATGTACCCCAACGTTCTACCACATACCACATCAATTAAAGTATGTTGAAACATTCACCATAGCGTTTTAGTGTTGAACAAAAACAGAATTCTAAAAAGGGAAAGTATGAAGGACACTAAAGTGGTAGGACAAAGATATATGTATTTTTTTATAAAAAGCAACTTGTGTATAGGTGTTGTGTGTATATATGGGTTAATTACATCACGAGTCAATAATCCATATTCCGAGAGAATAATCCGTTCTTAAGTCCCTTCCCATTGATCGGTACGCTGAAGTGTACCCGGTGGTTTGGCATTTCGTGGGTTCATAGCGAACCTGATTGGGGCGAGTTTGTTTGGCCAGTTGGTGTGATTGTCTTTTACCAGTATCGCTAGTCGTGGGTTTTCCTCTCCACGGGGTTACCCTGTGGATGGTATACTGACGGGAGGGACTGCGTTATCCCTAAGTAATGGGTGACATGGTGCATGGTGTTAGTAACGAATTGGGACCCATTGTCGCTGCGTAACAGTCATGGCATCCCATAATCCGTAATGTAGGGCGGTGGGTAGGTCGTGAACTTCGTTCAGTAGTTTAGTCCGAGTCGCCTGGTTTCTCGAAGTGTTTTTCGGACTTCTGGGTCCTCTAACTGGCCGTTTCGGATCTCCCTGATTCGACCGTTTGGAAGGTCAACAGTGAAGGTGCAGATGAGGCAATCGTCTTGCGTGTTGTGCAAGGCGGTCTTGAGTGTGTGTCGGCGACGACGTTTTGTTACCCTGGGGTATATCGTAGCTTATGGCGTGCGCTTGGATTGCTAGTGCCCGTCGTGCTAGTCGGCCTGTGGGGGGACTTGAGTGTCAGTAACCACTTCAAAGGCTTGTGGTCGGGGATGATATACCCCCGGAATTTTGAGAGGACCCATATTACGGCAAGGGCCTCTCTTTCCGTTGTGGAGTAATGACGTTAAGTGCTTAAGGTTACGTTGTGCTGAGAGCTTTGTGATGGCTTCCGTTTTGGCGGGATCCGTGGCAATTCCTTGGGGCGTGAGATAGTGGCCCCGTTACTTAATGTAATTGTCATTATAGTAAAAACATAATTTGTATTGTATTCTCGTTCACGTTGTTCAATAGATTTTCTCATTAATCTAAAATGTGAAAAGAGCATTTTAACACTTCCTACAGTTCTTTTCGCTAATCCATTGGATTTTGGGGGTGATTATTGGACACGACGAAACTTTTGAAATTCTCCAGAATTGAACGGAGATCTATTATCACTCACAATACAATTTGGGATGCCTAATATTGAATGCTGCTTTTAGTTTTTCAATCGTCTGTACCTCTCACCATAACATATCGGTTTCACATTTTCTTTCATAGCTAGCTTAATTTCAAATCCTCTTATAGGGGTGGTTAATTCCAAGTTTAACATTGATTTATACATTTGTTTTAAAGTTTCGACTTGACTACAAGATCGCGAAGCTAATGTAAAATTACTTTGCCATCGTGGAAATAAAATATTTAACCAATCTCTGCCTAATAAAGGCAAAACGGATTTGACTATGTTAGAGGCAGGTCGTATTTTGGGTTTCCTTTTAAAACATATAATTTTATTACACACATTTAATTTCAATTTGTGAGGGAAATTTCGCTTACTTGTGTAACGGTCTCTTGTGTCACTGGCCCAGTAGCTCAGGGAGTCGGGGTGGATACCACTGAATCGTACCTGCTGATCGGAAGTAACAAGATCGGGTGCAACCCGTAGCAAAGTAATAAGGAAATGATAAGGGCGCCACGCCGTTTGGACAATACAGAGGAACGGCGAAACCCTGATATAATATCAGCGGGTACGACTCCAGTAACCGGAAGACACTCACTAACGTAACGCAAAAGGCGGATAGATTTTATTACAATTCATGCCGGTACTTAAATATAAATAAACAAGAATACAATATGACCAGACTAACAAACACTCATACGCGCATACGCTACCCAAGATGCATTAACACACATACACACAACATACCATGCAAAACCTTCCCCTACACGTAGGTAGGATTCCTGAAGTTGGATGTTCGTGATAACGATAAGGTAGGCCCAATTCCCGGAGAGAGGGATAATGATGGGTACGCGAACTACTGCGCTCCTTCTTCTGTGAAACTACCCGAACGACAAAGCGACTATCCCTGAACTCGCCCACTAGCGTGATGGGGGTAGGTATTAATATACCATTTCTATAGCCGTACGAATGTTGGCGGTTTCCCTATTTATCTTTCGGTAGGGTACTCGTCTTGGGATTAATGGCTATCCGTAAACCGAACTACAAAAGAAGGCATGCTTTTGTTACGACTTTAGATATCACACATATGTTACTTACGCCTCTGTGAGACTCCAAGTTTTTGGGTATATATTACTGGTACTAATTTATTGCCACTCAATGACCAGACCACCCAGGCTTTAAATGTTTACGGGCTCATTGGGATGACTAAACGGTGCAAGTAGAATTCGATACTTCCTTAAAATCACAACCACAAAATGTCATTCGCTTTATTGCAAGAGCGTACGTATCATGAAAAATGAATTAATTCTAAACATTATCCAAGGTCCCGCGTCACCTGCAGACGAGTTTTGTAATCATCCTTTCTCGCATGACGAATTTGAAGTATCTATAGGCTGGTCGCCGCCAACCTGTTATACTTGTTTACATTGTCTCAACACCATATAAGATAAAGGCTGGATCTGGTATCCAGTCCTGCATGGCTATATTCTCGGTTCCTGTGCTAATCATCGTAAGAGAAGTATCAAAAGTTGGAATTCCGTCATGCTCGTCCGAAATAAGGCGCATAGCTCGCTTCGTGCCATTTGGGACGCTAACTCCATTCAGCCACCTCATCTTTCCATATTCTAAAAGGCGTGTAGACGTCCAAGTCTCTTCCAACTTTAATCTTAAACCTACCTCTTCGAACTTAGTAGCTAATTTTGTAAGGAACCTCGTACGTTTTGTCTGTTTTTCTCTGGTTGTGATATTTCCCCAATTGAGAAGTATGGCAATATTGTCGCCTTGGCCTATTATGCTTGTTTTCAGACTTTCTTCTTCTATTACAACTCTTATTAGCATGAGGGTCATTATTGTCCAAAGCTTCTGCTTCATTCCTTCTAAGCCCCCTAACTGATTAATGTGGCAATTTGGTCCAGGGACTGGTAAACCGTCTTCTGTGTAATCAGGTGGGTTTAGTCTACTGTTGTTCAATATATATGCACGTTGCATCCAGAGATGGGAATCTTGGTATACATGTTTAAAACCAAATAGATCATCTAAGTCCTTTGCAATTAATGAAATTGATTCATGTCTCTGAAGCATATTCCACCGAAATAAATCAAGATTAATAATTTCTCCTTTTTGCTCACTCAGAACTTTAAGCATACTCCAGATTTTCTTTTTTGATAATATCTCAGTATCAGTATCGGCATTGACTTGGACTTGCTGTTGACTGGATTCTCCTTGCGGCTCCTTTCATATGCCCCTTACTACAACACATTTTGAAAGAGTGGCCCTCTCTATATTCATTTAAAAATGTTTTATAATTGAAGTAAAAAAAAAAGAGCTTACAAAAGTCTTGAACTTAAACTATATTGGTGTTACATCAAATGAAAAATAAGAGAGCACTATACATATACATAAAAATGTTAAATATTAAGTAAACTGAAACTAATATGAATATTGTACAAACTATGAAACACATAAACAGGTGTTAAAGTTAACTTAACCCTTCACTTAACGTATAAGAATTTTTTGGAATTGAATGTACAATGGGCAGTGATACCCACGTACCTTCTGAAAAATTTGTTTTGAGTCTTAGATAATCTGAAATTCTCTCCCGACTTTGCACATTCTCGCGATCGGTTCTAATATGGATCTTTTGCCTAGTATTATGTTTATGAACCTAAATCTGCCTGCGTTTTGAATGTGCTTTGTTTGTCTTTTGCAAACAAAATGCACTCAATAGAATATATATATATATATATATGTATATATATATATATATATATATTGTTGTGTTATTTTGTTTTAGTTGTAACTTGAAAGAAATTATAGAGCGTCTGGATGTGACAATTTTGTTTAGTTCAATTAATTAACCGGGGGGGTTATTAATAATTTGAGACACAGGATTGCGTAAATTTCATGTTATAGTTTTGGTTCAATTTCTTAGAAGTGTTCTGTTTTTATTTTATTCCTAGAATTTTTTTCGATGTAAATTTCTTTTTAAATTTTATTTGCCGTTAACGAGGTATAGCGCGAAGTAGAGATAAGGTTGTCTTCGCAGAATTGCCGGGCGTACGTGCCGTTTAGCAAGAAGTTGAAAAATCGACGCTTCGCGTGATTGGCGGACGGGATGTGGAAGAAAGGAGAAGGGCTTTTGGCTTAAATAGAAAATTTTTGAAGAGAGCGGGGCTTTTTGGTCGTTACAAAGCCAACCGGCGCTTCTTCGGTTACGTTATTTTTGAATTTTGTGGAAGTTTCTTGCGTAGTTGGATCCAGGTTTAATTAGAATTTTTGTTTGCCGTTTAAGAAGAATTTTTGAAAAGTTTAAGAAGTTTGTCGCCGTCCTGTTTTTTTTTATTTTGCGGAAACACGGAAGTTTTGAAAATAATTGTGGGTACCCGAAGAGAGAAGACGTCGGTGTTTGAGTGTTTGGTTTGCGTGATCGTGTACGGATACCTCTTTGTATCGGGGTACGTTACTCGGACAAATTTTAAAAGTAAGTAGTAGTTAGTGTTTGTTTTGTCATGTTTTTTTTGTAATGTTTGAGTAATTTGTTTTTTTTTTGTGTGTCATTTATCTGTTTAAAATTGTAACAATTTGTAAAACAGAAATTTACGCAATTTTTTGTCTGAAATTAAACCAGTCATTGCAATCCAGGTTTTGTTTATTAGAGTCAAAGAGAGGTAATTGTCGGCGTCTCTTACTTTGTTTCAAGTTTATTAAATCTGGGGGTAAAGTTTCATATTGACACACACACACACACGCGCGCGCGCACACACGCACACGCGCACACGCGCACACACCACACACACCACACACACACACACACACACACCCTCTCACACACACACACACACACATACCTGGCGGGGTTAATACCTTTAGTAACTAAAGTTTAGTTATTTAAAAGACTGCAGTCATTTCGGTAGGGTATATTATTAGTATCCTTATAGCTCTTCTCTCTTCTTTGTAAGGCGAATACGTCTTTCACGGTCGGGGCGGCCCATACCCATCCGCCTGGGGCGCCATTTCGGTGCGGGAGGGTTCCGGAAACTTCAGTTTGCTGCGGCCGACGATTGCGGGGCTACCGCTTCGCTCATTTAGGGGACTTCCCCTTCACTAAATCCAGTCGATAGGCTTACCGCTTTCAGAATTCCTCGTTGTTTGCACTCTATCTAGTTCCCACGCTCCAGAAATTCTGAAGGTGGTGCTTTCGCTAATTTGGAAACAAAATCTCGCAATGGCAATATCTGCGCACTATACAGGGTGTTACATGGTCGCATGTAAAAAAGTGAGTGATAGAGGGGACCAAGACGAGCACTTTTTCCAAATAAATCGAGGGTCCAACGTGTTTCGTTTGGGAGCCACCCCCAAAGAAGTGGTGAAATTTAAATTTCTTTTTTAATTTTATTCTCAGCAACCATGAGAGTTACAAAGATGGGTGGCACTTCTTTGAATAGGTTTTCGGGTATGTCCTATCCGATTTTGATTTTTTTTTCAAAATTCCTACCATGAAAAGGCGCACCCCTATTTGGGGGTGCAAAAAATTCTGAATTTGGTTTCTGGGGGTTTTTTAACATGAGCCTCATGAATCTGGAATTAGTTTTTGAACATTTGAAAAAGAAATTCCACTGCAATTCTTGGCCGGACAACGAATATGGAGAGAATTCCACTAGGTTTGTAAATTTTGGGTTCCACCATTCCCCATAGTCTTTTGTTTGCCAGTACCTACTTTCCAGAAGTTCAATTCGAGGTGTTCGGATCTCATGCTCGAATGAATTTTGACAATCGCTGGAATAGTTCTTATTTGTTGCCAATCATATTTATCATTTATTATTATTATTAAATAGATTATAACAGCTATTTCTGTGCAGTCTACCATTTTTTCATCCATGTGTTTTGTATTTAGATGAGCATGAGTGGTTTATTATATCCATTTTTCAACATATACATTCAGAAAGTGCTGGTAATCGTCGTTAATTTGAAAAATCACAAATTTTCAAGTAAGGAAAAGAAAGACAGCAGTAAGTGAGTTAAGGATTGTATTTACTCTATGGTTAAGGTAAATAGTGAAATTGGTTTACAATTATAGTTAAAATAAAATGATCATTCAAATGAATCACAACTGCTTTGTTTGCCGAACGATCTTAAAAAAGGGTAGTCTTCCATCGCCAAAAATAATCCTAAATGGTTACCATGTACTCTACAATTAATAACACAATTATTATATTTTTTCAATTAAAGTCACTTACCGAACGTACGAGACCCATTAATTAAAGAGGTAACTTATAGAATCATAGATTCTCAATAATCCCTCTCTATTCGAATGAACACCGTCACTAAAAATAACAAATTAAAATACAACAATATACTATAATGAAACTTACCGTTCGTGGCCCTCGTAATCCTCCGCGTCCAATAGCCTAAATACATCACATCGATTAGAACACAATGTTCTAATCGACGTTTGTATTTATGCAACTGATGTCGAACATCAGGACTTGCACGCTTTATTGGAGGAGGAGTGCACAATGTGATGGGGGTTATTATCCACGACCACTTTTCCAATGTACTTAATAACCGTTTAAGATTATTAAAGACAACAGAAGCTCTGCCACTTTTTAAAATATCGTTGGTTCCTATCAAAACGAGCAGAGGCGTATTTCTAGGCACAAACCATTCCGATTCATCACTTCGTGAGCGTGCGACTCTTTTTCTCAATTGCGAAATCGTTTGCCCACCGATACAGAAGTTCACGACGAGCTTGCCATAAATTCGACTAGTAGAGACACCTTGTCCCTCTACCAGCACTCTTCTTAAAATACTGTCTCCTAACCCGAAAAATGCAGCCATTTTATCTAACACAAGACAAATAATTAACCAAATTGCATATATAACTATTACAAACAAAATTTTGATTTATTATGAAAAAACGGTAAAAATTCTATCAATACAATTAAAAAATTAGCTGAAAAAATCATAAATTTACCAATTAATATGAAAACGGCTAATAATCTTGAAATATTTGTTAATTAGAAAAGGTCCATTATCATATATAGCGTAACGTTACAGTTAACCAATTTTTTTTTAATATAGCTACTGTTTATTTAATAAAATTATTCATTAAACTGGAGAATTTAATATAAAACAAACTGTAGCAAGATTAATATACATTTTTTAATATAAATGATGAAAAAGATGCCCAACGAACTTTGGCATTGCATTTGAAAGGTATGATTTAAAAACGTAAAAAAATTGTCGCTTATTATGTTTTTCATTACCATAAATTGCACATCACAGTAAAAATTATATAAGTAATTATTAAAATGCACATATGATAGTTATAGATACATTTACGGGTCTTTTTCAATAACCTTTAACTTTAGGTATACCGCACTACCAAATCTTTATTTAGAACGGTATCAAAGCATATTATTTTTTTTACCTTTAAGACATTGTTGTGTATACCAATTAATAGAAAAAAGGTAAACACAAATTCCAGTTTGTGGTTTTTTTTATTATTAAGATTCCATTTTATCATTACGGTCACGGTCAACTGTTTGAACTTCTTAACTTTCACTTTAAATTTTCTCATATATTTTGTATTAAAGGTAAGTTTTGTGTAAAATATTTTTTTTCTATTTCGGTGTCACATTGATGATTTTGTACAACTGTTTTCGGCAGTTGTACAAAGACAGTGATTATAGTCGTTCTTTTTGGTAACTCATCTATTAAGTTGGCAGTTACAAGTTAGTACAAGTAGGTACTTCGTTGGGTACTTCCATGTTTGAACTTCAAAATGTCAGTCTTACTACGCTGCCAACCTAAAACTTAACGGCATAAAAAGTGTTCCCAACATAAAACATGTTAGTTCTAATGTTCCCTATAGTTTCTGATAATGATTTTTTTAATTAAATTAAAGCACCGAAATAGAAAAAATAGTATGAAAAACGCGTGTTACAATGCTTGTAATACTCCTATCTTGCGGACACTCGTGGCTACGCTTCGCGTCGCCACTCGTGCCACAAGATAGTCGTATTACAATAGGTCGCATTGTAACACTTGTCTTACAATATACTATTCTCTCAACATTACCGTCCCATAAGACCATTTAGTTATAATGATAGCTATCATAATACTTTTATTAATAATACAAGCCCCGCCAACAACGAACTTTCGCTAAGCTCAAACTTGACTGCCATTTTCAAAAACATCTAGGGGCAAAATGTGACGGTAATGTTATGGGCGGGACGGTAATGTTAGAACGAGTATAGATGGTCTAATGTTATTTATGGTATCGTATATTATATATAGGGGAGAGTCTTCTTAGTTTTATGATGGATTCAAGTACGTCACTTTCCCTATGTATTCCGAGTACTTCAAATCAAGAAGTGACAGTCGTTTTAAAAACCCCATACAGAACCAAACCAAAAAATGAACAGATGATTTTACTTCAAAATAAATTAAGGATTATGAGAGAGCAGGCAGCAAAACGCCGGGTGGTTTTAGTCTAAGGTTTTGTGATCGTTGACCAAGTGCGTAGTAAATTGAACCCGGACAGTTTCTCAGATCATGAAAGAATTTTCTTGTTGTGGTTTTTATGAATGGAGAAATATTGAGTTCACGGCTGACTTGTATGCAATAAAGCCCAACAAAAACTTCGTGGACGTCCAAAGTGTCCTTCTGTACGTAGCGAAAACAGATAATTGCTCGTCACCTGTAATGTCCGTCGTGCCGTCCACCATTACTGAAAAAAACTTACTCCATAATATCCCGAACAAGAGTGCGAAGGACCTCGTGTGCCATAATTTCAAGAATTTCGTTTTGGATATCACTGCTAAGCCAGTTATCCCTTTTTTTCAGCCATTCTTGTAGTTCAGGACATTCAAGTGCTCTTTCCTCTAAAAGTTCTATAAAGTTTCCACTATAATGCGTTGGGCCTCGTTTAGGTTGCCCACTACGGGCAAAATACCTCAAAGAACTTAAAACTACTTTGTAAGCGGTACGAGCGTCTGACTGAGATTTTCTGAGCTGCGCTGACAGAATGGTTCCAACAGACTCTCTTTTTAAGACATTAACTAAATATTCGGCAGACTCATGATGGTATTTGGAACTTTGATGGCTATCAAACTTCTCGATTGCCTTCCGCCAAAATTTAAAGGTAAAACATAGCAAGTGATCCTGATCTTTAACGTAATGGAGCCACTTGTAAGTGTCAAACCAGTTCCGGTTCCGCACACAACTGCGGCCACCGTCAGACTTCGGAAACTTAAAATTACATGCTGGTACATGTCGCGTTTCGAGCGTAACGGTGAGGACACCACTTGAAATTAACCGAGACGTCGATGGCGTCGGCGTCGACACTGAGGTGCTCGTGCTCGCAGTCATTTTAGCACTCAAAAGATCACTTCCGACTCCGGCACATGGCGCGGCAGAGGTAGGGGATGGTTCTGGAGCAATGTCTTCGATTGTTGTAGATGCAATCTCTTCAGTTGTGTCACTGACGACGCTTCGGCTAAACAGGTACCTCTGGTGACACTCTTAGTGGCATATACGGCCACTGGCTGACAAAATCGTTCCGTTAATGAAGAAAACATAAAAACAAAGGCAGGGTCAGCTTTTTTGTCGGAACATTTTGAGGTGTATGTATTATCAGCTCCAAAATCTTGAACGCCGATCAGCTTCATTGTTTTACATTTAAGTTGATATCCTCTCTAACTTGCATTTCGTCGAAAATTAGTATTCCGTGCCTATGTAACGTATTTTTTTGGGCCATTTTTAACTTAAAGGCCTCAAAAAATGTTCGTCCAGCCCACATTTCAGGTTTACTCTAGACAGACAAGTATGATCTTATAGTCGACATGGCCGGGAGTGGTAAAACTTCACCGTTTCTCAAAAACCTATAAGCCGATGGACTTTTAATGTGTAATAAACCGATACAACGAAATATCGAAGGATCCTCAGTATTACAATAACTTTTAACGATAATTTATTTTAATGTTACAAAATACATCAAATTCATGTCTTGGCCATTGAGATAATGCTCTTAATCTTGTTTTGATCAAAATCCATGTGGTCGCCAAAAATAGATCAAATTCATGTTTTGATCATTGAGATAATGCTCTTGGTCTTTTTCCCAACGTTCTTGGTGCATAAATAACGATTTTGACATGTTTTGATCAAAATTCATGTGGTCGCCAAAAATAGATCAAATTCATGTTTTGGTCATTGAGATGATGCTCTTAGTCTTTTTCCCAACGATCTTGGTGCATAAATAACGATTTTGACATGTTTTGATCAAAATCCATGTGGTCGCCAGAAATGCATCAAATTTATGTCTTGAGCATTGAGATAATGCCCCTAGTCTTTTTCTCGACGATCTTGGTGCATAAATAACGATTTTGATTATTTTGATCAAAACCCATATGGCAATAATTTAACATTTTTGAATCACACACATGCGGTTATCAAATGTGCACGTGATGTACTCTTGCTGCATCAAGATAATGCGTTTGAAACCTTTTAAAACTCTAAATTCATGTATAAAGTGTAATTTTTGCTACATTTTGCTCTAAAACTTTCGACCGATACCACAGAGAAGAGTTATATTAAAGTATTACACATCTAAGAGTCATAGGGAATAATCTAGCGGAAGTCCCAACCCGATACATGACCTAGGGAATGAAATATGTTGATTTCTATTATATTGAGCCCGTAGTTTTTCCTGTTCCCGATTCACTCGAAGTCCTATAACTTTTGTTCCTATTGAACCAGCTTCCTGAAAATCAATAGCGTCCGTCCTTAATGTCCAAAGAACCCGTACACCAAATTTCAACTCAATCGGCCACTTTTAAAAAGAGTTAGAGCGCACACGGACGGACGGACGACAATACAAAACTATAAAGGATCTGAGGATCCTTAATAATAAGCACGTTAGAAGCCACTCGGAGGAGTACCTTCTGGAAGAACTCTTTCGGTATCTGCAGGCTTTAAGACACTCCTTTACTACTAATTTTTGGGCGCTGGTAAAATGTTCTATTTCATCAATTTTGCGAAGTAAACCTTCCTTGTCCATATTTTGAAGTTTTAATAAACATTGAATTAATTCCTCCTTGACTTGTTTGTTTTTTCTTTTAATCGCCGTACTTGCTGCCGTCGGTTGTTAGATAGCTGCTTCAAAAGAGCAACGCGAGACTTCTGGGGTTTACTATGTGCGCACTTTACAAAAGAATTAATTGCTTTGGTCGACTTAAGACACCAGTTCATGTAAATCTTTTACATCACAAATGCGTTGTAGGTTTTCTTCTATTAACTCTTCTATTTGGCACGAAAATATATAAAATCTAACAAATGTTTCTGATACGACCATTTTTTTTTTGCAATATACAATCCCGTTATCATTTATGGCAGATTCCAGGATACAAATTATTTGGTTTGATGTTCCAAAAATTGCAAAGCCCACGATCGCGACGGTAATAAGGGGTTTTTCAACAAGAACTTTGGTTTTCTAAAACAAAATTAAACAACAAAATTAGATGAAGATGATTAAAATTTTTATTGAATTACAAAGAGAAAAGTTGGGCAATTATGAATGAAAAATGATATCTGGCAAATGTCCACCACAAGCACGCTGACAGATGCCGATTCTTTCATCAAAGTTTTTAATCACTTTTTGGCAAAATGACGGGTCTATTTGGTTAATCACATCACGGATTTTGAGTTTTAAGGCTGCAATCGATTCGATTGGCTCCGTATAGACTTTGTCCTTAACATAGCCCCACAACAAATAATCCAGTGGTGTTAAATCACACGATCTGGCTGGCCACTTAACAGCCGAGTTTCGTGAAATTATGCGATCGGGAAATTTGGTTTGCAATAAATTGATCGTTTCATTGGCTGTGTGACATGTGGCACCGTCCTGTTGAAACCACATTTCAGTGATATCCACGTCATCAATAATAGGCCAAAATTGAGTTGTTAACATCTCGCGATAGCGTGATCCATTGACCGTTATCGCATTTCCAGCCTCATCTTCGAAAAAAAACGGCCCAATCACGCCTCCAGATCACATAGCGCACCTTACAGTGACACGTTGAGCATGTAAAGGCTTCTCAATAATCGCTTTAGGATTTTCTTAAGCCCAAATGCGGCAATTTTGGTTGTTGACATACCCTGACAAGTGAAAATGGGCTTCGTCTGAAAAAATGATTTTTTCAGAAAAACCCGCGGGTTGTTCCTGAATGAATTGAGCGAATCTACGACGATGTGAATGGTCGGTCGGCTTCAATTCCTGGACCAATTGAACCTTGTAAGGCTTCAAAGCCAAATCCTTACGCAAAATTCGCCATGTGGTGGTTTTGGATAACCCCAATTGTTGAGAACGTCGAGGAATTGACAAATTTGGATCTGCTTCAACACTGTGGCTCACAGCCGCGATGGTGTCAGTTGAACGCCCCGGTCGAACACGCGTTGGTATTGGCACATTTTGTATCGAGCCTGTCGACTAAAATTTAACGACCAAATTCTTAATAGCGGTCTCAGAAGGACGATTATGTTGTCCGAAAATATCACGAATTTTTCGAAACGTAACTTTAACAGAACCACCATTTTCATAGTGGATTTTAATGTGATTTTCAAGCGAAATTGAATTCATTGTAACAATTGCTCATGCATCTACTACGAATACGTAAAAAAACTGAATGTCAAAACTATGATGTTGTCGGTGTTGCCACAATTGAAAAATAAAGTTCTTGTTGAAAAACCCTTTACAAATAATGCGCCTGTCCAGAGTTCATTGAAAACTGTTAAAAACATTTGACCTTGGGGACCATGAGGGAATGCTAAAAAATCAAATTCTACACATAATTAAGGGGAATTTTATTACAAAAATGTATGTTTAATTGTAATAAAGTAATCACAGATCGAGTCACACCACCACCGTGAGTCACAGATATACTTACTGCTGATCGTAGTGCATTGATCATTAGGATAAACTTCTGATGATGTGGGCGAAATGGAACTGCTATTAGATCCTTTGACAGGAAGTTCCGTTTTTATTATAGCTCTACGCTTTTGCGGCACGACTTGACTTAGATACTTGGGACATCCTGGAAATTTAGAGGGATATGCATCTTTCGCAAACCGTGGCTTCCCTAACGGTATCTTAAAAAGATCTATTAAGATAAATTGAAAAATTCGCGGGAACATTTGGCCCAAAATATACATTTAACAGAAATGTATTGTACTTGCAGTGTATGATTCGGTTACTAATTCTCTAATAATGCCCGATTCTTCGAAATGTTTTTCACAAACGCAATTTTTTATAGTTAAATCGCGATCTTCACGCGGGATTCTTCGCTGCCATTCATTAAGTTTTCCGCTGGAATTATAAACATAGAAATTTTTTCCGGATTTGATTTATAGCCATTTTTACAAAGAGGGACGCAACATTTATCGGGCATTTTATGAAGGTAAACACCTCTAAATTCAACAAATGAATGCAGTTTATAATTGATTAATCAAACGAACTTTTAAGTGAAGTTCGATTGAGATTATGTGTAGTGCCGATGAGAAGTATATAAACAATGTAGTTATTTAGAGAAGACAATAATAACTGTAACCAAACGCATATCTATATATAATGAGTATGAACATACTAACATACCACATTGAGAAAACATAATAAACAACTAGTATACTCTTAACAACCCACAAAGAAAAACATATTCTTAATGATAAAAAAGATAATGAGCATTTAAATAGACTTATAGTAAAATACTATTAGCAAAAGAGTCCGAGCTAGGCAAAATTGGTCGGTTATAAAAGGTCGCAAACACTTTTGAATTCTCCGACCACCCAGCCGTCCTTCGAATAAGGTCAATATTCACCTTATTACTGAAAGCTTTAGACGTTGACGCGTGTCGAGTGCTGTGTGCCGAAAAGATTGAAGTGTGAACCCCTGATTCAAGCAGTAATTCTTTAATCCATCTTGCTAATGTTTGGGTTGAAATAGCCTTATGTGGTTTTCTGAATGATGAAAAAGTTTTTTCCCGCCTTGACGAACCTCTTCTGTGCAATCTAAATATTGCTTCAGGGTTGTAGCTTCACATAACTTTTTATTCTTTAGGTACTTCGGGATAATCAGTAGGGGTTGCAGTTTATTCGGCTTGCTAGTCTTCAGAAGTGCAGGGATCTTTATATTTGCACCTTGCGCCGTAAATTGGATATTTTCAACTGTGATTGCTGCTAGAGTTTGGACTCTCAAAATAATAAAATTAATTAAAATTTGATAGTAATGTAATAATAATAATAGTAACTATAACTATGAAACAAGGAATAAATTAATAAACAATGTCGATTCACATAATGTGATCATAGTCTTGTCCGGGTGCGTGATTATCAATGGTGGTGTCCATACTAGGCACCAACATGTTTTACATATGAATTAACATATGTCGTCACAACATCGGGGATGTAAAGAGGTGGGGTGATGTTAAGAAACGACTGTGCGTAAGTAAATGTATTATCAGTGTAATACTCTTCATTTACGAAGCGTAAGAACGCGTCTGCAGGCGTAGGTATATTCAACGCTGCTTTCGTTGTTCCAACATCTTGAACCTCTTCCTTAGTAACGAAATGGAGTGGATGTCCAACATCGTCGCTAAGTTTAGGAAACTCTACATTATTGTAGCGTTCCGTTGTCATCTCTAGGAATAACTTATAGTTCGCTAGAGTGTTCGCATCTACTGCATACCAATCTGGTATGTTCGCAGCGGGCTGAGGTGTGGCAGCTAAATTGTATTGCTTACCATTTACTTCACAGAAGTAAGGCCCTAAAGCATAGAGCAACTCACCTAAAGGTTGGGGAACCTTTATATTTCTGGAAATGTTTAAGGCGTTTGCAGTTCGAGCGTTCGAGTTAAATTTTAATGGCTTTCTTAGAAGCAATCTTTTAAACAAGGGAAACCAAGGTTGTGTAGGCCAATTAGGTACCACTACAATGCCTTCTGCTTTCTCATTAATTAACTTTTGTAAAACTTTCGAAATTATTGAAAATGGTGGAAAGGCATAAAAAAAATAATCTGACCATTTTATTGTAAAGGCATCAATAGTAAATGCTTCAGGATCTTTCATCCAAGATATAAACTTTGTTCGGGAATGGGTTTGTATCGACGATCAAAGATTACAAAATGCTTTATTTCCACTCCACAACAATTAGATGTAATTTCCAACAAAAACCTAACATACACAAATAAATGCAAAAGACAATTTCAAGCGCCACCCTTACCTAACACCAGCCTTTTCACTTCAATTAATAATTATAAAAATCTGGTAAATATGGCCTTATGGCTGTTACGAGTCTAAATAGGAAATACCGCCGAATCGCATTACGTTGCCTGCGCAATACGTAAGTTGATATACAACTTTAAAATATGAAAAGCACTTGAATAAGGCGCCAAATTTGAATTTAAAACACTGAAATTGTTAGTTAAGACTGGTTACGGTAATTGTGCTACATCATAGCCCCCCAATTTTACAAGACGAAGGCTATTGCATTTGCATAGGATTGTAAAATTTTTTTAAATGGCTAGCATGAAAAGTCCCCCTTTCAGCGAGAGTTACCGGATCAACTATTACGTATGTGGCATAGCTAACCGATTTTTTTATTTTGTACGGACCTTCGAATAACAACATAAATTTTTTTGTTTCCGCTTTTATTGCCGAAGAGACAACGTTCGCTCGCAACAGTACGTAATCTCCCTCTTCAAATTCCTGAAAATGCGATCCAGGATTAGCAACTGCTCTACGAGCCGCCTTACTCTCCATCGACTCTCGCGCTAAAACAATTTTACGCTCTACGGTAATTTTCTCATTTACTGGACCTTGCTTGTTTTTAGGAAGTAACTTTGCTCTATCGCTTCCAAATTGCAACTCAATTGGAGAAAATCCCGTGGTTTCGTGTATGACGGAATTTAATAAATTTTCAAAATTTGCCAATTCGTACGCCCAACGTGTATGTTGGTCGGCGCAATACGCTCGACACATCCGGCCTAACTCCTTCATAATCCGTTCTGACGGATTGGATTGGGGATGGCGTACTGACGAAAATTTTACCTTTATATTAAATGACTCTAACGATTCCTTCCATTTCGGTGATTTAAACTGTGTGCCGTGGTCGCTTAGTATATTTTTAGGAATGTTAATGTCTACAAAGTAACTCTTAATTATTCTATTTAAACATGACCGTGTGGTGGCTTTCTTTAGCGCGTAAAATTTTACATATTTTGTGAATACGTCTAACAAAACCAAAATAAAAGTAACCCCACCCCTACTCGTGGGTAAAGGGCCATATAAATCTAAAGCCACTAGTTCTCCTTTTGTTTTGGGAACAATCGGTCTTAACGGTGGGTTAGACATTACGCAATGTTTGGTCTTCTGACAAATTTCACAACCTTGGATGTACCGCTTGACATCCCGCGACATGTTATTCCACCATAATTCACTTTTAAGCGCCCTCCACGTTTTGTAGGCTCCGAAATGACCTAATCTTTCATGGTAATCCCTCACGAATTGGAACGTTAACGAATTTGGTACACATAGTAAGTAATATTCCTCATTATTTTTTCGAATGTACAGTGCATTATTGTATATAATAAATCTTTGCTGCAGTTTTGGATCGCGGTCAAAATTTTTCATTATGTCTCCAAGTTTTTTATCTGCAGCTTGAGCTTGGGTTATGGTCTTTAAAGATTTAGTTAGCTCGTCCGATAACCTTAGTAATGGTAAAATTTTAAACAACCGATCACTAGGTGATGGGGGTCTAACCGCTGCATAACGCGAAAGGGCATCCGCTACCACATTTTTGGATCCCGGAATATGTTCTATTGTAAAATCATATTCCTGAATGGCCAACGCGTATCGCGCAATTCGCGCCGACAATAACCTACAAGTTTTAATATAAGTTAGTGACGAATTATCAGTAAAAACGGTGAATTGCTTTCCCAATAAATATATACGAAATTTACCGAGCGCCCAAACTAACGCTAAAAGTTCCCTTTCATAGGTAGTATATCGCGTTTCCCTCTCATGCAACATTCTACTAGCCCATGCTACTACGTGACGTTCCCCATTAACGGTTTGAAAAAGGTGAGCTCCTAATCCGATATCCGATGCATCGGTGGAAAGACCAAAAGGTAAATTCTCTCGCGGATGATAAAGTAAAGTCGCTTTACGTATTTTTTCCTTCAATGACTCCAACGCATTTTGCTCGGTCGCCGTCCATTGCCATGCTACGTTTTTTCTACACAATTTGTTCAACGGCGCGGCCGCTGAGGATAGCTCCGGACAAAATGCTCTGTCGTAATTGACTAGCCCTAGAAATTTTTGAATTTCTTTTACATTGCGTGGGACTGCGTAATCGATCACCGCTTGTACTCTATTTGGGTCAGGCTTTATTCCCGTACAGTTTAGTATATACCCTAGGTAAGGCACTTCTTGTCGAAAAAATGAACATTTGTTTAATCGTAAAGTAAAATTTGCTTCTCTCAGACGCGAAAAAACTTTGTCTAAATGAGCGATGTGTTCATCAAAACTTTGTGACGTAACCAACCCGTCGTCCACATACAAAACTAAAAACGAACGGAAATCATCCCCAAACACACTATTCAGGCACCTTACGAACGCACTGACGCTCGTTGATAACCCAAAGGGTAATGTGCAAAACACATAAGTTTTACCGTCAAACCGGAAGCCGGTATATTTTTTAGATTCTTCCGTAAGCGGAATTTGCCAATAGCCGTGAGTAAAATCAAAAGTACTCATATATTTAAAACTAGGGATATTGCGAACGATTTCCTCGATAGGTAGCGGCGTCTCGTACTCGCGTTCCATCACCGAGTTTAAATGTCTCGCGTCCAAACAAACACGTACGGAGTTATCCTTCTTCAGGGTAGTCATAATTGGATTTATATAGGGAGTTGCACAACGTTGTATAACACCCCATTGCACCATCAAATTAAGTTGGTTTTGAATTGCTTCTCTGTGAGCAAGCGCTACCGGATATTGTTTTTTAAAAAATTCGCGCTTGTCCTTGAGGCGGATCTCATGAGCATAACTCTGAGTACGACCCGGTTTTTCCGAAAAGAGCGTTCGATGCTCTTCCAACAGCTCTCTAAACACGATTTTTTCCGATGAGCTTAACTTGCATTGATCTACAATAGCAGATAATTGTTCGTCGGAAGGCCCATAATTAACCACCTCTTCCACGCATAACAATTGAATGGATTTATGTTTAATAGGCCGCATTTCTAACGAACCCTGATTTGTTAATTCATGGCTATGTTTTATTTCAGGAACGGCTACCCATTTGTCATTAATTTTTAGGAACACTTGTTGGGCCCCCAAATCAACCTTTGCACACCATGATCTTAACAAATCATTGCCAATTATTACAGGATATACTAGCTCTGGGATTAACAAAAATTCGGTAATTGTGCTACAACTTTTCGCATTTAGCATTTATCCTAGTAGCAAATAAATCTATTTCTGGCTAGTAAAACCGCCAATTTCTTCGAAATGAATTCAATGTCTTCATTATCCGTTCCATTTAAATAATTAAGAATAATACTAGGATCTCAAGTCACGGCATACTTAGGTGCTGTAGGCCGCAGTTTAAAAATCCCCCGGAAAAATCTCTTTATGATAGGATTCTGACCAACTTGAGGCCCCAAGAAAAGGGCTAGAGCTGATCTGGCATTATTCAAAGTGTTATAGGAAGCTCCATCTTCAAATTTTTCGGTGAGAAATTCCAAAATAGTATTACTGTCCGAAATGGTAGGATCCTTAAAAGTTCCTTTGCAAAAACGTATCCAGTCCTTGATAGGGGTTGAATACTGGTTCCACGTTGATGTAGAAATAGAATTAAGTATAATATCAGCTGCTTTTGTAGGAAGACTCTTTACCATAATCTTCCTGACAAATGCCCGACAATCAAATTTGGCACCATCCTCGGCTTGGGCTGGTTGGTTCTGAAAACAACCAAAGGTTGAGTGTTTCCATTAAATTTTAATGGCTTTCTTAGAAGCAATCTTTTAAACAAGGGAAACCAAGGTTGTGTAGGCCAATTAGGTACCACTACAATGCCTTCTGCTTTCTCATTAATTAACTTTTGTAAAACTTTCGAAATTATTGAAAATGGTGGAAAGGCATAAAAAAAATAATCTGACCATTTTATTGTAAAGGCATCAATAGTAAATGCTTCAGGATCTTTCATCCAAGATATAAACTTTTCGCATTTAGCATTTATCCTAGTAGCAAATAAATCTATTTCTGGCATACCAAACTTCTGTATAACCTTTGTAAAAATATCTTGCGTTAATTCTAACTCTATATCCGGATTTGTAGTAATATTTCTCGATTCTGCATCTGCTAATGAATTATCTTTGGAGTTAATGTACGAAGCAAAAATCCACAAATTTCTGGATTCACACCACTGCCAAATCTCTTTGGATAAATCAGATAGCAGTGTATGCTGGATGCCCCCCATCTTATTTATGTAGGATATAGCAGTAGTGTTGTCCAACCTTAACAGCAAACTACAATCCATTAAATCATTTGTAAAACATTTTAACGCAAAAAAAGAAGACAGTAATTCCAAATAATTTATGTGAAAAACGCATTCTTCTCTTTTCCGAAAACCTCTAGCTCGTTTGTTACCGCAAACTGCACCCCAACCGGTTAAAGACGCATCACTGAAAATTTCAATAAAATAGTCGTTCTTAATTATAGGATTAACAGAAATCCCTATGTGATCTTTCCACCAATTAAAGTCGCCTCTTAGCGAGTTGGGCAAAATCATGCGGCATTTATAATTCTGATTGTTTTGTTTTAATGCATAGAATTTAACTCTTTCAAAAAGTTTTGTATATAGCCATCCATATTTTATGGCCGGGCACACAGAAACCAAAGAACCTATAAATTTAGCAAAATCTAGAACAGAACAAGATTTCTTTTTACTAAAGATACTAAGCAAATTCTTAATTGCCAGTCTCTTCTCCTCTGGAAGCTCTAATGTCATGCACGTAGAGTTTAAATTAAAACCTAAAAATTTACAAACACGACTGGGAATCGTTATACTCTTTTCTTTGTTTAAAATAAATCCTAAAGATTGTAGAAGATTAGAAGTTACTTTAACATGCTCTTCACATTGGGCAAAGGAATCTCCAAAAATTAAAAAATCGTCCAAATACAGTACCAGTAATATGCCTATTGTTCTAAGACAACTGACAATTGGTTTGTTTAATATCACCATTAAACAGGAAAGGGCGCTGGCCAAATATTAGAGAAATAGTTAATTGGGAAAGAAAGTAGGATTAAGAAATAAAATTACATTGCATTATTTGTAAATGAGGACAATTTGCACACAACATTGACTAGGTTAGTTTTCAATTTGCAATTAATAGATTGCAATTAATTTGCCAATTGTTGTATAAAATTTTGTATATAAACAACGTAAAATGTAGAATAAATTACTATTGACACAAAAGTCGTTTAGTCACTCTACGTGAGCATGGGGCTTCCAAGTCTTTAAAATTCGGTGCATGAGACTGTGTACCACCCTGTGCTTACACTAAATAATATTGGGAGTAATCTCAATATTGTTCATGGTCCTTCGAGCCAACACCAGCGGCAGAAAATAAAAAGGTCCTTCAAGCCACCACCAGCGGCAGCAAAACCACTATTAGCAGTCAAGGATTTACGACCCTTGGACTTGAGCGAGAGGCACTGGGTAAGCGGAATTTTATTTTGACTAAAAAAGTCAAGGGAAGCGGCGAAAAACAAAAGGATCCTACCTACTAACAAAAAGGCGATCAAGAGTCGCGTCGCTGATGCAGAAGAACGCCGGCGACAACAACTGGAGACTGATTCCTGTAGCAGGAAGGAGCAAACCATACAGCTTCAGTCCAACGTTAAGAGTCCGGGGGGACCCACGGATATCTGCGTGCGACAAACACAACGTTGCATTACAGAACAAGTTTTTGGAATTATTCGGGCCAGAACCAAATTTTCAGCATACGACACAACAACTACTACTAAAAAAAAAAAAGGGGGAAAAACGGTTCTGAAGTAAGAGGGGGTGTTGGTTTGGATTCTGTTTTAGTTACCAGAAGTTCAAATGGAGCAATTAAACGAACTCGCACGGAAACAACAGGAGATTGGTCAACAAATGTGTAAAATGTTAGCCAATATGAAGAAAGACTCAGCCTCAAGGAAAACCAGCGAATATATTGTGAAACATGACCGACAGCTAGAAGCTTATCAGGAAGGTATCGAAAAAAATCATAACGAAATTATCGAATTACAGATACAAAATCATGAGTATCACAGTACAAAGTACAGAGATCAGCTGCAAAAGGTCTACGACAACACGAAAAATTATCTACAACAGTTACAGAAGCAGCAGAAGAAGGAAGAGGATATTGAAGAAATGGATAACGAACAGGAGCTCCGAATAAAAAAACAGGAGGGTCGTCTAAAACAATTTAGAGGGATATTGTTTCAAATGGAAGAGGAAATAAT
>NW_022170249.1:35889269-35889744 GCF_008802855.1 Photinus pyralis
CGAGTATTGTACGCACGCTTTGGACGATTCTCAACAAGTTGACGTGATGTACGCAGATCTTTCTAAAGCGTTCGATACCACTGACCACCAAATAATAATTCACAAGTTGAAAAACTTTGGTTTTAACGATCATTTTCAAGCTTTCTTTAAGTCTTATCTCAAAGTATCGTCAAAGATTGTCTTGTCATGCAAGAAAACATAAATGCTCTAAGCAGATGGTGCCTACTAAACAAACTTAAATTAAATATTAACAAATGTAAAGTCTTAACGTTTTCAAGGAAACGCGAACCATTATGCTTCACGTATAATATTGATGGAATGATTTTAGACTGCGCGTCGCACATCAAGGATTTTGGTGTCATTTTTGATAATCAACTTAGTTTTAGAGACCATATTCATTTCATCTGTTCATCTGCAATGCGTGTATTAGGTTTCATTATTAGAAATTGTAAATCCTTCACCAACGTTAACGCTC
>NW_022170249.1:35889844-36174567 GCF_008802855.1 Photinus pyralis
AGATCTATTTCGGCAAATCTATTCACGAAGAATCATCCCTCGAACCTTGGGTATGCATATAGGTACCGGCATCGATAATAGCATTGTATATATTACCTTATATAGGAAATATATACAATGATAATAGGAAGTGTAGACAATGAAAAGAAAATAATCTACTATTGTAGTATAACAACTGGTATTACTCATTAAATGATGTAAATTACAACCGAAGAGAAATTCCAGGATGAAAAGACGGTGAAGCTTTTGCAACAGCGCACTGTGCAGTAATGCGAATCGTTCTTACTTTCAGTCACAGCTCGCCGCCGATTCATTACGTGGTAAATTTAAAATAAGTTCTTAAGGATCGGCCGTTTTAGTGCCATAAAATTACATATTCTACAACATTATAACTGAAGAAATTTAAAATAAGTTCTTAAGGATCGGCCGTTTTAGTGCCATAAAATTACATATTCTACAACATTATAACTGAAGATGACCAGTTAGGTGGAAATCGATAGCCGCAACAGACAAATATAAAAAAAATAACGTGTTAAAAACATTTTCTTTAAACCCCTGCTCATTATAACTCCAATATATAATCATGAATTTAATTCGTTTCATTAATATTACGTCTATTACAGTTTTGACTTTCCGCGAGTAATACATATGTTGTACAAACAAGAGGAACTTCATATACGCCTTTGGGATTTGATGTAAACATGATGTTTGAAATACATTCTGATGTTTTATTTAGGCTTTAAATTTATATGAAATGGTAAATATATGACGTATAAGGCTGTTGGAATTTATAACATGAGTTTTTTCACTTTATTTGATTCCGATGACCGCAACAAGAGGGATTTATTTGAAATGGTGCAATAAACAAAACCAGTATTAAATTCTGAACTGTTAGCACGGTTATCAATTTATCATGAATTGCAACTTAAAATACATATGGAATGATGTAACAGAGATGGAGAATTGCTTTAGAACTGACAGAAACAGTATGATGGATAATGAACGAAAAGGGGCGGGTAATGCAGACATTATTACACATACGTTAGAGCAGAGAGCAGACGATAATAAATTACAACAAGGTAAAAGCAGCAAGCAAGTGTGAAGAATTATTGAAAAATATTGGACGGACGGGAAGAATAATCTGAGAAGACAGAGAAAGGTGATGGCAAAGATTTGAGAAGACAAAAACAGCACAAAAGTGGAAGTAAAAGAGGTAGGGGAAGATATAAGAACATGAAGTTTAATAGAAATAGATGATTGCAAGAAGCACTTTATCTGTGTGTAACAAGAAAAGCACAAGAGATGTGAAGGAACAGGGGAGATCTTGTTGTGTAAACTACGTCATGCGGACGTTTTTATTCGTATCAGCGTCTATAGTAATGATTGTTCACCCTGTATCAGTTGAATTTCAATTTTTTTAAGATTGAATATCCTGGTTAATTTGTACTGAACGATCGTAGTTTTTGAATTAGAAGGCTATGTGTGTTTAATTTTCTTTAAATAATCACCTTGTATTTTTATTGCATTATTGATCAGTGAAATTACGTTGAAAAATATTTCGAACATCTGACAATAATTGCGTTGTAATATTTGAAAAGTTTATCTCCGGTTTTGTGATAAGAAGTTCGTTATCGCTTCGTAAAAGGTTATCGGTAGATAAGCAGTTGTTTGCCGAAAGTGTAAACATATGTGTGAATTTAGAGAAGACGCATATTTGTTGGATACAGTAACAGACGAAAAAGGATAAAAGAAATGATGGGAAGAGAGGAAAGATACTAGGGAAAAGGGAATGGGGATAAATGTTGAAAAGTCGAAGTCGATATTTTGGAAGAGAAGAGGGAGGTAGAATGAAAGTGGACGGCGGAAAGAGTGTGAGAGAATCTGGGGCACCATATGGAAATAAATAGTGGAACAAAAGTACCAATACGGAAATTAAGGAAAAAAGAAGAGACGATCAAACCATCAGTATGGGGAATAGGGGAAAATAAATGCAAGAATGAGTTTAGAATAAGAATACCCGATTGATGCAATTGTCAGGGGGGTAGTGTATGGAAACGAGAGACGGAGATGGAAGGAATATAAAGAGAGACAATATTGGGAAGAATACCAAAGTACATAGAAGGAAATGAAGCAAAAATGTCGTCGATAAGGATAGAAAGCGAACTGGTGAAGGAATGTTGTCAACAACAACAACCACAAAAGGAACATATGGTAATAGTAAACAAAAAATATACGAAAGAAGCATATGGATGGGAAGTAAAGAGGGCATAAAGATGAAAATGTATGGAATAAGGACTAACAAGAAGGGACTGAGACATACGATTGTATCAACAGAGGAGAAAATTCACAGGGAAAAAAAGATATAGTAATACGGCGAATAAATTTATTAGGTGGTTATCCTGGGTCTTAATAACTACAACAATTTTAGATTTCCGCTACATATTGTTGTTTAAATTTCTGCTATTCTTCCGTTTTTAAATATCTCGACATATAAGAAGTGAGCGAGTATGTGCGACGCTCTACTCACAATGCATGTTGAGCCCAAAGAAACCGGCACACCAGCGAAAAAGAGTGCGACAAGACCGTATTCGTCTCCTCTTTCGGCCTCTACCGCTTCAAAATGATGCCATTCGGGTTAAGGAACGCGTCCGCCACTTCGCTTGACAACAAATCAAAAACTTAGGACACCTTATCGCGCCCAACGTACTTAGTACAGGCTCGCCAAAACAGCTGGAATCGGGGGTCTGTCGGCATCGAGGAACTTAAAACACATCTTGTCCAGTCCTGCTCATGGTATCGAAGGTTTGTCCCGGAATCCGCGAAAGTCGACAGGTTTCTCGCCAGCCTATTAAAGAAGGGCGCATTATGGTCGATGGAACAAGCCGCCGCCTTCGCTTCCTCACCACCGCGCCTGTATTATGACAATCCGACTTTACAGGCCCCTTCATCATAAGGCCCGCCCGTTCTAAAAAACGTAAATAAACTTCTACGTTGTGAGCTATTTGCAAGTTAGATACAAGAGATTTTTAAGTTAGTTGGAGTAGAAAAAATCTTGAATAACTTGAAATATGGTATCAAACGGTGTAGATTTTCAAGTAGATTTCGAAAATGCAATACATACTATTTAAAATAAAAAAATTGCGATCCACATCCGGTAAAACCGGAAGTGAAACCACCATGATAATATTTTGTTTCGATAGATCATGAAAAACTATGTTGGTATGTATGCGAGCCTGAACACTTTTAGGTAAAGGTTTACGTGAAATACCCTGTATATCATGAACAATAAATAGCACACAGACAAGATATCAAAATTGGTAGGCAATAAAAAATGGTCTAACCGTCGATCTAATGCCATAATCAGCGACTAATAAATTATCAGTTTTGGCGTATATGACATGAACAGTTTTTCATTAACTGAGATTCACAATGCAATTTCTACGTGACTACAGACACTACAAAAAGTTTCTTTCTCTATTCTGCAATATAGGAAATTGAAAAAAGATCAATTATTTTTGCAATTCAATCACGTAAAAAAGTATAAGAATCGGGCCAACTTGAATTAAATCAAATAATTAAGTAAAGTAATAAAGCGTGTAGGCTTGCGACGTGGTCTAAGACTAAGAAAAAGCTAAGAATAAGTAATTGGTGAACTCTTTTCGCTTTAATCAATTAGGTAATGAAGTTTTGCGGATCGAGTGTAACAGTTTTTGGTTGCTTTGGAATTTTGAAAAATAGAAGGGACAGAGTGACATTTAAAACTAATAAGCTCGACCATTTTAAACAAAATGTTACGCAATTTTTTACCTTTCTAAATACACCGAGTACTTGCCAAAACAGTTTTCAATTCCCATACTTAATGAATTTTAAAGGTGCAATAATTAAAATAAAAATTTATTTAAGCAATCTAGAAGCTTCCACACCGGTCTCCTTAATATTCTGAATGCATTTCCCATTAAAACCTTTTAACAGTGAAACTAGGATTAAATTTCCTCTTGGATATTTGTTAGAGCTTTCTAAAATAAGCACGATGTAAAACTGGGAAAAGTACACTCTTCAGTTTACATGTTTCTATTGTGTAATTTCTCTAAAACGTCGATACCGTTTTTAATTTGTGGTGTCTGCTGTTATATAGTGCCGTTTTAAGCTAGATTTAATTAGTTTCCTGGTGATTACTGTTACGGCAACCAAGCATAATTTATCATGACTATGAAAGCCAAGCGTTCCGCTTAAGTTTTCAGCTTCCAGTTTAGTTTTATACCAATCGAAGTGTGAGCGTGTAGCTTCGGAATTTAATTAATTACCTTCTCCGAGAATCACTATTACTGTTTACTTGATTACTGAACGCGCATTTTAAAGAAGGTATTGAGATTCAAATGACCTGAAAACCCTACATGCACACATAAATGTTTTAACACGCAGTTTAAAATAAATGAGATTACATCCCGTAATCCCAGCTGGAAGTGTTCGCTGGAGAACAGCAATTAATTGGAGCATACCAAAACGGATTACATTCTTAAATGGTATCAGTAAGGCTTACTGTATTAGTGATATATCGGTTGTTATGCAAGTAACAAATGACTTTCAATGTGGGAATATTAAACAATAGGATACTTTCATCTCGATGTAAACAGTAACCGCACTCAAATATATAATTTTATGTGACCAAATTCCTACATGTAAAATGTTTCATGTCCCACCCGCACCGGGCCGACGCGACGTTCAGGAGCTGTGAGTTTTATTATTTGCTAACCAATGTTGGCCTGCAGAGTGCTTGCAGTAAGTGCTCGACAATGTCCTTTAGTTTTCGTGCTGTCATTCTTCAATTCATAACCTCATGAAATATGAGTAGAGTTGACCAAATATTCTTGAGGTACTGTTATTACCTATTTATTAAAGTTTTCAAATTAAAACGCTATTAATAAATGTGGGATTCGAAACAGCTGAATTTACCGCACAGGTTCTAACGTACAATCAAATAAAACAGGAAAGCTATTATTATTCGTATCAAAATCGTGTCAAAAAAAACTCCCAATAGGGCATGAAATTCATTTATTTGTACAAATTATTTTAACCGTCAATTGTGGACAAGTAATTAAATAATCTAAATTACAATGCCTACTTCTATAGTCGTTTATGGCACTTAAGATTATTTTAGAGAAAAATCTTCTTTTGATTTGTGTCATTATAAACCCTCTAAGAGAAACAATCTGTTTCCCAAATTAATTGCCTATGTTCGGTTTGGAATATTCACCCGGTATATGCAATAGATAGTTTTATTAAGAATCCTTTAGGCTTAAAACTGTTTTTGATAAGGTAAGATTACTCGAAAACGGATAGAGATTTTTTAATTTCTTTTGCAGCAATTAATATGCCATATGCTATGGCATGCGGTCAATATACCAACAACAAAACACCAGCTAACTCAAATAAAAAAACCTTTAATTAAATTTTGAGTAATTGTAAAAAATCTCAATGTTGACTTTAAATCAATAATTTGGAAGACTCACTAGGGTCGATCATCTTCCGAAAATTCCAAATAATTAACTACACAACTAGACCTAACATTATTATTGGGCACGAAAAGAAAAATCTGATATGAAAACAGTGCGATTCGCACTTGGGATTCGAATAAACACACAATTAATTGATTGGCAATATAAAAAATATATTCCGAATCACATAAAAGAAATCCATGAAAGAAATAAAAGCTGACAAAGCTTGTTTGGACATATTTCCCCGCACTCAAGTGGTCGACAATTAAAATAAGAAATCTTAAAGTTACTTAACGTTTTTTTTCTTAATAATCAAAATAATCTGGTCGACAAGGTTTGCGATACCAGCTCCTGAACTTCACTTTGCTGTATAACACAGAATTAAATCACAAACCTTAACAAAAGGCATCGCTGTATTACAACTGCTTGATTTTTTAAGTCGATTTTCCGTAATCGAACAACAAGCGTTAAACTTCTCACATCACTTTACTTAACTTGCTTCTGCACAAATTAAATGACGGACTGAGTCTTCAACTAAACAAACATCACGAAAATTTAGTATAAACAAATTTATACACTCTTCAACCGTCGCGGAACTAGTGGCCTCGTTTTCTCGTTGTCTCCAGTATTTAAGGAGACACCACTTCTATGATAAAATAAATTCCTTCTTTAAGAATTTTCATATACATACCCAATCATGACGGAACGCTTGCATCTGGGGCGTACATCCTACCACCCCGCTCCAGTTTGGAGTAATGATGGATTTTGTTCCAAGGTCGTGTGCTTGGTTGCTGGTCCAAGGTCCTTGAGTTACTGAACTAAAATCGTGACCTGGGGATTTCCCTGGTTAATTCAAAAACAATCCTTATATATGAACAGCGTTAAAAATACTCCATTTAATAACTATATTGCTCGATAAAGAAATTAAAATTAGAATTTGTGGTGGTATCACAATTACTTCTACCTCACTGATTTCTACGTGAAAATGTATCAATTTTTTTTCCATAACGATATATCAATTCAATTAATACACAAATCCTAATCCTGTGCACGATATATAAGTTACCCTGCGTATTTAGCATGATACCCTAATACTTTCAAATGATAAGTAAAGACTTTCATAAAAAAGGATATTGATTTGATAGAATGTTACAGCGAGATATTTGAGCAAAGAAAATGTTTATACCATCGTACAAAGCGCATACAAAAAAAACTTTGGAAATATAATTACGAGACGTGCGTCTGTCTGTTGAGAATGTACTAAAATTTAATCCGATTTGGGCAGGGTGTTTTCATTTTATTAAGAAGCGTAATCCAAGGGAATGCGTTTAGGCTGAAACCCCTCATTTTGTTATTTACCTACCAATAGAGTATGTATTGAATAATAAACAGGTTGCGTACAATGGGAATTACTTTGTTAACCAAACAAGTAAAAAATGTCATGTTTCGTCGCACCTATTTTCAACAACCTCCCTCTTAGCCTTTGAAGTTTTATTTCGATTGAGCGTTACTTGCTAATTAAAAATTTACTTGTTTATGATGTATACGCCCGTAGTTAATTATAGCTTGCTAATCGAGATACCATGGCAGCTTTAAGTTTATTAAATCCCCCATATTTCACTCCAAAATTACTTCTTGCAACATTCAAAGTTTAATTAATGCGAAGGAAATGAGTTTTATTCTGAGCGTTGCTTACAAGAAAAAATTTAATTAATGGTAATTGAATATGTATTCCAAAATTGTCGTATAAAAAATGAAATTTTTATCGCACTCCGGTAATCTTGAAAGAAAATTAAGTGAAGAATTTCAAAGAACGAATTGTACCCTTATACAGATGAAATTGCGCGCGGAAGGAAGCCGAAATTGTAATTTGTCTTTGAAACGAGCAGCTAAAAGGAGACGTGAACAGAGAGTGCACTGGCCTACATGGTTCCTGTCACCTATATAGTGCAACTTTCCCTCAAATTTATGATCCCAAAAGGAATTATCTTAGTAATTGTTTCCCTTTTACACCGAAATACGCTATTTTCTAGTTAATTCTGTACACGCCTAATTCTTGAAAGCAATTAGGAATGACACAAAGAGGGAATATCAAAGTGTGGATGTATGAGGTGGCTAGCTAACATATTTTTCCATTTCATAAAATGCCTAATGCCACGTAGTTAAAGATATAAACATTTCGTTGTGTTTTATTGCTTTCCTCCTTGGTAAGTATCTTTTTAATAGTAGTAATAAAACTGGCACTAAACCCCACATAGCATTAATCAAAATATTTCCACCTCTGCATGGCTTTCGTTTAACTAATTATGTATACCCATGTTAAAATTACGCACCGAGATGTAATCTCATCGAACTGAAGGTCGTCTAATTCAAAACGTTTAATAGAGAAAATAATTTCATTTCAGTTTAATGAAACGTGCAAGACATTTTCCTGAGAACTGTCTTGTTTTATACTTATCGCAATATCGATAGACAAAAGCAAACACAAATTTACTTTGCTCTGTTTTCTTGTATATAGTAAATTTTCCATTACCTACTTGCTACTTTTTTTAAGATAACGGATACGAAACCAATTTCATTTTAGTGTCAATTTAAGTGAAAGAGACTAAACGAAAGCTCTGCTCACAAATAATAGTGGACGACGGAATAGTGCTATGGAAAATATGAAGTTTCTACAGAACCAGAACTTATCTTGCCAATAAAAATGTACCGTTGACTTTTATATGGCATCAGCAAAATTGAAGTTTAAAGTAAACTTCAGCGTTATTATGTGTTTTACCATTTCATATTCATTGTTTGAACATTCCAAGCAGTTTGGATGCGTTACATAGAACTTTATGACAAAACCGCGGGTGGAACCAGTAAGCTGCGGATAAACACGTACACAATTTCTGTCGATTTTCTGTATACCCATTGCAAACAATCACAATTAATTGCGGGGGATTTTTTGGATTGTATCTGTCTATTCGCGTAAGGATTTATTACAATGTATATATAATTGAGTGAATTTAGGGGGATAACGGACGTTTTCTTACTGCAATAGGTATATAGCTATTGAACAGCTAGTATTACTGGATGTGTATCTTATAGATTATCTGTGTGATTGGAATAACGTGTGTTGTTGGTTGAGGGAAAAGTTGAGAAGGTAATAACCCATTACCCCAAAATACCAAGAAATATCAGCTTTAGGACTGAAAAATGTTTATCATTTGTAACGAAAGAATTTAGGTTTGGATTTAAATTTTTGTAATAATAGGGTAAAAAATAGGGTAGTAAACTCTACATGAGATTTATTTATTTATTTTTATTTCAATTGATATAGTCTTAAAGGATGCAACCAATCTTTAAATTGATGATGTTAAATGTAATTTTCAAATTAAAGAGCTTATTAAATTTAGTTGGATTTCAAAATTCAACTTTCGATCAAGAATTTAAATATTATACCGTAATCTAAATAATAAATCGGACAAATTCAAAGGTCCATTTGTTGGTACTTTTTTCTTATATAAAAAGTGAATAAAAATTGTTTAGGTGCGTAGGTATGTATTTATATTATTAAAGTGTAAGAATGAGGAGGCGATTTCATTTAAATTACTGTACAGGTTTATAAAAAAAATATACGTTTTCGTAAGAAAATCCTCTTAGCTATGTTACGTTTGTTGAATCATTTGCTAACGTCAATTATTGATCTTGATTTATCGTTGCCGTTTAAAAAATTTTCAAAACTTGTTATCGTCTACTATTCGTCTAATTAAAACTCCTTGTTACTCTGCAATATAGTGACATACAATAGTACAGTTCGATTTTGGGCTTTCTCAATTGTTTACGTTAGTTTACATTTCATGTAATTAGGCATACGCCTGTTTGGAATGAATAAATAAATAAAATACATGTTCAATCGAAAGTGCATGTTGAAACTATTTGAAAACTAAATTACCTTCAATAAAGTTAACCGGCCATTTATCCTTTTTATTGGCGAGTGGGAAGGTTTAGAATTGTTTTAGGTACGAGTTTTCAGAGAAGCAAAGGGAAAACCCCGCAGAAAGCAAAAAAAATGTAAAATTCAGTAAAGAAACGAAGACCGTTGCAAATATCTGCATGAATGGTTGAAATGAATCCGAAATACGTTTCCATTTTGCTAATAATCAACTTCTAACCCCAATTTGGTGTTGATTTTGCCTCTACATGTAAAACCTTATCTCCAGCTCGTCTTTGCGTAGGAAATTGTCCCTTCTGTCACCCGGTATGCGATGGTAAACTTCGAAAACTGAAAGACAAGTTGATGATAAAGAAGTAAAATCGGAAGTTCTAGGTCGTACCCTTCCGAATTTTAATATCGCGTTTTTTAAATATAATTTTTCCAATGGAGAGGAATGCGCCAATGTATAAGCACATAAAAAAACAGAAGGAGTAAACAAGTGGGAAACAGAAAATATATACCAATGACAGCGTGGGAGAAACTCCTGAAGGGGACACAGGAAGAACAGGCCCAACTAATGACGGAGGACGACCACTGGCCACTCCCGCCACCCCCCACGGTAGAAGAAATGATGGAGATAATAGGAAAACTGAAAAAGGGGAAAATGCCAAGACAGGATCGAGTCCAGGCCGAATTACTACAATACGCCTCTAATAAAGGACATACGTGCATTGATACAGGAGGCATGGAACATGAACTAGTTCCCTAAGGAATGGCAGCAGATAGTGCAGATCCCCATCCCGAAAGTAGTGGTGAAACGCCCCTGACAGTGCCTACCAGGGACGCATTCCCACGACAGTTGACTAAATTATGGGAGAAGCGGCAACGCCAGGCATATGTTAATATATCAAGTATCAAGGGTTTTTTTAATATAATTTTAGTAAGCTAAAAGGTAATAAACCTTCAAAATCAAATGGCATGTTACTGATTTTTGATGTATTTTTCAAAATAAGTAGCAAAAGATAAAGAATATAAACTTTGAAAATACAAAAGGTTGCATATATAAAATATGGCGGTTGGAACGAAACTTGACATGTAAGGTCAACTAATTATAGGCCATCACTTTGAGACTTCCGGGGCGCGCTTTGATTGATTGATTGATACTCCAAGTAGTCAATTAAGCATATCACACCAAAGACGTCCATTCATATTCCCCCTTCAATTTGCATTTGTAAATTACGTTGTGTTTGATAACCAAAAATTCAGTTTTGTTGAATACATTTCTAATTTGTGAAAGCGTGCGACTTCCCATGATCCAAATCCAAAACAATGTGCGTAAATTAGATTTGTAATGATGCCCAATCTACGACCTGGACGGGGAAAGTTTGGAACTTAACGTGAAATTTTATATAGATAACAGCAAATTTGGACTGATATATGGTTATGAAACGCACCTTGTTTCCTTTTCCTCCGCAATATTTCGTTGCGTATCGTAATTAGTTCCGTTATGCCTTCCTAGTTTGTTCTGTAATTCTATATACAATCCAATCTGGAATTGAATTTATTTTATAAATTCTAGATGTTGTACAACTTTAATTACTTCTATATTTAATTAATGTGGAGAGCTTTTATAAATTAATTAACGAGGGATAATTGAGGCTCGGCGTCAGTTGAGGGGACATCTTTGTACTTGGGAAATTGTATAAAAATTGCTAGTAGAGAAGAATTTAATCAGACAAATTAAAGGCTTACGTGAGCGATTACTACTCTGCCAGGACTTGACGTAGTGCCTGTAACTAATACCTTAAGTTAACGTCGCTGAGAATGAAAATCGGGTATTGAGAAAGTAATATACAACCTTCAGAATATTAGACATATTCTGTGGAAAAAAGCTGTGGTATTAAAGAGAACTGTCTTAAACATTTTACGTATAAAGTGACACTTCAAAAGTAACATCTTATTCTTAGGTAAATGTGTGGGACGCATTTCTGCAACTTCTTATCACAGGTTCAGAGAAAGGTCGAAGTTCCCTTTATTCTGTATTTATATCAAACCAACCACCATGAATAAAGACGTGGCAACGTTCAGTAATTCTATTTCTTGTGCTCTTCCAGGGTTCGGTATTTATCCCTAGTGAACCAGCTTTTTCCTCATCCTTAAAGACAAAATCGCTATTCTGTAATTTATCAATACCAATACCGATCGTGTTGAAAATCCCTTTTGTTACTACGATATTTGAGTGTATTGTGTCCTTCAGATTAGCTGTGTTATCACAATTTTAGTACCGTTGCTTTGTAAACAAGTTTTTTTAAGTACCGCAGCTTTGTACAAAGCCGATATCTACGATTTTAAACTATATTATTTGTTTACTCGTAAGAATTTGCTCATATTATCTTGTTTACGATTTGAATTGGTTAGATTGCATTGCTATTGAATATAAATTTAGATATTTGTGCATCGTAAAGTATTTTTCTGGAATTTAACGTCACATTGTTATACCCGGACTGTAAGGACACTCGTAGGCGACCAAATTTTGCTTTTGTGTAAAATCATTCGAGTTATTGATTCTTTTTGAGTATTAATTACAGTTTTCGTATACGATTAGCGTCCCGTGTCAAACATTAGCATTGCTACTTCGCAATATTATATGCGGCGCAATACACTAACCCTTTTATTTGTTTGTGTTGTTTTCTGTTACAGAAAATGCTGAACGCGCCCTTCTGAGCTCAAAAGAATACAACCCCCGGTTCAAAGGTAGATTTTGTTATTTTGGTCGGTTCCCTGATTTAATGTTTCATTACATGTGGGTTTTCGATATAATCGAATTGTAATTATTATATTTGCTGGGTATTCACTTAACGATTATTAGATCTGTTGATTCTGCGGAAGCTTGTTTTGATATTAATATTTTCCCCGACTACGTGTTGATTCAGTTTTACTAAAAATTAATTTAAATTCAAATATTGACATAGCAGATCTATATATTACAGTGTAACATTTTTAATATTTTTAAGACCATTTGATTAAATCACCATCAATTATTGTTTATGTGCTATGCCATCAAGTATTTTATTTCTTTAGCTTGTCTATAAGAACCCCGATATTCACCCTGACCCACCTCTTCTTTGCCTGAGTTTACCGTGTGTTTATCTCCAGGTAATTTTGTTATATTTGCCCAACGTGAACGAACAACCTGTCAAGATAGCTCAAAACAAAACAACCTTTAAATTTAGAATGGTAATTATTTTCCTCGTGGACGTCCGGTTCCCATGACAAAGAAAAATCTCAATGTTGACTTTAGCTTCCGAAAATTCCAAAGAATTAACTACCTCAATTTTTATTAACGCCTGACAATTCTGAAATTATGAACTGAGACCAAAATAACGTCTACATGACGTTGCTTACACAACAATACTTGAAGACGATCGTTTATCAAGAAAAATAAACGACAATTCAGTTTCTTGTCATTAAATTTCCAATTCAAATTAATTAATTAGTAATTAGTCGATTTAAATCATTGTATCTTTTGTTGTTTTTTCGAATGTGAACTGCAGATTTAGAGGGTGCCATGCATGGCGTACAAAGTATATGTTCGTGCTATCCACCATTTTGAAAATTATTAATTCGCGCAGTATAGTATCGAAATGTAAGTAAACATTGATTTAGCGCGGGCGAGTCAAATGTTTAAATTAATATTGAGTTCCCATTTTTTATTACTTCATTAACAACTGAAAACGTTTCCCGTTTTATATTCATTGTGTGTCTTGTAACTTTTTTGTAATTGCAGTGATTTTTGGCTGTATTTAATCCATTTAATTTTTTTTAATTGGTTAAACGCAGATTATAAAAAGTACTTGAATAATTAATTAGTTGATATTTGCATTTCATTCCGAAGACAAGCTAATTGGATGACCCTTTAATGCAAATACGAAGGCGTATGTTTTACTAGGCTGGATCGTCTTGTTTAGAATATTCATCGCCATTTTCGATTTTATTATGACAGTAACGTGCGCTTTATTTAAAGAAATTTCCCAGTACAGTTATGTCAAAACAATCATATTACTTTCTGTGAGCATAAATCTCAACCAATAAAGAACTAAAAGCTTTTTGATTTCAAAATATGCTTTAACAAAAAAATACGCCATGCATATTTGATGCGAAAAATTTTATTGACAACAGTATTCAAGAACATAAAGCCGTATTTGTGCATCAACAAAATCGAATGAGCAACGCTAATGCGATATTTTCGGATCTCGTTAAAAGACTTTTCAACTAAAACGTTGAAGGATCAACGAATACATTACATCAAATGACCATGTCTGATTAAATTTAGGACGGAGATTAAAATCATAAACCTTCATATTTATAATAAACCCTCTAAGTGATATTGCGATTTTGCTTCAAATTTCAATGCGAGACCACTGAAATGAATGCCACAAGGGATAGAAATTTACAGGGAAGGGTAAATTAATCATCAGTGGACATTTTAATCCCAATGTTAATTATGCATATATTCACGGGTTTACAGTTCTCTATCTCTCGGTGTATGTATACCTTACATTTTGTAATTATAAGAAATGTTTAAATTACAACGCAAATTGAGATTTAATTCGCGAGTAGATTGCTCACTTAACCTCGAAAGTTGTTGGTTGTTGCCAACTAAAGGTATACGTAATTCTTTCGCAATTAACAGGGCAGTACGTCTGTATGGATATATATGTACAGCATTTTGTTTTAAAACAACCTTCTCTCTACGGTATAACTACTTTTGACCGTCAACATTTAAATTTTAGTGCACTACTACCACATCTCGGCGGAGAAGATGGATCATTGACTGTGATAAATAATCTTAATTTCAAATCCAGATAGACAGATATAATTTGGTAACTTGTTTGTATCAGAATTATTTGATGTTTAATTTTGTTTATTTTTACTTGTAAAGTTGAATATTACATGTAGAAGATCAGGAGCATCTGTATTTAGTTACGTGTTGTTATTGTAAAAGTTTATCTCCGGTCAGTACGATAAAAGTTCGTTACCGCTGCGTAAAACTAATTAGCTGTAGATAAGTAGGTGTGCGCGGAAAGAAAACACGTATTCAGTTATTCAAACACGCGCATTAATTTTGATAACGAAGTACAGGCGTAAGGTGAGAGAAGGGAAGAACGGTTTATAAAGAGGAAGCAACGTTGATTTTCTGGTCTAGCTTTTTGTTTAGTGGGCGCTTTTTTCTTCCCGAGATAAAGACGTGATTTTCATCGGATTCCTTATTTGGTTAACGACGATTCTTTTTAGGTTATGTCGTATGTGTTAATCCTGGTTTTAATTAAATTTCTTTTACTTGTATGGCAATTCAAAACCCTTTATTAATGTGGTACGCAAGTTTGTCACATTAACGGCAGTCTACACATCTATGATGCATATGCGAGTGCAACATGAGTATTGTCATTTACAGCTGACCCTTTTTTTCGTAGCACTGGTTTTACCTGCCAAACCCCAGTAGAGGTTTCTGGCAGATTTTTTTTTTATATTTAGATACAGTATGTTTTCTTAGGGATGATATTCAATACGAGTGTGCAGAATTAAACGATGTAATAAATATTATAGGGAATTCGTGGATGGTGCTGTATTTTGAAGCACCGACATATAAATTGTTAATTTATAATTAAATTTCTTGCAGCACATTTCCTTTCTTTTTCATGAATATGTTACTGTTCATTTACAGGGTGCTTCATCTGGGGGCAAGTGATGTACGCTGGGCCAAGATTGTTACATATTGCGCTGGGCATTGAGAATCAATTACTTTATACTAATGTTTTACTAGGACATGTTCCTTTGTTTTGTTGTAATGTGATACTTAACGTCATACTCCTATTATTTATTTGAACCGAGGAATTATAATTATTAGTATTTGGCAGGGTGATTTAGCTTCAACTAAAATTTTAAAGGTCAGATTTTTTCAGTTCCTTTTCTTACTAAAACAATCAATTTCATGAAAATAATGCAACACAAAACTCAATTACCTAGTGGATCAAGATATTCTACTGGGTTTATGTCGAGGTTTATGATGTTAAATCAACACCTCAAATTTACACTTTTTAGGTAGTAGAGGTAGATTTGCTTTAATTTTTAGATCCGAATATTTAAGGATTGTAGGTCGACAAACAAAGAAGGTCCGCAGTATTAGAATAGGGTGCGGTTAGAGTAAGGGTTGAGTCCGTAATTGAAAAGACAATAATTCAGGTATTCAAATTTGATGGTTTTGTAGATATACTAACATTTAGGTTCAGCAAGAACGATTTAAATAAAATTATCTTTCACTTTGAAATACTAGTATTCGTAATTGATATTTTTCATTGGAAAAACGATTGTCATTTTTATTGTAACAGAACCTTTATAATTAATTCATACCCTTCGGCATTTCACTGTATTTTATGCAACAAGAGAAGACTATTGTACCGAAATATTACTCTCGAATTGTTTAAAATTCAGTGCTAAGCCACGACAAGTAACGTACTTAATGAAATTTGGGTAGAATTAGACATCTATTCCTAAAAGGATCAAGCAATTCATTTGACGACAGTTTAATATATCATGATGCGAGCAGGTAAAGGGTGCAGGAAATTGGCATGCGATATATGACAGTGTGGGGTTAGTATCTAATTTAATTTCCTAGTCTAGGTGGCGTGATGGATTCGACACAACTGCTTAGTATTCTCACGGTATAATCGTGCTCCCTACTTCTGGGAGGTCATCCATAAAGAGAGCAAACGTTTTCAGAAACTAAGCTTAAACGAATTATGAAATAGGTACTTGGGCTTCATGTTTATCAATAATAAAGCATTTTGAATTCAAGTTGGAGCGTTACAATACCGTAATTGCGTATTGAAGATACACACGGTTGTGTTACCAATAAAATATTTGCTTTCCATTATCCAATATTATGTATTCCAATTACTAATGTCCACTGTTTCCTCTAGTATATGCATAATACATATCAACGTGTAGTGTACATAAGCTGTTAGCACATTCAAACAAGCTTTAATAGGATTTGCAAAAACAAGAGTGTCGCAATGTAAACAATTTTGTTTTCTGTAAAGTATACCGCATTACGCTTATGTAAAGTTACAATAGAATCTAATATGATGCCCAAACCAGGTTTCACATAAATTCAAATTTCGATCGGTCGCTTTTATCCTTATTAAGACGCTAATCTGCTTATCCGAGTTACAATTCAGGACATTGTGGACACATCTCTCGGGCAGTAGCACAAATAGGAAAACAAATTTAATTAAAATAAATTGTGCCCGATATGTATTATATTTTATTGAAATAAACCACCACTACCAATAATGCATTTAGAATGGTGAATTAAAATGTTGTTTGTGGTATGCGTACGAAATCCACAAAACGTCATTAATTCTCGGTTTATTTGTGCTGTCATTTATTGACTTTATTTCTGTAGGTTAGTGTGATTGTAAAGAATTTGCTATTATCTAATACACAGTTTTGACTGCTTCAGGTGCGTTATCAAAGTCATTTTTGTGGTGGATCGTATTTTGTGGCAATTAACTTGTGTTCATAGCCAGTAACAATGTTATTAATTTTATTAACGAGGGGGAACCATCCAGGCTGTACACACCTCGATTTCATGTTGGTAAGCTCAAGGTAGGGGTATCAACATATTAACTTTCAACGAAAGAGGAACCTTATATTCCCAGAAATATCAAAATGCAAGCTGATTCAGCAAGATCTAGGTAACCGTGGATGTTTTGTTAACACATGCATGTAAAACATTTGAAACTTGAAACTTTGACATATGTCTGGCGTCGCCGCCTCTCCCAGGATTTAGTCAACTGTCATGAGGATGCGTCCCTGGTAGACACTATCGGGGACGTTTCCCACTACTTTGTTGCCATCACGCTGGGCCGCGACATATGCCAAACAATGTGGTTGGGGGGGGGGGGGCTAACTTGTGTTATCCGACCCGAACGGGCCACAGCTTCGCCGATTTAAAATTTTTCTTGTAAATGTATTGAAAAGTATAGAGTTGTCATTATTATTGTCGGATGGCTAACGAATCATGGAAAAATGTAGTGAAGAATGTTATATCTAAATATTATTTTGAAATCTGTAAAAATTTTTTATGTGAAGAGTGTATGGTGAAGTGAGGTCAATAAACAAAAATTAGTGTAATACTTTCGACAACCATTAGACCACACACTAATTAATATGGAGCCATTCATCAACAATTAATTGAAAATGTCGCAAATAACAAAAAATAACGATTTAAGTTGATATTATGATTAAATGATCACAAAAAATTCGATAGGTCGATCATGCTTTTCAAGTCTGCAAATTCGATTCGAAAAGTTCCATGGTTGCGGGTGGTGGGAAAATGCTTTTTAAGTAGAATTCCATTACAATCAATGAGCATTATTGCACATATCGTAATGTAGAAATCTCGCTATTGTTTTTCAGCTACGTAGACTACCGGGCCAAAAAGTTACAGCCCAAAAACTGCCCAAACCTCCAAAAAAATGGGTTTCTTTTATAATTTTTGTTATAAAGAACGTATGAATGTCCGGTTTTCTGTGTTAGTAAATATTCCTTAAATGAAATGTTGTAGGTAGGCACCTCAAATAAAAGTAAAACTGATATCGATCAACAAATTTGGTTTGCGCATGCGCAATTTCAAATTTTCAATTTGTTCAGATATTTAAATGAAATTTCGTATATATACGGACCTCAAATATAATTAAAACTATCGATTCAAAAATTTGTTTTACAAGTTATGCTGATCTGGTGGGACAAAATCAATCCCTTAAGGTGTGTTCTAAAAATGATGTATGTGCGAAGATCTCGAGGATCGTTCGGTATTCAGTTGTATCAGATTTTTAATTATAGCACTTGAATCTCTATTTAGACGACACTGGCTTCGTTGCAATTACTCATGTATAATTTGGATCTTGGATAACGGAAAAGCTTTCGGATTAACGGATACTAAGCAACAACTACTTTTTCGTAAACATCATTACTTTAATTCGGCTTACATGATCACTTTTATCACAACATAAATCAAAATAACGATTTTTGGCAGATAACCTGCAGGTTAAGTTTGAGGTTTCTGATAGATCACAGGGCTGACTATCTCTTTTATTTGGCGAGATACGAACTTCCTGTATCACTTCCGATTTAACGAGATTAGGTGGCAACGTTTGATTTTTTAAATGTAACGCCTATGTTTTTAGCGCATTTTTGAAAAACAAAAATACGCTATTATATTTACCCCAATACCGAAAGTTAAATCACCAAAAGAATTAAAAGATCTACGTCCGATTAGTATCTTGCCATTTATGTCGAAAATATTACAAAGGATAATGGATCAACAACTCCGCAATCATATACAACTTAATAATGTGCTGCCAGTTAACCAATCAGGGTTTAGAAAAGGATACAGTTGTGCCACTGCATTACTAAACATTGTTGACGACTTGGTTGCAGCCACAGATGCTGGGAAGGTAACAGCTGTCGTTCTTTTGGATCATTCAAAAGCATTTGACACTATAGATCGTAATGTTTTGTTATCAATCTGCCATTATATTGGTTTAAGTCCTAAAGCTGTTAACCTGTTACATAGCTATCTCACTGGTCGTTATCAAGCTGTACGGGTCCGAGACAGTGTCTCTGAATTTATTGAAAATAAATGTGGAGTCCCTCAAGGATCAATCCGGGGCCTCTCTTGTTTAGTATTTATATTTCCCATTTTCATAACGTTTTAAAACATTGTAACTATCACTTTTACGCCGATGACTCGCAAATCTATCATTCATTCTATGCTGCGAACAGATTAAATGCAGCAGATCTTATAAATGAGGATTTAGCACGTATAACTGAGATTTCTCAACAACATTCTCTGAAGCTTAATGTTGACAAGTCGGCTGTTATATTTTTTGGGAGAAAGAACGATACTGACTTTGCTAAACGTAATATATCATTAAAAATCGACAATAATGCAATACCGGTTGTTGATACAGTTAGAAATTTAGGACTTATTCTTGATTCAAATTTACGGTTTAAAAAACATGTATCGCAGTGTTTACAAAAAGCGTACAGAAATCTTAGGCTGATTTATCAAAGTCGCCACATGCTGAATACCAGGGTGAGAGGTATCTTATGCAACAGTTTGGTTTTATCACAAATGGACTATTGTGATGTAGTATAATTATGGTCCGTGTATTGATTTACAAGAAACCAGGAAACCAGGATCCAAAGACTTCAGAATGCATGCTTACGGTTAATATTTGGCATACGGAAATTTGATAGAATTTCACATAAACTGAAGGATATTAATTGGGTAAATACAGGGTGATTCCTATAGTACCTGCCACCGTTTGGGAGCGTGTAGGTGGTGCGTAGGGGAGTATTTTGATATAGGACACTTGGGGTCGGAAATCTAAAATAAGGGCGCCAGAACCAAATTTATCTTCTGGAATTTCACGCCTGTATGTAGGCAACCCAACCGACCGACGTTTCGCGCGGAGCGATGCAGAGCGAGTTAGCGCGAGGAAGCGACATGGGAGGGAAGGAGGGAAAACGACAGTCAAAAGCAATAACGTTTACAAGTGTTCAACGTGGCCACCGTTGTTCTCAATGCACTTCCTACATCTAGCCAACTATTATTATACTATTGCCATGTGTTTATTCACTTGATACGCGTCGTTGCAGACGGGATTTCGTGGGTTTAAACAAAATTCTGATCAAGTGTCAGCCACACATCGCCGCCTGAGATCGCTCCGTGTGCACCGCCGGCCGGTTGGGTTGCCTACCTACAGGCGCGAAATTCCAGAAGGGAAATTTGGCTCTGGCACCCTTATTTTAGATTTCCGACCCCAAGTGTCCTATATCAAAATACTCCCCTACGCACCACCTACACGCTCCCAAACGGTGGCAGGTACTATAGGAATCGCCCTGTATGTTAAACAGAAACGTTATATGCACTATTCAGTTCTTCACTTTAAAATCTTGTTACTAAAAACTCCACCTTACTTATATCACAAAATTACATTCAGAACAGATGTACATAACTTAAATTTGAGGTTTAGGGGCCACATTACCATACCACGGTTAACCACTGAACTCGGTCGATGTCGTTTTACTTACAATATAGCGAAATGGTGGAATGATTTGCCACAGAACCTCAAAGTGCTTTCATTACCTGCGTTTCGACATAAGCTTCGTACGTCATTATTGTCCGGACAAACCTGATTTAAAATAGTTCAATACCTCCCTTATGATTATTTCTTAAGCGTACAGCAGTGGACATGCAAGACCAATAATTAAAATAACAACAAACGAATTATGGGGTTAGGTGGTAGAACAGCACGCGGCTAACGTGAGCTGAATCTCGCCCCATGCGATGTGTGATATATTGTTACAAAATATATGTGGAAATAAAGACCATATTATTATTATTATTATATTCGTTATGGCTGGCTGGTCGGCTGTCCGGCTGAGATCTCAGCAACTACAATAGCTAGAGACTTCAAATTTTCACTAAAGCTTTCTGCTATAGTGTAGATGTGCAGGCTCTAGTCTATTTTGAGTTAGATTACTTGTGAGATTGATAATTTAAGAAAATAATTTCGATATGGTTTTCGGAGGTGCTATAATTTTACACTTATATAGCGCTACCACTATAAAAACTTAGTTATTTACTTTGTGATTTGTTTTACAAAATAAAGACGTACCCTCAATTGAAATTAAATAAAATTAATTATTTAACGCAGCGAAAATTACTCGTGAGATCGATAATTTTAAACTTCGCTAATAAAATACTGACCTGTATTACCAAAAATGCGCTTTGATCATGCATATGCTGATTTACAACTTGTTTTAAGATCTTTGAAAAAAGCAATCAATTTGCTGTACGACAACACAAAATATGCATATCATTGATATATAAAAAAAATGAAAAAAAATCGTGATTCCGCACGCCGTATGCTGTGGTGATGGGAGGTGTCTGAAAAAAACCTAAATCAACTTGTTCAATGTTTTGAAGATTTATTTTAGCGCGATACGATATCCCCGTGTAACATAATAGACAGCACGCATCCTGACAGCACACGGCATGTTCAATAATGCCATCGGATAGATCGTGATGTCGCACATAAAATTATATTTCACAATTTTTTTCGAATCTGGCCAAATACAAGAAATGTTGAGGTGACCCTATTAACTCGAACACTTTGTATGTATAAGAAGATACCATTTTTGCCGCATGTGCAAATTTTAATAAGGTGTTACAAAATGTCGCCTTTTTTAAAGTGAGGTGAGATAAAGATTTTGCCGAACAAGTCTCGCCACCAGCATCTAGTAAATGAGTGCGTCACGTGGCCATCACTAAGGTGCCAGTCCCTAATTTACATAAGCATAATATGAGGGGAAACTTATTTCTTAAAGAAATATTGATTTCAACTCGGCGCGCCGTTAGCGTCATAGGCAAATTTAGATTACCAACTTACCGTTGTGTTTACTTTACATAAAAGTTACGATAAAGTTTCTCTACCTAGGCTATTTGTCAAGAAAAAATGTTTATCGAGTTAAATGGAATTGAATTTGTAGAATCTAAGCGTATTTGCATTGCATATCATACCAGACACAACGTAGTTGTGACATTCAAAGGTAATGCCATTTTATGTGCGAACAAAATTTGTTTCCAACAACCTCGTTCATTTGTTAATGGACAACGTGTAATTATGAAAGCGACCCGTTATTGCACTCACTTAGAAAGCCGTTAAAAGGCATTAGGCTTTTAAAATGTTGTTTGATGTGGCTGAAGCGGTCCGTGCATGAGTTATCAAGATGTCGGCTAACCAAAACGTAAAAATTTTCCTATAACGAGTAGGTGTTTACTTGAATTTCCGTCAAGGCGCTGTTAATTAATTAATTTTCCTAATACAACAATAAATTGGGTTAAACTGTCGTGTACAACCGGGCATATTTCTTTTGATCAAAACCGTAGTTTTATTCAATAATGGCAAAATTGCGAGCGTCTTATGTCAACACATTGAGAAAATTAACTCAACCCACCTCAGGATTGACGATTGCTACTGACACATAATTAAGATATATTGTATAAACAAATTTAGACTAATTTATATTTGGACTATTAATCAAACTAATTAAACTTTGCGAACTTGGATGAATTCGCCGAGAAGAAATGTAAAGTTACCGAAATATAAATTTACCTGCTCCCAGTTTGGAACTGACGAATTCTACATCAGTATCAATCTCAACTTATACTAAAATTGTTGTTCTTTCAAGTAACTTACACCCTGAATTTGTATGTATTAAACAAAATAAATTCTTTTAATGGAACGACCACATTTTCACATCCGGGATCTCAATTTCGTTCAAGGCATGTAAAAATATACAGGGTGTTCAATTTACGATGATTGTAATAAAAAAAATGCTCCACATTTACTGATTTAACCAAGATCCAATAATTAATAGGGCCGCCTACAGTTGGCTCACACTTTAGAAGATGAGGGCATTTTCGCCGGAGTAGTCCATAATAAAATTTTAATTAAGACATTCAAAAATTTACCAAAAAATAACGGACAATAGACACGATATGGTGCCATTTCAACCATAGTTTATTTTATGGCGGGTTTATACAATCATTATCATTAGTTGACTATCATTAGATCATTAAGAAATAGCCAATAGAAACAAAGGTATGGTTTCGTTGGTTAGCGTCGCACAATAAACCTTTGTTTCTATTGGCTGTTTCTTAATTATTAATGATGGTCGACCAATGATTATGATTGTATAAGTTCACTATTACTTTCCTTGTTAAAATGATTGCATACTTACAAACTCCCAAAATCAATTTCCAGTAGTATTCACAACTTCCGTTGTTTCTGTTGTAATATTCGGTAACTGTACCACTCACAAATCGCAATACAGCAATTTTACCGTTACGTTCCCATTCTAGCAAACCAAGGACTCCTCTCAAACTCACCTGAAACAAACGGAAAACTGTTAATATTTCACTGAAGGGTATATTGATACCGCATTTAACAGGAAAATGCATCGTCAACTTATGGTACCTTACACTATTTTTGCCAGTCCTCAGCTGGAGAACTCGCAGTAATGACTTTTTTATTGTCGAGCTCAAAATCACTTCCAATCACCAATAAAATTGGGTGAGGTTATGCCAGCAACCTTTGTAGAACCGCTTAGGAAAGCGTGTATACAGTAATCATTCTGGTGCGATAAAAGTAAAGTGCCATTTTCTTTTCGCAAAGCAGAATACGTGCGCCTATAATTCTATATAAAATGAGAAATAAACCGACATCGTAACTTTAAAGGAACAATTTGATTAAGTGAATTTCATTTTAATAATTACCTATACATAATGTACAGAAACAGACTTTAGTAACTGCATAAGAGCGAGGGTTGAGGTAGACAAACCGGAAGTAAACAAATTTTCTTTGAACGTATCTACGTTCGCGCGTGATTTAAGGCATTATGAACACTATTATGATAAGATGAAAAGCTTGAAACTTCGAATATGGAAAGATAATGTTTATCCATTCAGTGGATCCTAACATATTTGTTTGTGAATAAGGCATGATTTGAGTTCGGTTGTGCCAATGACGTAAAATTCTTACAAAACAGTCGACACGGTTTAAAGACAGTTTCGGTTGTTTTTTAGTTGTTATTTTGTCATAAGGCACGAGTCTTCGTTAATATTCGTCCAGAATCGCAGAATCACATTTTGATCTGGAGTATTTTTCGGTAAGAAACTCACATGCCGTCATAAAATAAAAAAAAGTCGATCCTCGTCGTTGATAATCACTGAAATAAGAAAATGTAATGGCAACGAAATAAAGATGTTGGTAGTGCAGCAGCAATTGAGCTTTTATTTGAATCTAAATGTTTGAATTTCCCGCAGAAATGAGTAAAGCGGAATTCTTTTTCTACAGTTTTAATACGTCTCCCAGATAATTATTGGTTCTGGGTAACAGCTGGAAAAACAATTTGGTCGATTGTAGTGTAACGAACGTTTTTTGCGTGATCAGTGATTATCATTGCTAGAGTTTTGCGAATTGATTATTTTTCGGGAGCTGAGAGCATTCGCGTTTTTCATTCTAAGCGACCAGTTCACTCCTCTAGAGAGACTTACATTTTAGCATTCCAAGCGGACATTTGGTCACGATAATAAAAAGATTCGCATTTTGGTTTTCGAAGCGACCAGTTTAGTCCAACTAGAAAGATTGGCGTTTGGGTCAAAGTAGACACCATATAAATTCGTTGTTTTCCGAGGCGTCCAGTGAGGTCCAATGATGTAAAAAGTTTAAAAATTAATGACAAGGTCCTATCCCGGAAGCCGCTCTTATAATTATGGGCACCAGTCGCACCAAAAAGTAAATAAAAAATATAAACTAAAAATTAAAAAAATGCAAGCTTAATAAAATCCAAGAAAACCCTTTTGAACCGACACCCCGTTTGCTAACGGTCGATGTTAAAACAATTTAAGATATTTCAAAAAATAATCACAAATAATCCAATAAACTGGTCAGGACAAGAAATATGCAAAGTTCGGCGAAACATTCAGAACTGTTCTCAGAAACAATAACACTTAAACTTGTGACTGCTCAGATAATAAGACACGAACTTTTGAAACTCGAAATTCCACGAATAAAAAACTTCTTCACACCAATAAACTTTTCTAATATTAGAATAATTACGTTTTCTATTTTTAAAATTGCACAGCCAGCTGGACTACCGCAACCAAAATTCAGACAATTACGCTCCTTTTCAAAATAACCCGAGACAGTCCCGTTTACTCTGAATTCTTGCTATTTAAGCATAAAACCAACTCTCCTAATAAAATCAACATTGTTATTCTCGACAGTACTCGAAATTCCACCTACGCCGCTAGAACTGATAACACGCCTGCATCGCTTATCTGGCACGTAACATTTGTCGAATACCCACTTAATTCAAATGCCACTGGTAAAAAAATCCATATCACAATCAATGTTACCCACAAATAACCTGTAATAAAATCTAATACCTCTTACCTTGCGGAATTTGACCTATTGCCTCTTTTTTAAATCCGAAAATCTGAAATACGAATTCCAAAATAAATAATTGATTATAATGACTAACTGACGTCGATTTCCATTCTTCTGAATAAAATATTGATTTGTTTTCTATAAATACAACCTCTATCTCATGGCCACGTATCACTATTTTTCCACTTACTGCAATGAATTCTAGAGATCGGTTCCTTTAAAGATATCTTAAAGATAACTGACCAATACTTTATACAATTCGGTGTTGTTCTTTAGGTTACGAATACTACGTCCCTCCCTTGAAAAAGGTTCCCTCCACGAAAACTTAAAACTGGGACGTTTTTAGGGCGAAACAGTTAATCCCTTTTGTGACCTACTCTCGTGCAATTTTGTCCCGTTTTATGGAAATTTTCAGGATAATGAAGCTTGTACTTCGCGTCAAAGACGTAAATGGAGTTATTTGTGCACAAGAATAAAAAACCAAATCCCAAACTACCCCGCACTCAGTAATTTTTCCGCTCATTTCATTTGGGCGATTGTAAAAATTGAACGGAGAACTCGCACGCTATTGTAGTTGCCCAATGAAAAAGACGAAACAGAACCAAAGCAAATGCCGCATCCAAACCCGCCGCGATCCAGTATCTGCCAGTGTTTCGGTCCCCTACATCCGTCTCCTAACGATTCTACGCAACCGTAATCGCGACAACAGCGCACGCTTTTCGAAATTCGCTCATTTTATCACTTGATTATCGCTATACCCACTCACATTCACCTTTAACATGAAGCGATCGACTAGCACGAATTTCAAATTGTGTTTCATGGTTTTTATGTATGCAAGTTATGATCGCCTACATATCTAATCAAGTGCATTTTGTATTGTAATGGCTGTGGAAAATTCTAGAAAATAATCACTTGGTAACTGAAACATGTACGTATCTTGGAATTTCTTCGGTTCAGTAGATAATGGCTAATGGCTAAGACAATATAAGATATAAGATATTTTCAACGCGTCCTAAGTGTGGAGCAATGTTTTGTGAGTTTTCTATCATATTTCCAAGATCAAATATAGAAACCACTTGTAAGTTGATAACAAAAACAGCAAAAAAGCTTCAGCGTGCTTTGGTGACGCGTATATAAAAGTAAGTGATTAGATAAAAGTTAGCGTGACAGTTTGAGATATTCGTTTAAACTTTTCCATCTCGTGGGGCGACAAGTGAATGATTTATGACTTTTTAAACAGTCGGTTCACCGCATGGGAGAGCACTTGTTTTCCTTTTATGGGCTGAGGTTAGAAAATTATCGGCTGTCGTCTCTCCATTAAACGAAGTCTACCGTCGACGGTGATATAATTAAAATAACAATACGTATACAAAATGTATGTACCTTTAAAGCAAATGGTTCGTTAAATCCCTTTCGGCACTAATGGCGATCCCCGAAACCGACTTTAATTATAGTTGAACAAATACCATATTTCAATTAGTGTGACTTCACATCAAATTATAAATTTACAACTCAAATTGGTGTCCTCTGTAAAGTAGTTTTTAGTGCCGCTCCTTCCACTTCTGGCGATTGAAGGTTATCATGAATTATTCAAATTCATAGAATAAACAGGAATGGATAAACTCTAGATAAAACCGGAGTTCCAACTCTTACCCTATTTCCTCCTTTATTCACACACGGAATTTCTAGAGCGATGCATATATTAGATGTGGTCAGCTTAAATGCGGGTTTCCTAACACCTTCAGCCTTCGCCGCACAAATTGGTCTTACTTAGCGCGGCGGTCGAATTGAATTTTCAGGGAGCAGCCTTCGTTCCCACACTTTATGTATACAAGGAGCATTAAATAGGGCCGTAAAATGAAAACTCGCCATACAATCCAAGTACACGCCTATTGCTGTTTTCCGGAAAATAATTGCGAATTAATGTTCCTGTTTCCGTCGTTTGATTGCATAATTAAAAGTAGAGCACAAACCGCCCTTCTAATTATAAAACCCTGAAAATTGTATGGCGTAGCTACCTTGCATACAAAATTCATAACAATTTTGAAAAATATGAGTTTAAAGCCTTGTGGTTTTTTTGGTCATAATAATTTGGAATTATTCCGCACCAGCATCTGGGTTCGGTACGAATATTGAGCCGTGTGATGTATCAGACACGTCAAACTTAAAGTGCAGGTTATCTGGTTATTCTGTGTTATTTAGTATGGGCAAAGTATTATGGGGCCCAATTATGGGCTGATTATAGTTATCCTAGTTATACTGAATTGTTACGATTCATTAAATTTTAGTATAGCAAAGTCAAATAAAGCCAACTATTCCTGCCGTCTTCTTTTCAAACCCCACTCAACACAGCTACCGGTATAACCGATCGATAAGCGCGGATACTGCAGGTGAGCGAGAGGGGAAAACAAAGAGGCAAGCGCTACCTCTATCGCGCAACCAACAGGAGGTCGCATACAATCGACATTGTTGTGGTAGTACGAGCAACAAAGGTCATGCAAGTATTAGACTTCTAAACACACGAACACTTAACGTGTGCCACAGTGGTCTAGTAGCTAGAATATCCGGCTTGCGCTTGGAAAGCCCGAGTTCGATTCTTTGATACGAAACATTTTTTTCCAAAAAACTGCGCACCCAACTCAGCGGAGTTCGACATTAGGCTATTTGTAGGGGATTTAAGAATGTCTTCTCAAAATTTTTTAGCAAACTTAGACAAAACAACAAAATATTGCTGTGTTTATTTAAGATGTACAAGGGCGGTCTCCTGTTTTGTGTTATTAATTTTCGTAATTAAATTTTATTAATTTGTCGTTGGTCTATGTAACGGCATGGAGATTATTATGTCATACGAGAAGGCGGTCAAGGTTGTCTTTGTTTACATTTTATTTTATTTAAACGTAGAAAGTTCCGGGAATTGTTGGGTGCTTAATTTAATTGACCGGTAGATATGATTTATCGTTTTTTTCTGTATAGTAAAGAAAGATGAAATTTTATTGTTCCGAGAATTTAAGTTTGGGTTTATCTCTTACTGTCTGATAACAAATTGATTTAGAAAAATTAATCGACCTCTATTTATTTGGCCTAATAACTTTCGGTAATAGCATAGTTTTATTTCTCTCCTTGTCAATTGTGAATGATTGGTTGTTGTAATTTTTATTATCGGAAGAAGGGTTTCGCCTTAAATAGGACGGTAACAAGAAAAGCGTCGTTTCGTTTGTGAAGCCGGAAGCCGAATTCGCGGTTAATTATTGTTCTACGTTTTGAAGTTTTGGCCATCAAAGGTGCTGCAAGGAGAGGTGTTTGTCGGCGCCCCCATAAGTGTGTTTTCAACGTGACTCATTTTTAAGTTGAGTTTTTTTGGGAACGTCTTTGTCTAGTCGAAGAGAAGGTGCTGCGATTGCCCGTCACTTTAACGGCCACATCTGTGACATTGCTAAATGTTTATAATGACTCCTGACATTAATCAAAAGTTCTATATAAAAATTGAAATTTTATATTAAAATACGATTTCCGGTAAAATTTAATACAAAATTCGTCAGTAAAATGGCATCACCTGACTCGGAAATTAAAGTTCAATATTTCCTCGCCAGTAATGTGTCATTTATGTAAATATCTTTTTCCCAGCTTACTATTTTTATGATTTCGCTGAAAAGTGATTACGAAAATACCGAATTCGGGTGCAACCGCAAAGTAGTAGAAATTTCGATCAAACCATTTTGCATTTCGACGAAAAATCAAAATGGTATGTCCGAGAGCTTCTAGAAATATTACAGAACCACAAATTTGTTGGGCACACAGCGTATTTGGACTGTTCATGCATTCACTGTCAATTTACCGAATGCCTTTTCGAGACACATAAATGAAAGAGTGTGTGTAGGAGAACTGGGTAACATTGGAGCTTTTAAATGAAACGATTTTTCTGTAATGAAGAAATTTTAATAAACAAAAGTGGTATATGGGTACCTATAAAGATTTATTATTCATGAAAGACGCCAGCATTTCATACAATACCGAACTCAGATCAAATAAGGAGAAATTTACAAAGTCACTTTATTCATAATTCATTGTGATAAACGCATCAAGTTATTATACATAGCTGTAGGTGGAACATGTGCTTCAATTAATGGCACCAAAAAAACTCAACGAGGTGCATTTCCTCTTGTACAAATACGGCCGTATCGCCCGGGAGATGTTTGCTGAATATTTAATTAAAACCCGCCATCATAAATGCAATATGTATTCATAAATATGAAAATGTGAATGATGCCATAATATTGTTATGGGTAATTCTCACTTTATGAATACTTTTACCATTTCCCTGTTTTCAAAACTATTATTATGTACGTGCACTTCGCACTATACGACATATGTAATTAAACGCTAGTTTCCGCTTGCAGGTGAGCAGAAGCCAATTTAGAAACTTCAATTAAACTTTTCCAATCAATCGGCTCTGGTTTTACTAAACGTGACAGAAAAAATCGCATTTATAAAGTGAAATAATTCATACCTATTTTGCGTTTGGAAGTTTTCGGTTGCTTTACTTCACTATAAAATGTCAGTTACACCCAGAACGCTTTTTTTCATAGAGCGAGGTTGGTGTAATTATAGATCGTGCGATTGTTCTATTTCTCCATCTTCCATAACTTTTAAGTTACAGACAAGTTTTGTTTGAAAAAGTATGGTTAAGTCGAATATAGTACTATTTCATTTACGTGGTAACTTACTACCTACTAGGCGAGAGCGGGGCTGGTAAGCCTACATTAATATTTAAATTTTTTTAATTACATTATATAAACAATCTCCTAAGATGCGAGGTAATATCAAGTTCGGGCGCTACATTATTGGTGAATACATTACTCAAAAACAACTGACCAAGTGAGTAAACTGGCCCGCACACAAAAGCTTATTTAATAATTCACACGAATTCTGCTTATATATAATATACAAATAAAAAGCTTCCTGTAGTGTGAAATAGAAAAAAAGACAATAGATGAAAACATTCAAACAAAAGAAAAAAAGGCTTAATATACTCGTATATTCGTCGCTAAAAATAACATCAAAGGTATTCAAAAAGTGGGTTTGAAGAGAAAATTTAATTGCATTTATTTTTACAAACACTTTTTAAGTTTGTTGGTTTTACAAATAAACACTCGGCTTAACCAAATTACAAGAGATTTACAGGGTTCATGAACACACGTGGCAAACTTTTTAGGAACAATTATTACAAACTCCTTAAATCTAAAATTACACCCTTTCACCGAAAACTAGCATCTTGTAGAGGGAAAAGTTCATTTATTTTGAAATTTCTTTTTAAATAACTTCAGTATAAAATAAAAACGATTTTGCAAAATTTCGTTTTGTTCCGGATATCTCCGAAAGTAGTCAGAATTTTTCAGTTTCAAAACGGCATTTTTTTTAAGCATCAAAATACGCAACTATAGCATGCTACCTTATAACCCAATTATTTACTAAGCTGTTTCGGTTTTATGCTCGGGCGTCTGTTCCTCGTCTAACTCGAAAACGAAAAAAGACGGCGATGTGAAACCTTCGCCAATCGATTTCTACGAGTTTAAGGATCAGTAGTGTAACGTAAATTTAATTACGTGATTGATTTATTTACAATTAATTAACAATAAATTTATAATAATCCTGAAATGGATTGATTTTTAACACACACGATCACCCGTATACACAATTTATAACAGCGCGAACTATTTATTACTTTGGCTTTAAAGTTTGAACTAAACTGAAACGCAATTCGATTTGCTTATATAACAAAGTCGAGTGTTTTCTAATGCTTCCGAATATTCTCGAATCGTACACAAACCATCCAATGCATCTCCCCGCAACGCAACTATCAGGAAAGTTACCTTCTCTTCCACTGTCCATTTATTTGTAACGGCCTCAAACTGTCTCAAGTAGGTGGACTACGGTGATTTTCCATCTATTGTTTGGCTTAACTTGAATTTTTGCTGTACCAATAATTTCACATGGTCCAGGGGCTTCTTTGCGGGACGATTGTAGAACAGTAAGTACCTCTTGTGTTACCACAGATCACACTCACTTTCATTTCATTTTCCACAGTATGAATTTTATCTTGGACACTCTTCAATTTTAGGTTCCATTGATTGTTGACCAACTTCAAATTTAGCTTTCATAGTTTGTTGACCGGCTTCGATTTTAGCTTTCATTTAGTTTCCATGACTTATTGACCGGTTTAGATTTTAGGTTCCATGGTTTGTTGACAGGTTTTCACTTCATCTTGACTAGCTGCGAGTTTAGCTTAACCATCTTTCATTTCTTGTATTAACTGCGGCAGTTGCTCATTTTTTCTGACAGATATGGTCACTATTAGCATAAACTTTCTGTAACTGTTCAGTCAAACACACTCCACCAGACTTATTTACACTTAACCATAAATTTGTAACAGATTTGAAATGAATTGATTTATAACAGTTAAAATAATATTTATCACTCACATATACACAATTTATAACAGCGCGAACTATTTATTACTTCGTCGTTGAAATTGAACCTGAACTGAAACGCAATTCGATTTGTTTATATAGCAAACTAAAGTGTTCTCGTGTGCTTCCGAATGTTCTAGATGAAATCACGTCATATTTTTCATGGAAATATTACGTCACATCCGCCTTTGTTTTTTATCGCCGATGACTAATCTTTGATGGCGTCTCGATGTTTATCGGGATTTCTGGAATATTCGCTACAGTGCTGCTGAATAGGAGCCGGATTAAAATTTGTGTACCCGAATTCGAGATGAGTGTCAAAAAATTCCCCTACTAAAAATAAGGATAATTTCGTTTTAAAGAAACAGGTGTCCATGAAGAAAGTGTAGTGCTAGGTTCATATTCGCTCCTAAAATCTTGAAGCTTTCCGACATCTTTTGCACAATTGTTTTATAATTTTATGCTTTTTTTCCATCTTCTTCTTAGCAATAGCTTCTTTTATGTATTGTGGATCTTCACACAAACGTCTTTTTTCGCATTGCCTAATATAAGTTCTTTTAGTATGCAGTTTACGTAAAACTTTGTCAGCTTAGGTAACAATACATTTATCCACAACAAATGGTCTCTTTCTATGGTTTCAAAATGAAGATGAGAATAACCATTCACGTACACTACAAAATAGCACTTCTCACGTTGACAAATATTCATTTGACCCTGTACCTATAAATTTAATTGAGAATAAGCTGTAGGTACATAAGGAGTTAACGAACCTGGTAAAAGTAATTATGGTTGCGTTTTAGTTTTATATTGCCACAATTACCAATTTTTAAACACGTATTTAGTGAAGCAATGGCTTCATGCAGTGGTTTTCCAGATTTGTGGACTGAATGCAAACACTTCACCTCTACAACATAGTTATCGCCAACTAATCCTGTAATTTAAACAATACGAGTATAAACCAATTCTACAAGACACCACTGTGCAAATTACCATCAGGAGAAGCTGCCAAATATCCATGTTCAGTGTCAACAAACAGTCCTGCGGAATTTACTTTTACACCCAACGTTTCTTCCAATTTTAAAATAGCTACTGGCTCTTTTAGTTTGCCATACGAAATAGCCTCAGTTGTGCAGACATTCCTATACAAAATACTTTTGACTAAATTGTGGCATGGCGTCGAATCACGTCTTTTTACGACGCTACCAAAATGTGAAGCTGTTAGGTGATCGGCCCTCTCTGCTTCGTAATGGTGGTTACCAAATTGTCCAATGGTAGAAATGGCAATTTCTTTTTGTTGATCTGCCGTTACCTGTAATATCAGAAACAATGTAATTGCAACAAAATTTGTATTGGTGGCTTCAAGATTTACTTGTAACCGCAGTAATATTCTCTGTTCTTCAGAAACTATTTCTGATTCGCTTAGTCTAGGTCCTGGTCTAGGTTGATCTGTATTTGGACCATAATCACGGCTGACATGTGGTAATGTGACTGTTTTAACTTTTTTGTCACAGTTGAATAGCTTTCTTTGGCATCTTAAATTTTTTTCGTTGACCTTTTGACTTATACGTTTCTTTAAATAAACGCCTGGACTTTCATTCAGCACAGATTTCCATGGAGAAACTGTCCAATTGGGCCGATTATTATATTGCAGACATGCAACAGTAGTCCGCGCTGAATTAAGTTTAACCGTTTGCCTGCGGTAAGTTTGGCAACAATGCTCATGAACAAATCCGCTCGGTTATTGGATCGTTGTCAATGAGCATGTGCCTTTCCTTATAAGGCCTAAAGTGCGCCTAAAAGTCATTGACGGTCATTGACAAAAGTAATGATCCTCTAATAGGTACACTCTGCAACATAAACAACCAACATGCCTATCACATCGGGCTCCGTCGGTTTCTTCAAGATGTCTTAATTTGTTGGATCGCATTTCCAAGTTGCACAATATATTCAAATGTTGGTTGCGTATGCTGCAGCATTTATGTATTTGGCGATCATTACTTTTGTCAATGACTGTACAAATGCATATGAAAAGGGGTACTAATGCCAAAGACCTGTCGATTTAGCTTGCAATAAAATGCTCTTGTCATCATTGCCAAAATCATCAATCCTTTGAGCATCGGCTATGATGATAAAACACATGATATGGACCAACTTCCTGATCTGTCTTTAAATTGTTCAGATCTCCTTTTGCGTTATGATAGAGTACCGTTTGTGCAATTTTTTCCAATTTATTAATTATTGTATAACTGAGCAATTTTCTGGCAGCAACATTAACACTAGTATCATTTTTAACCTTGTACAACGCTTTGCGATAATTTTTAATACAATGAATGCTACATTCAATTTTTGTAACAGTTCGCCCATATGTAACGTTTTCTTTTATTCGTGCGTAGACACTAGAGTCCCCATCCGCAATAAAAAAATAAATATTGCACTCCATGCATTTCTTTACTGGCATTAAAACCCTGAACAATAATGTCTGCTTCCGTACTTGATGATGCTCCAGACCAATTACGGAAGCATTTATGTCGTCCTACAGGATCTTTTTCAATCTTGGCACTCTGGGCACAAACGCTGCAATATTTTTTCCTAACCCTCACACATAATATTTTCCCAGTTGCCTTGTCAATAATAATTGCCTAAACACAGGTTGTATAATAGTAAATACAATACCGATTCATATTACGATATTCTTCTCAATCCAGAATTACCATTAAAACTATGACCATATGATCGTGTACTCCACCCTCCGTCGACGTATACTGTAATGTAAGGTACGTTAAAGGCCGTCACACGATTTTCTTCAACTGCTATGCGCCTTTCTTCTTCTCCTGCCAATTTTATCGTCTTTTGCAACGAACTATTCCAGGCATAATCAAGTTGTGTTTCAATTTTGTTAAACAATCGATGGTGGAATATTTAAAGCACTTCCTTCATATGTGTGTAGGTGCTTCCCGTACTGTTTGTACCCCAAACAGTACCAATATTTATATAGGATGTGGCCCTTAATCAATCTTCGGAAAATAATCGAAACTTACATGACAGTATAACTAGTAATCTCAGGGCATTGAAGGCTCTTGGTGAGCCCATAGAGTATTGGGACACATTTTTGGGGAATACATTGTCTTCGGTAAAGTGGGAATCTGCAAAACCTATACTACACGTACACACTTTCAATCAATTGTCGATTTCCTTAAAAAACGCCTGACAAACATTTGTGTCGATATAAACTAAATGCCAATATCGCAATGAATCTCACAAGATTTTAAATTGCCCTCAGTTCTTAAATCTAAGTGTTAATCAAAGAACGGAAGGTGCAAAAAAGTTACAACTTTGCTTAATCTACAATCTGGACATATAAATAAAGATCGTATCTAGAACAAATGTCAAAAATGTAGTAGGAAACACTAGACTTTACTCCACATTGATATTTCTAACCCTTCTACACATATTGCTGATTGTCAAAATTCTGCACATCCTAAGGAATCTTCAGTTTTAATTACTTATGATCTTTCTGAAACGCAATTGCTACTGTCCACTATTTCAAGTCTATGATTCTCAAGGCAAAGCCATAATGGAGAAGTTTCCACAGTTGTTTGATGTAAATTAAACATGAAAATTTAAGTAAAATGAAACAAAAATGCAACGAATCCTTTTCACAAATCAAAAAGTTACATCAATTTAAGTTATGCTTGGAAAAATATTTCGGTCGGCGTGTGACGTCACTTGACCTGTTCGCATACGATGCCTATTCGCCTATTTTCAAACAGTTTTAATACAGGTAGAAGGAGTATTGAATTCTGGTCCTATAGGTCCTCTCTAACGATCCTTCCGATTTAAATCCTTTAACTCCGGTTCACTTGCTACTGGGACGTCCACTTCTAGTAATTCCCGAGGTGGATTGAACGCAAGTTAAAGAAAATCGCCTAAATCTAAATGAAAGGCTTCAGTTTATTCGCCAACACTTCTGGAGCCGTTGATGGCCACTTACATATGGAAGATCATTTGGTGTCGAAGGATGATATATTCGTCAAATAAGGTCAGAGATGTCAATAGGAAGTAAAATGGTGACCTACTCAATACATCTGAGCAATAAATGCACTGTCTTGGTACTATTACCTTACGCGTAATATAACTTAGAAAGAAAATCGTTTACAGAATGTACGTAATAAAATTTTGATGTATAAAAAAGGCAATGCGTCATAAATCTGAAGGTTTACAACTGTTTGTTCCCGAGTTTGCAAAAAATTGTAAGAATCTGATCATTATTTGCTTTAAATTGGAAGATAAAGGTGGATGTGGATGGTCTATAAAATATATTATGAGAAAGATATCTCTTTTAAATAAAAGACTTTTACCTTTCCCTTCCTTATCAATATCGATGATTGTATTTACCAGTCTTGCTACAATATTAAAATTTTGGATCATTCAAAACCACATTGCAGTTAATTTGTATTTATTTAACATTCCATGTAACAAAAATCAGATCAAGTAAGATATATTGAAAACGAATGGTAGGTAACAGTATGGAAATTTACCAAGCATCAAATAAGAAGGACGTCGCGTATGAAATTATGCATTCTATTCTGTCGAGAGCCATTGTTACAATTTTAATGAAACCCGCTTCTCTCGTCCTTGCGGAAAGGTTTTAAAAGTGACTTGGAATAATCAAGTTTTAAAGGAGATGGCTATAGTCAAATTAACAAACTTTCCATTTCTCGGGAAATGAACCAAATCCTAACCGAAAAGAATGCTTTTGGATTTTCCAGAATTTTTATGTATTGCAAAAAAGTGACATAAAAGTGCTGTTCAGATTAACCTACTTTTGCTTACACGTCAAACAAATTTACACAATTCATAGCATGAGCGGGACTCTTGTACTTTTACGTTAATTATATAAAACGACGTACCAGTGAAAAGCCTTTTTAAAGGAACTTGTCACTTCCACAAATGGAAATATTCCCCTGTCACGATAGCTTTACTCTGATGAAGTAAAAAACAGCTTCATATAACCGCGCAGTACAAACTAATTAACAGCGTCTATTGAATAATTTATAAGGACTACCGATCTAACATGTTTGTAAGTTTCAGAATAAAATAATTCGTCCACTGTTGAATTTTCTTATCGTATCTACATAATATAGCTCTCCTCGTACACTTATAACTTAAATTACAGTTTTAGAAAACCCGATCGACTTTTGAAAATTCCGAATTCCGAATAAACTCACAATTAATTTATTGACAATGACAAAAATTTATTCCAACACATGAAATGAAAATTAAAACCAAATTCCTGAAATAAGGAGAAACCTATTACACAGTACCCCGTACGCAGTCGGTCGGTAGTAAATAAAATAACAAAAATCCTAAATTATTTGTTTTTTTTGTTTATAATCCAAATAATTTGGTGAAATCAAGGTATGCGATAAAACAGGCGCGCTTAATCAATATAAACGTTGTCAACATCTGAACTTCACTTTTGAATATAATGACAAAAATTATCGGTGGGCGTGCCAACGTATCAATTTGTAATTTTTAAGTTTCCAAATACGAAAGGAGTTTGTAACAACTTGAGTTAACTTTCGGCTGTACAGAAATATTATTAAAATGACGAACTGGGTTTCCAATCAATTAAATCGAATTAAATGGCTGGTCAACAGTCACAACGGTGGTGAAGTCGAATTTCAGGTACAGGAAAAAGAGTGTGCTCTCACTTCACTCAACCCGCGCAGGAACTGTTCGTCTGCTAACAATTTGCTTTTCACACTGAACTCCAATAGTCTAGCAACTCCTTTGGTTTTCACTACAGTTAGTTCACCTACTTCTGCTCCTCCTAACACTAGATGGAGACGCTGAAAAGCTTGAATTTGCGCGAACACGCATTCACCAGGCAAAAAGATTGGCGAGTTGGTTTGTTTTATTTGAATTTATCTTAGTGTTGTTTTTCCTTTTCGAAATTTTGTAAAAGTTTCTACCGTCCGAGCAGCGACCGAAAATTTTTCATCTGTTTTATCAAACAAGTTCGAGTCATTGAGTTCAGTTTAATAAGGTAGAATGTGTTACATTTCTATCATTTTCAGTCAATTAATATGTTTATTCGAAACCATTGTGCGACCCGAATATAGAAAATCTGTGTAGTTCCTTCTTTAGAATTTTCGGAAGTTGATCGTGGCCACCGATTTTCCGAAATTATTAATTTAAAGTCAACATTCAGATTTTTTTCGTGGCGGAAGCCGTACGTCTACGAGGAGAATAATTACAATTCTTAACTTAAGATTGCTTTGTTTTAAGCTTACTGGACAGATACTGGGCAAATATTAGGTAGTGTACAAGAACACACTATCAACAAAAACATATTGCAAACTGTGTTTTACAAAGTAGAGTGTTTAATCAGTTGATACCGCCACCATTTTGGGTATGCATGTCGTATTCTAAATGTAATCTAATTTAATGATTGTTTTTAATCCGAAAATTGGTACACACGAAATCTAAACTGAAATTCCTGTTCAAAGCGAAATAACTTTCTGCATAGACGCTTTCAATTAACGTATATACCAAAATAATTGTGTTACGCCGCGTCTTTTCCTGGGCGTGCCTTTCATGCGTGTTTCAATTACACACATGGATTATTCGAACATCTGGTAACTGTGTAGAGCAAAGTCATGTCAAGCGAATATTTATTAGATCTGATACCGCTGTCACGCGATGCATTTTAAACATATCGCGACTGCAAAGGCGTTAATTGAATGCAACTCAACCGGCAAGTTAAAAGTACGACAATGCATCATACAACAGAGCATAATAAATTCACAACGTACGACAAAAATCTGAATTTATTCATACGTGCGCAATATTCAACCTTCCCACTTTGAAAGTAGGGAAAAAGAAACCGAAAACTTTTGGGAAAGTTTCCATCACAATTCCTCCACTTTTCACATATATCAAAATCCCATTAAAACAACATATTTAATATTGACTGCAGGAACAAAATGAAGCAGAAAAAGTTGCCGCCGAAAAATTGAATTGACAGCGCTTTCTGATATAAAAGATTAATTAGGAAAAGGAAAACTGGAGCCTTTTAAAAGTTTTCAAACAAAGTTGTAAATTACCTATTTACATAATTAGTCAGAGTTCCATTTAAAAGTAACATCCTTAACGGATATGGGCGAGGGGTAAATTGTATTATATTAAGGTATTCAGGAAAAGAAAAATAAAGATCGTCAATAATATTGCTTGGAGCAAAAAATTTCATTATAAGATATTAACTTGGAAAGCTTAACTTCTGTGCGGAGATACAATTGCATTTATATGAGGCTTTGTCTTTATTACAGTTAGGTGTACTAGGTACTCCAACTGTAGACTGTAAAAACTGTATATAAGCGCTAGACGCCAGTCGTCGGTGTATTTTTATTACAGAAGGAGCAGATAATTAAATCTGCACTCTTATAGAGCGTTTTAAGCTTCATATATTTCGTATACTTATGAAACAGTGAAATGTAATATTCAGAGCTTCTCATCTATATTCAAGAGTAAAAAAAATTATACGCGAAGTCGAATTTTATTTTGCAATTTGCATGTTATGACAGGGGCAATTCATCCATCATGAGCTTTTATGAATAGAGGTAGGTACTTGCTGCAGGCAATTAAAAGACCAGTTTCACTTCCGCACCAATTCGCAAAACTACAACACATAGACGAGTATGCTTGGAATACTAAAACAATACCAAAAAAAATTGTTTGTTATTAGGAATTTAAAAGGTTTACTGAAACCTGCTTGACAGAATTGTTATTGCAGGAGATTTTGAGTGTAGAACAAGAAAATAGACCCACAATTTAGACCCTTAAATAATGCAAATCCAATGTACCTATACATACCCTGACCCAATATTTCCAGCTCTTCACCTTCTGCGGATGTCATTTTGGATATTCAGGTATCGAATCGTTGTAAATGACAACGAAAACAGATGTGTAAGTGCATTTTCTCAGGTACATCGAAATTCTATTTATTACTTCCATATGGAACATTACACGCAACAAGTTTATTTATTTATTTAATTATTGCCCCTCTCGTTTTAGGCCCCTGCAGAAGGTCTTAAGGTGTTCTATACTACTCCGGTATTTACCTTACGAATTAGGAAAGCTGCAGGAAAACCTAATTCGGAGTAGCCGGCAGAATGTTCGAAACTGATCTAAGGAAATTCCCATCTCGGTCACAGATGAAAAATTCCTACCTCAGCCCAGGTTCGACCTCCGGTTTTGTAACCCAACGCTCTACTTAGCTACAAATCCGGTAATGTCATTGTAATAAAATAACCCCAAGGATAGTCAATAAATATTTCAATACCGAAGTCGAATTGACCAGAGCTTGTAGAAGAGGCGCGCATAACTTACAAACGCTTCGTCGTAGTAAGGCGGAACTTAATTACAGTAGATACGGAGAGAAGGGGTATAAATATAAGTGAATTCGTGCTCGTAAGTTAAACGATTCCACGGGCAGACGCTGAATCTATCCCAGTCGGCTTGCGGAGTCAAGCAAATCGTCTTCGCAGCGATATCTAGAAGAGCGAAAATTATATCGAGAACCAAGTATTATCTCCTGTAAAGTAAACAACGAGGGTCACACTTGCATCCAGACTGGCCACAAAAAAAAGAAGGTCGTTGGCGGCTGAGGGTGGCGATCGGTTGGTATATCATGTTACACATACGGGATAAGTTGTAAAAAGGGGACATTCGGTTCTTACGTCTCGTTGGAATTAGAAGTTTTGTATAAGCGTAAATAAATTGTGTAGTTTTTATATTGAGTTTTTTATTAGAAGCAGCGGCGGGATTTGCACCCTTGTGCTGTGAAGTGAAAGGTGTAATCATAGTTCTGTGTATTTGGTGTGTCACGCAATATTAGTGCTATTTGATAACGAAGATGGGTCGACACAGATCCAGATCGCCGTTTTCATCGACTGACTCGGATTCTACGAGTTCAAGCACAGACGGAAACGAATCACGTCGTCGTGGTACCAAAAGACGACATAAATTAGACAACGAAAAAAGGTACGTGTCCCCTAAGCCATCCACTAGTCGCGAGACAAATACACCTTCGCCCCCTCCTAGTGATAAAATCACTAGATTAGAGAACTTGGTGGAGAAATTGATACGAAGTCAAAGCGAGACGAAAGTATATAACAGACAGTTTTTGGGAAAATCCAAATGTATACCAGAATTCGCCCCTGGAAACCCAAATCTATCCATTAACAAATGGATTCATAAGATAGAACAAATAAGCGCGATAAATACGTGGGACGATGCAACAACGGTTTACCATACTTATGCAGAATCGGTTAACTGGTTTGTCGAAAAAGTGGTACGAAAACTTAAAAACGTACGATTATTCTTGGGTAGAATGGAAAAGGACATTAGTAAAATCTTTTTCCGAACATCACGATTTTGCCAGTTTTAAGAAAACTCGTTCAACGCAAAAATCGAGTAACGAATCTTGGGAGCATTATTATTTCGAAAAAATGGAACTAACAAACGCATGCGAGATTAAAGGAAAGAAAGCAGTGTCGTGCCTTATTGACGGAATTACGGACGCGACGCTTCAGGCGGGAGCGCGAGCGGGAAGATACGAATCACCAAGTCTGCTTTATGCGGAATATCTTTCGATACTCACATCCGGAATTTCTACAATCGAAAAAGTATCATATCGTGACACCGCGAATGTCCAAAAGAATCCGGCTGTTTCCTCTCCCAAAAAAATGAAATTCGGTAATGACAAAAAGGCCTCGCGCTGTTACAACTGTAAGGAAACGGGACATTTTTCTAATAAGTGCCCAAAACCGAGGTTAGAGTGCAAAAAGTGCAGGCGTTTGGGACATTCGGAAAAAGAATGTAGACGATTTCCATTTACTGTGAAAACTCATTTGATAAGTGGAAATAAAAGCATAGCGGAATCGTACTTTTTTGACTGTTGGGTAAACGGAAAACCTTTGCGGTCTTACGTTGATTCAGGGTGTGGTGCAGTGCTCGTTCGAGAAAAGGAAGCTCAGGAATTGTCGATACAGTACTCTGCTTCAACGGTTAATATAATTGGATACGGTGGTTGTGAAGTAAAAGCATTGGGAAGTGCAGTGGTAAATTTAAAGGTGGACGAAGTTGAACTACCTGTCGAAGTTTTTATTGTGCCGACTCACATCCAAGACGTTCCCGTTATGGTCGGTCAAACGTTTTTAAATCATGAAAAAACTATTATGCTGGTTATGGGAAGGACCGTAAGGATTCTTGATGCAGACGCCGACAACGCCAAACGTTTCGACTTACCCGAGCGCAAGATTCCTATGTGGGCCAAGGAACGCACCATTGTACAGGCAAGGACTAAAGTATTGGTTGCGGTTACTTCAAGAGGCACCTACGATGGTGATGTATTTGTCCAAGGAAACTTACGAGCAGTTCCTGGTAGAGAGCACCTCTTGGATTGCTCCATAACAACCGGCGACGATGGGTACGTAACGATAAACAACTTATCTCAACACGATATTGAGGTAAGTCCCAAAAATATTTTAGTTAGATGTGTTCCTTGTTTTGAAGATGTTACACCTTTGTTAGATGTACCTGTTTTGGGTACGTCGGTTCACAATGTTCACAACTATACCGAAAATGATTTAAAATTTAATATCAACTTGACGCTTTGGCAAGTCCAAAAGTTTGTAAGCTTAGTTAACGAATACGGTGATTGCTTTGCCCGTAGCACCCATGAATTAGGAAAAACAGACGTGTTGAAAATGTCAATTAAATTGAACGATGACGGTTTTGTTGTTTATCGTCCCTATAGGCTCTCTTTCGATGAACGAAAAGTCGTGAGAGAGATAGTTGACGATTTATTGCAAAACAATATAATTCGCGAATCGGATTCACCGTACTCTAGTCCGATAAAAAAAGAACGGTGACCAACGTATGTGCGTTGATTACCGAGCTCTGAATAGAAAAACGGTTAAAGATAAATTCCCACTTCCCCGTGTTGATGATTTTCTAGAAAAATTGAAGAACTGCTGTTATTTTATGAGTTTAGATCTTGCGAGTGGATATCATCAAATCCCTATGGAAGAGTCTTCCATACCAAAGACTGCATTCGTAACGCCTGACGGTCATTACGAATTTTTAAGGTGTCCGTTTGGCCTTTGTAATGCGCCCGCAGTTTTTCAACGAACCATCAATAGAGTGTTAGGAAATTTAAGGTATGGGAAAGCCTTAGCCTATATGGATGACATATTGCTACCTTCAGATAGTTTCGAAAGTGGACTTTCGAATTTGCGTGAGGTTTTAACGGCTTTGAGAACGGCAGGCCTTACCTTAAGACTTTCGAAGTGTCAGTTTTTTATGGACAAAGTCGAATATCTGGGACATGAAGTCAGCAAAGACGGTGTTCAACCCGGATCCACAAAAACCGATGCCGTTAGGAAGTTTCCAGAACCTACGGATGTTCGGAGTGTCAGACAGTTTCTCGGTTTGGCGGGATACTTTAGAAAGTATGTTCAGAATTTTGCCGCTTTAGCGAAACCATTAACTGTGCTTACAAAAAAAGACGTTCCTTTCCAATGGGGTGAAGAACAATGCCAAGCCTTTCAGGAGCTCAAGATTAAATTGGTATCTCGTCCTTTACTAGCGTTATACGATCCACAGCTAAGAACTGAAGTGCACACTGATGCTTCAAAATATGGAATCCGTGCGATACTGTGCCAACATCAATCGAACGGCTGCATAAAACCTGTGATGTACTATTCCAAGCAAACCACAAAGGAAGAGCAGCTGTACCATTCGTATGAGCTTGAAACGATGGCAGTTATATATGGCCTTAAAGCGTTTCGGATATATTTAATTGGTATCCAATTTAAGGTTGTAACAGACTGTAGTGCAATCAGAGGCACGTTGCTGAAAAAAGGTTTGATCCCGAGAATTGGAAGGTGGTGGCTCAGTATTCAAGAGTATACCTTCGAAGTAGAATATCGATCAGGATTGAAAATGATGCATGCTGACGCTCTAAGTCGAAACCCAGTGGAACAAGATGTTGCGGTGCAATCGGTTAACATAAATCACGAGGACTGGGTCTTGAGTTCACAGATGTCGGACGAAAGGTGCAAATTTTTGAGAGAAGTGCTCTTAAGGGTTCCACGTGGACGTGGACAACGGTAGCTTGGCCGACTGTAAAGTAAACAACGAGGGTCACACTTGCATCCAGACTGGCCCCAAAAAAAAGAAGGTCGTTGGCGGCTGAGGGTGGCGATCGGTTGGTATATCATGTTACACATACGGGATAAGTTGTAAAAAGGGGACATTCGGTTCTTACGTCTCGTTGGAATTAGAAGTTTTGTATAAGCGTAAATAAATTGTGTAGTTTTTATATTGAGTTTTTTATTACTCCATAGAGCTGTAGCAGTGCCCGAACGAAATTTCCAGCCGAATTTTTGAGAAAAACGAAGACGCAAAGACTTCCACGAGGCCACGGCCGCTAACCATCTAGTCCATCCAAACAGAGGCAGGGAAATTTGGCATTCTACAGTCAGTCCGTGTACCTTTAACTACGTCCAAGTTTTGGACGCGGATCCAGACCACTTCACATTGAAGTATCCGAAAGCGTATCGAGAGCTCCTAGTGCATAAACAATCAAGGTAGTTATAAACAATTACCTGCGTTATAGCTCGTCCCGTTGTACAGTTGCATTAAGGCGGTGTTTTGCGGACACCAATTGTTCGTAAGATTTCGACTCCTGCTTGGACATTCTTTCATTATTTACGTAACTTATTTTCATAGTGATTGAGCATAATATAAGTAATTTTCTTTTAGCACCTGACGGTGATTCATTTGACATTGAGTTAATTTCATATACGATTATAGATAAAGTTTGAATATTTCCTACCAATTCGAAGTATGATTTTGCGAACGAATGTGGTTTAACATTTACCTTTCAGGATCATTCCACCTCTGCCCTATTTTTTAATGTGTTCTCTTACCGTAAAGAAGATTTTGACGAATAAAATAAGAACCAATTTAAACTTTAATAAAGAGTACTGTCTTATTATTTATCCTTTACCCCTTACCCTTGACGCCAGAAGAGAGTTTAGTTATTAACCGACGAGCAGCCGAGGCATATTAATATAATTACCCAATAAGACCCACCCCATTAAACACAATTATGTGACATAAAACAATCAGGAAAAACAGGCACTGGGGGGCAACAACATGTACCACGCCAACAAGCGATAGATACGCAAATAATTAAAGCAAATCTTAATTAATTTAAAGTGTGAAAGGCGAATCTCTTTAAAACTGACTCACCTAACGATGATACTTCTGAACTTCACTTCTTTAAACAACTTTAAAATTCGATTTAGACGACACTGACTGCGCTATTCGTAATTACAATTATAGTATTGGCCCTTTGATGGTGAACAACACTCCCTTTAACGAACGGGTATCGAAAAAGGCTTTTACATCAGCGATAATCGCAGGATCGACAACACAACAGTCCGACCAAATTTCTTCGTAACCGAGAAACCACACGTCCCTTTAGATTTTAGGCCGACTTAACGTTCACTTTTAACACTTTCTTGTAAAACGTGATAACTGGCAAGAGTGACTGTTTCGCACCAATAATGCCGTCCAACCAAATAAGTAAATAATTTCCAGATATTCCTTATCTTAATAACAAAAAAAAACTTTACTACAAACAAAATTAACCAGGCAATCATTTAAACAAGGTACCAACTAATAATTGACTATTTTGCGATATTTAGTATAGGTAAAACAGCGTTTTCTACAGATAACCTGCACGTTAGTTTTAACATTCGTGATCCATCACAGGGCTGATTATCAGATGAGTGTGTTTACAACAACGAACCAATAGTTAAAAAAAAACAAATTGCGAAGTTATAGCAATAAGTTGTGTATTAACAAGGAATAATCTGAGCAAAGAAAGATCTTATATCTTATCACTTAACGTTTAAACTAGGTATCTACAATCATATTAAGACGAAATTAACTGCATCGGTTTTATTGTAGCATTGAGTACTTAAATCCTTCACTCAACGATTTTAGCCATCTCCAGATTTTTTTATGAATTCATCGATCCCGTTACCGTTGGAGTACGAAGTTTGCTTTAGAACGAAAGTTGTGAAGTGTAAAGCATATCTAGATCTTTTCAGCTGTGGGAAAATTATACTATGGCACGTTCAAGCAGATTGGTATCACGGTTTTATATCGTACTACTTGTTCCACACGAAACGGGATTTGTTTAGCTGAAATTGACTCAATCTGCACTGGGTCACGTGTGACGTGTCTAGCTGATGTCAAAAAATACTAGTGTACGTCACAATCAACACCGCCTAATGAAAAAAGGAACAATTTTTGAAACCTACAATTTATTTTTACAGCTGCACCCTTGTAAATAATTCAATTAACTTACAATTTCATGTATGGGTTGTTGTTCCCACAAAAAAATACTAAAATAAATGTACCCCATTTTACGGTTTTATGCTGCGATATTTCTCGCCGCGCGAAAGAAGCCAAAATCTTTAGGTACATTCTCAACAGCACTGTTGAATCATGCTCGATTGCTGACTCGAGTGCTGTTTGTAATTCCTTTCACGTAAATATTATTACCCTTTATATTATAAAAGCTGAAAAGAATTTTTCCGCGGTTACTATTTTCTTGAGTGCGCTTTGAATTTTTTCTGCGAGACGATCTGCTCCACTGAACAGCGCGTTACTTCCATATTGCAGGGATGTAAAAAGTCCCTGTTTTATAGGTGCTATTTGCGGTGAAGCTGCCTAAATGAATCAATGGACTATCTCATATAAAATTAATTTGATAGGGAGTAACACAGCTGTTCCTAATCCGAGGATATTGATGGTGTATCGGTTGTTCTGACCAGACTAACGTCCAAATGTTCACCCTGCACCACGGGAATTGAAAGGGCGGGTCTGTGATCACACTCACATACTTATTTATTGCGGCAAGCAGTAAAACATTCATGGACTTTATTCGTGTTACTCTGATATTTATCACACTGACTGCTGACCTGGCACTTCCATTTCAGTTCATATAACGACTACCAAATGCAACGACAATATTTTCAATTTTATTATAGTTGCGAGGAGGCTGTTAAAGTATTCCGCAATTTTATTATACCGTTTCCACAGTGTTTTTTGACGCGAACGTTAATAAAAGCCATTTCGTAATTACCACACCTAATTAGATTGGAAATACAACCCGAGCATTAATTTTGATACAACAAAAAATTGTCGAAAGCCATATCGTGCCGTCATCTCCAGGCTTCACAGTGATAATATTGCCGAGCGTCATATTCAGTTTATGCAGATTTACAAACAAATCCGCTCAAACCGTGCTTAGGAGCTAGCTAAATGAATCTCAAAGCTTCAATTTGAAAGCAAAGGGTTGCAATTACGTTGTAAATTCCTATACCTACGGCCATAAACTAGACATCGACAAATTAAAAAGTCATCTCAAATTACCTACAATTTCTAAAGAAATTAAGTAGAGAGTATGCAGGTCTTGATTTATCGAATTTCATTTTCGAATTGAACCGTAAATACGGGAAGTAATGAAAAGGTCATGAATATGTTTTATTTGTTTACGGCTTAGTTGTGTGGAAACTATAATTTATTTGTTATATCAAGCGCAACTACATCTGTTAATTTTGAATAAATCTTGTAAATAGGGAGTGTCACGTGTATTTATTTCAATACGCTTGTTCAAATAATTTATTGCTTTAGTGAAAAGCTTTGAATCATTGTTATTTCAATGCCCATAATTAGTGAAAAGCTAATACTCAAATGCTAAGGGTAGGTTAACTACAAGTAAGTATAATGAACCATTGTGAACCACAATCTTCTAATTTGTTTTGCTTGGTGTTTTAAACCCTGACTATCCACCATATTTAATCTTACCTCTAACTCTCAATAATGTGACTAGTGCAAGTGGCATGATAAAGGGACACAATTTGTGAAATTGTAAAATTTGTTTACAAATTACAAAATTGGTACGTTATGTTCGCTATTTATCACGAGTTTTCGTGCTCGTGATTTTTTTCGCCTCGATAAATAACAGTGACGGTTCTTCTCTTTCACGGACACAACTCGACCCCTTTAAAAGCAAATTTTATGTGATTTTAACATAGATTTTAAAGAGATAAATAAAAAAAAAACAGTAAGGTGGTCGCTTTAAGGTTTAAAAAGTTTTTTGACGAATTTAGATTTTGTTCAGCATAGAAAAATTTACATATGTACCGCTTCATAGCGAACAGGAACGAAAGTATGTCTGGCAAAAAAGCGTGCGGTGTGAGACAAGCGTAGAATGAGAGAGATTGTAAGGAAGTTTTCGACAGACGAGGTTTTTGAAGAGTCAACACGTACCATTTGAGTGCATTAAAAACTACATTCTTGCTTGAGTTAAATAGTTGAAACAACTATTTGGGTGCGTTAAAAAAATTATATTCGCCTTTGCGGGCGATTACGTACCCTGTTTGTGCGTGAAATTGTTTCTACCGTTGAAGATTCATTCTAACTTGACTTTCGTGAACCACCGCCTACCATTTTAAGTGCGCTGAAATTGTATTTTTAGTGAAGTTATAAAAGCATGCGCGTACCATTTTGTATACGAGAATAAAGGTTTGCGGTCGAAATTCCAGAACCAAAACGTGCAATTATTGAGTGAAATTTATCCGAATAGGAGTGAAGAATGAGCAGTTTTGGGTATCTACTAATTTTGCAGAGATTTATGCCCACCAGGTACAGAGCATCATTGATAGAGATTTGATTCTTCCATTATTGACAGCAGGCATGGCCACAAGATTATTGAAAATATGATGGACTGGGATATTAGGATTGGCATATGAAAGAAGAAGTTGTTCTCTTCTTAAATTAAGTGGCATTTCATGAGATTTGCAGTACAATGCATATGCGGCGTTGGTTCTAAAAGTTCCCAGAGATATGCGGATCGCAGCGTTGTGTATCGCGTTAAGTGCCTTGAGAATAGTTTTGCTGGCAGAAAAGTAAACAATGCTTCCAAAGCCTTGATCGAATGAGGGCTCTGTACACACTGAGAAGAATTTCTTGGTGCCCCCCCCCCCCATTGTTAATGTGTTAGATATTTCCAAATATTGAGACGTTTAATCCAGTTTGACTTCAGTTCTTGTATAACTCTCGCCGGGAAAGATTGCCGGTCACAGAACACTTGATCCCGATCTACAATCTCTGTTTTTCGTAAGGTGCTAGCGACTTTCGGGATAGTATCGTGTCAATGTTGAACGAAAAGACTTTTTGTTCAACATTAGCACGATCCTATTCCAGAAGTCGCTCGCATCTTAATAAAAACAAAGATTGTAAATCGACACGAGGTGTGCTGTGATCGGCAATCTTTCCTGGCGAGAGTTATATATGATATGACCAAGTGAGATGGGAGTCAAATCTTAAGCCTAGGATTTTGTACTTTTCGGCTACTTATAGCAGATTAAGGTTGAGGAACATAGTTTTTGATTGTTTGACTGAAATTCAGAACCTTTGAAGTACAAGGTCGTCTGCGTACAGTAACTATTTTATTGGTACCTATATGTGTGTGTTTATATCATTTATGGCTAGGTTAAATAGTGTAGGACTGACGACGGATCCTTGAGGCACACCATTTTTCAAAGTAAATGAGTGTAAACTTGTTCCTTGGACATTCACTTGTGCCGTTCTGTGACATTTTCCCCAAAAGCTAGTATGTTGCCTGAAAGACTTATTCTCTAATCTTTTCAAGATTATATTCGGGTGGTTACCTAGGGATCTCTGGGATAGGCGGTCAACACGTTAAGCGCATTTAAGAGTGCAAGACCGGACGGGTTGTTCCCGGCTCTTCTGCAGAAGGGCCTGGAGCCGTTGCACCTCTTTGGAGCCTCCCTGGCCGGAGAAAGGTAGCGCATTGGTGGGTCAATCGTAAGATGGATCCTAAATCGGGACGACGCGACGTAGATGAGATCATCTGTTATTAGAGGATGTCCGTAGGGTGGGGTGTTGTCTCCACTGGTGCGGTGCCTGGTACTATAACGAGGAGAGCGTGTATACGCAAGGATACGCAGACGATCGCGAACACTGTGAAAGCGCCCATGCAGGGGGATCTTGAACAGGTGGTGCAGTAGTGACGGTCCTTTCGTTAACCCGGAAAAGACCGAGATTGTTCCATTTACGAATAGAAGGAGAGGGGTGCGAACACGGCAACTGGGTCTGACCAGGTCAGTGAAATATTTGGGAGTCGTCATAGACTCCCGCCTGACCTGGAGAGGGCACATTGAGCGAATAAGCAAAAAGCCCAAGGGCGTTAGGTTAGCTTTAACCCCTCGACTGGTATAATGGCTTTACATTGTAGTGATAAGGCCAATAATACTGCATGGTGCATTCGTATGGTGGCCTACCATGCGCAGAGAAACTCACAGGAAGCAGCTAGGAAAGGTCCAGAGACTCGCCTGTATGGTAGTAACTGGAGCGCTGAAAACCACGCCAATTTTGACCATGCAGGCACTTTTGGTACTAAAGCCCTTACACCTAGCTGTGGAGACAGAGGCTTGCAAGGCTTCCATACGGCTAAACGATTGCAAGAAGGGATGTGATCCGAGCTGTTTTACTAAAACCAAAAAGTGATAGTCATTCTCCCGTACAGAGAGCAGTGGATCAATTCGGATTGCCCGTTCCTCAAACCTAAGGGACTCGTGTGGTTTACAGGCGGGCCCCTAACAGAAAGGGGACGGACAGGGGTATATATCGTGATCGACAGAGAGGTGACGTCAGCTCCCCCCTTGGTCAACCGTGTTTCAGGCAGAAATGTTAAGCATCATGACCTGTGCACAAGCCAATGAAGGCCCCGTCAGCAGCTAGGTTCCAATCGGCTACGGCGCTTGATTGCAGGCGAACTCTAGATAATTAGGTGAGTCTAATAGCTATGTAAAAAAATCCTGGAGTGTCTGTCACAATAAAGGTAAATTATAAAACTGTGATCACAAAGAAAATAACTTATTTTTACTTTCATTCGCCATCTTTTAAAATACTCGCGTCGGTAGAATAGAGCAATTAAAAAACAAGTTAAAAAAGTAATAGTAAACGATTTACAAAAAGCGTATTTCCATTTGCATTCATTTCCCATTTGTAAGACTTCTGTTAAAATCGTAAAATTCCGGTCACAAATAAGAAAGATAGCGTTGCATATGTGCAATCCATTTTTGACGTGCTACTTCTCTTTCAGTTTATAAGAAGAATCCTAGCTTAAAATTTTAAAAGAATTACAAATAACGAATGTGGGTCTGGGCATGCGCAATGATTGTTTTGCGTATTTTTAGACTTTTACCTTCATTCGAGGTGCCTACATACAAAATTTCATTTAAATATCTTAACACATAAAAACATTAGATTACGTATGCGCAAAACTGATTCGGCATTAGTTTTACCGTTATTGGAGGCGCCTATATACAAAATTCAATTTTCATACCTTCACAAATAAAAAAATCGGATTGCGCACGTGCAAAACAATTTTTTTGATTCGTTATTAAGGATCCTCAGATCCTTTATAGTTTTGTATTGTCGTCCGTCCGTCCGTCCGTCCGTCCGTCCGTGTGCGCTCTAACTCTTTTTAAAAGTGGCCGATTGAGTTGAAATTTGGTGTACGGGTTCTTTGGACATTAAGGACGGACGCTATTGATTTTCAGGAAGCTGGTTCAATAGGAACAAAAGTTATAGGACTTCGAGTGAATCGGGAACAGGAAAAACTACGGGCTCAATATAATAGAAATCAACATATTTCATTCCCTAGGTCATGTATCGGGTTGGGACTTCCGCTAGATTATTCCCTATGACTCTTAGATGTGTAATACTTTAATATAACTCTTCTCTGTGGTATAGGTCGAAAGTTTTAGAGCAAAATGTAGCAAAAATTACACTTTATACATGAATTTAGAGTTTTAAAAGGTTTCAAACGCATTATCTTGATGCAGCAAGAGTACATCACGTGCACATTTGATAACCGCATGTGTGTGATTCAAAAATGTTAAATTATTGCCATATGGGTTTTGATCAAAATAATCAAAATCGTTATTTATGCACCAAGATCGTTGGGAAAAAGACTAAGAGCATCATCTCAATGACCAAAACATGAATTTGATCTATTTTTGGCGACCACATGAATTTTGATCAAAACATGTCAAAATCGTTATTTATGCACCAAGAACGTTGGGAAAAAGACCAAGAGCATTATCTCAATGATCAAAACATGAATTTGATCTATTTTTGGCGACCACATGGATTTTGATCAAAACAAGATTAAGAGCATTATCTCAATGGCCAAGACATGAATTTGATGTATTTTGTAACATTAAAATAAATTATCGTTAAAAGTTATTGTAATACTGAGGATCCTTCGATATTTCGTTGTATCGGTTTATTGGTTTTACTTTTACTTGAGGTGCCTAGATACAAAATTTCATTAATTTAAATATCTTAACAATTGAAAAAATTGGATTGCGCATTCACAAAACAAATTTTTTAAATAAGCATCAATTTTACGTTTATCTAAGAACACGTGTACCAAATTTCCAAGCGATCGGACATTTCTAAACAAAGTTATCGTTCACATGGACAGATAGATGGCCAGACAGACAAAGGAACAGACGGACAGACCAACATACAGACGACAGACAGCAATACAAAATTATAAACGATCTCTAGGATCGTTACTGGATGGAAATAAATATTATATTATACTATTATATTAATAAACGGCAAAAGTGTAAAATTATGGAACATGTAAAATAGTATATTAAAGTATAAGTGGATATTAAGGTCTTTAAAACACGCGCGATTTTTCGAGCACGACGGCGTAGCCGTGTTTTAAAGACCAGTTATCCACGAATACTTTACGCTATTTTTTTTATTACGTCACTTTAAAATCGTCATAATTCCATAAAAATGGAAATAAGAACTAATACAAAATATGGTTTTTTCACTACTAGCGTCTGATGACATGATTATTAACCTTTTTTCCACTTGTAAAGTAGGCTTTCTCGGCATTTGTTCAAAGTGGTTAATAATTTTTTATTATTAACTAGTAGTCAATAATGAGAACTGTCACGCTGTCACTTTTAGAAAACACAACCCGAAATTTCGCTCAAGACAAGTTCTCTAAAACGAATAATTGCCGCCATTCGCAATTTCCAGAGAAATTACATACCTAAAATTATCACATTTTGAAAAAAATCGAACGAAATTACTCTTTGAAAAATCTCAATGACAGAACAAAATACGGCTTGTTTGACTTGTACTTCCACGTACTTGATTGACATGTTAAATTAAGAAACAAACAATTCTGTCCAACCGTTAACTCTCTTATCAATATAATATGTTAATTTAGAGGATTTCAAGTGCTAGTAGTGAAAAAAATAGTATATATACCACGGTAGAGAAGTCTATTATTGCCTTCGCACCTTACACCCCTCGGCGCAAGCGCCTCGAGATGTAATCTTGGTGCTCAGGCAATAATAGTGGACTTCTCTACCTTGATATATAATGTACTATTAATTAGTGATATAAAATCAGTATACCTTCCGTTGCTATGAAAATGAGAAAAACAAGAAATATTTTGAAATCTGTCACATCCTACATTATTGTTGTCATCACAGTTATAGGTACTTATAAATGCTTAAAAATGAATTCTAACATTGATTGCTTAAGTAGAAAAGCAGAATCGCGGTTGATACCGCAAAAATCAGAAGACGCATATAAACGAGAGTACGACAAGTTTGTGCATTTGAAAACATCTGTTAGTAATATTTGATTTGAAGTTGCAAAGTATTCCTGTCAGATCAGTAATTAAAAAGTTGACATTTACTTCAATTTTCATGTTGTCATGGTAAATTTAAAACACGCGCGTTTTTAAAAGTTTGATTTAAACACGCTGAGGCGTACTTTAAATAAGCAATATAGGGTACCAATAAAAAAAAATAGTTTTTTTAAGAAACGCAACGAAAAATTCCTTCCATGGTGCAAGCCTCGACACCATAACGAACCAAATAGCGTAGTAGAACAATAACTCTTAAGATAAGAAACTAGTAGCGTCCCAACGAACGAGCGGACGGACGGACAAAGTGGCCACAATAGCGCATTTTTTTTATTGTTGTGGAAATGCGCTAAAAATGTATAAGGAAACTTATTAGTATGATCATCACAGCCAAAGTTGCTTCCTTTCAAATAATACGAATCAGATTTTCATAATTCGAGTTCCATTATTGAATTTTCCACTGCTGGATTCAACGTAAGCAAAATTTGTGTGCTTTGTAATTTGTAATCTTTGTAAGGACTTCGCAAATGGACCGCGAGGGTTCGTGTAATTTACAATAAAAGAATTTCTGAATGCCCGTTTATAATTACGTAGTTGGTTTTTATTTTGTGATTCAAATTAAATTAGCTCGAATAACAGAAAACCGGCACCCCTTCTTGCCTCGCATGTTCATTTGTGTATACATTCAGAAGTGGAAGTAGCGTGTTGTATTAATGTCGTCGTATATTGTGGACGTTTATCGCACTCATCTAATTACACTTATCCTATGCAACACGTCATTACAAACCTATGTTGGATGTATGTACATTGTACAGTTCCACATTTGGGAATTGTTTATAAAGTTGCCGTAGTGTGGGAAAGATTCAACAATATTTTTATCTTTTATTCGTAGAACTGGTTTGATAAAAACGACGAAGTAGTCAGATATGATAAGAATGCGCCGTCTTAAGTGCCTGAATACACTATGCGTTTTAAACGCATCCTTTCAAAACGCATCCTGCGAAACCGGAAGGTTTTGTGCGTTTACATTACTTGCGGCCTAACACAACAGAGGAATGTTCACTTGAGCATCTCTAATCAAATTTGATATTTAATGCAGTCACCAACAGGAACTCGAAATATGAGTTCGCCAAATTAGCATACTGAAGTAAAGAATAACATTTTAGTACAAATCTTCTTAAATTAATAATTAGGGCATGGATCCGCTATCTTTCAATACGTCGATCAAGCAAAAACCATGGGTACGTCACCGTATGAAGTTCAATTAAATCTAAATTGTCACCTATGATAAATCAGTTCTAAGGTCTTCGCGGGTACTGGATGGATGTAAACCCACCCCAATACGTTGGATTTGGAGACGTCTTCGCATACTTGCAATTAATAAGAAACCCTTCCATTTAGCATGGTTTAATTACTTTGTATTCCGTCTGTGTTAAGTGTTGGTTAGTGTCAATTAGGTATAGGATTTCCTTTGACATTTTGTTAAGCTGTATTTTATTGGCAGTAAATCTTTATGGTTTGCACTTTACGTTGTCACAACGAGGTCCTTAAAATCGGAAACTGATAAACTGTAGCGCAAGGAAGCCGTAAAATAGTATGTGCTTTATTTTTTGGGAGCGCTCCTCGTTCCAAATTTAAAATAGGTTCTTTTTATTTAATGAATACATTAAACTTTCCTTTACAAATATTAGAGTTTCTGGATGAAAATTTACATTTTTGCAGTTCTAAAGCGTAAAAACTTTCGAGTAAAGTTGACGATCGATAGAATGTTTCCGTATAGAAATGGAGGCTTTCGGAATTAGGTCCGATTTGAATGTCCGTGTAGCTTTTGCCAGAGTCGGATTCGGAACATGCGAGGCTCCTCGATTCACACTCGTTTGGGGGGAAACGTCCCATCTGAAGCCATGCAGTAAAATTCGGTGTACCTACATATTTAGGTAATAAAAGTAAAACACAAGGAATGAAGGATAACTACTGTGTTACACCTTGACTAGTTCCGAAGGATTGCGTAACTCCACGTAAACTTTCCCGTCAAAAGTAACTGAACTCTAAGTATGTAGTCGTCTGATCCAACTTGGATAGTTGATGAAAAAGTCGCTATGGGATCTGCTTGCGATGCCGTTGGGAGGATTGAACAAATTTTCCCCGCAGTGATCGCTATATTTTTTGGGACACGAGGGGTCGCTGCGGACTCATGCTCCGCAGGTGTTAAAAATATGACTATAAGATTAACCTTCCTAATACCAGGTGAACATTCGAACGTGCAATACCAAGTGGGGTGCTTTTTCATCCCAATAGTATTTTATTTACTATTCATTTATAATTACCGATCGAATTTAAAAAGTTACATTTTTGTTACAATGGGGTTTCTTCCGCTCTCCCACCCGATTTCTACTTGAATACCTCGCCGAATCCAAATATCAAACGACCCTCTTCTTCCGTAACGCACCTATTGTGGAAAGCGTGCCCTCTTAACCAATACAAATCCCGCATTATCGTCACGTGCTTGGCTTTCGCAAAACGGAACAAAACTTTGGAAATCTGTGAGATCGTGGCAACACTGTGGCGTTTCGACTTTTATCTGATTTTGAACACTTGTTTTTTTATCTTAAAGCACATTATTTCTCGAATATTAGTTCTGTTCTCTTTCATTATGGAGAGGTACACATAAAATCTCCTATATCAGCAATTTTGTAAATTTAACAACAAAATTTTTAAAGCCTTGGCAATCATAACAACAATTTTCAATGTGGTTTAAACTAGACCGTCTTCAAACTTTTCATTTTTACATCTTTTTTTGCATCATACGGTACAAAAGGATACTTCTATACATCAATTGTGCATCATTGCACTTTTTTCTACGGTTTTCAACGATATTTTATCAAATAGAAGACATTAGCAAGTATAATTTAGATCATGTATTAATATAAAGAGCCTGTCTACTAAATTTGCTTGCAGTTACCTGCTCTTATCAGAATATTTAGCACATTCAGTAAATACTCCTTATTACTAGTGGTTGACCTTTCAGCAACTTACACAAGTTATAACTTGTGCAATTAATTTTTTCCTAGAAAACAGTCGTTACGACAGTTATGCTACAAAAATCAACCATGGATACCATACCATTGAGTATTCCAGCAATTAAGTTAAAAATTTTTGAAACTCAAACGAATTGGAATTTTTAATTCTTGGAACATTGCTAATGACAACCTGCGCAACTATTGTTTTTTTGGGGAAAGTACCTAGTTAAACTTAAGATGATGTAGTACAAAAACCATGGATGTCAGTGGATATTCCGATACGTTTAAAATCTGAGAAATAAAGATTTTGTAGTGTGTGAAAGTTTCGTTATTTTGAAGTACCTAATTAACAACCCCTAGAATTAGATTAATTGCCAATTAAAACTTAATATTTTGTAAATTGCAAAACCTTATTCTACTGAAATTTGTATGGGGGTGAAATCGTAATGGTAACGTTTTACTGCAAAATTTGAATATTTACTAACCATGATTAGGTTTTATTTAATACGATCTTTTTTTCGTAGTCAAATCACGTTTTGAAGTACCTACTCACGAACGTTTAAATTATCTGTTTGTCGCTAATTATAAACAAATTTGCATGCCATCGTAAACGAAAGTCCCGCTATAGTAAAACCGGTGCTGCCAATAATAAACATGGAAATAAGCAAAACATTTGCGAAGGGTTGAAGTGGTAATTGTGGTCACTGTAATGTGAAGGGCATTAACATAAAACCGCTGCTTACGAAATCCCATGACTCTAATAACGAGTTTGGTAAATGTACTGGACGTTTTCGTTAATTAATTACATTACGTTTATGTTAAAAAAAGAATTACACTCCACTAAGCAAATAGATGCCTCGGACATGATTGATGGAATTTTCTCTCTGTTACACGCAAAAGGTAATTGAAATTAACCTAATTAGCAAAAAACCTCCAATACCTATCCGCAATGTAATGGTTGCATTAGGCAACGGCTTGTTAAAGAGATTTTCGACTAATTCCAAAGGCTTTTCGGTTCTATTAAATTAATGAAGTCCATTAGTTCTTCTGTTTATCTTCACAAAACCCTAACAATGTGACAGGACGGGCATACTAATATTTTCGCCTTCCATCTGAACGTATGCGAAGATCGCATTATAGATCTAAGGGAATCTACCCGCTCGCCATTAAATATTTAGCGAAACCGTCTGAATAAGTAAGATATACGTCGTCTGCAATTGGTAATTCATGTTTTTGTCAACACTACGACGGCAATAAACGCGGTCCGCAATGCGGAGTGCCAACTTTAACGCTTTAGCATGAGCAAAAGGTGTGAATAATCAAATGATATTAAAAAAGAATAACTTTCAGTGAGTATTTTCTAAAAAATACTCTGATCGCCCTTTTCGTGCATCGTTTACTTTAAAACACGTAGTTTTTCTTGAAGTGGAAAACCCGTTGGGGAAGAAAATTTGATTTTGGTCGCTCGTCACCCATCTGTGTCAGTATGAATGCAATTTGCTAGTATGCGAGCGAAAAGTAGATGGAGATGCGATGAAGGTAATATTGAAATTTCTAAGGACATCCGAAAACTGTTTTCAATCGCTGCGAGATGAACATAAAACGTCAATATAAACGTTACCCCAAATACGGTAAGCTGTATATTTATTATAGGTTATTCATAACTAATTTGTATGAATAAATACGTTGACGCTTTCATAATAAATTGAAGATATTGAGAATGGTTTACGATGACGTGAAAAAATATGTGGAAACCATGGATTACGGAGTAAAGTGGGTTATATATGTTTACTTATAGTTTCTGTAGATTTATGATCCTAGAACGGACAAGGGCGTAACGGAGTGTGTTTTTGTCTAGTATATAGGCATTGTTTGGAACGTCCTTGCTCTTCTCTATGTTGTAGAGTCAACGATCCTTATAAGTTTTGCTTACCAGTATTGTCTTAAAATGAAGTTGCCCGTTTTCATTGCCATTAGCATATAATAATCAACTTGCGTCGTCTCTTGATGCTGAAGAAATATCCATTACTAAAATTAATTTTCGAGACTCTTTTGAGTGTCTGTTCCGGGTTTCATTTAATTGACGCCGCTTTACTGAGATGAAAGTGTCATTTCCGTTCTTAAAAAAAACGTCGGAATATAAGTATAAGCCGGAAATGCCTATATACGTATCACTTTCGTGCTTTAATGGTAAACAGTAATTTGGGACTCAACTTTGATTACTTTTTTGCGGAAATCGAACGGATTATTCAAGTGGAAGCGTTCCCTAACTTATTAAAGTACACGAGAATTGGAAAATCATATGGAAATCTGAATTATAAAAGGAGCCCCCCCATCGCTCCTGACTACGAAAAGTTAATAAAAATCACCGTCGCTCACATTTGAATTGCCGAAGTTTGGGGCAAATCTGGTCAGTGTGTCAACACCGAATAATTGAATATCATTGACATTCGCGATTTATTGTCAATCAAAAATTGAGCACTAAACGCCGTGGAAACGCATAGTGAAAATATTGAAAAAAAGTACAACTTTCCATGCGATTTTTTTGACAGTTGTAGAGGTACCGCTTTATAACGAACATGAACGAAAATATGTCTGATGATCGATATCAAGAAACGTATTGCGAAGTTCAGCGCGGTTGTCACGATCTTTTCGGACTTAAAAGATTCATTCTGTTTTGTTTAGTCATGCACGTGACAGAAATGGGGGTTTGCCATTTGTTTAAAAAGGTAGCTACGCACAGTGGCGATATTGTAACCAATGAGGTTACCTTCTGCGTTTTAACTGTGTTTGCTTGAGCGAGTGTTTTCGTGTTAGACACGGGTTTTATTGTGTGACAGTTTGGTGAGTGGTATTGATTGAAAATTGTGCTGGTCGTGTAATTGCCCACCATGAAAGACTAACGGAGGCAAACATCGCGCCGTGGTAACTTCCAGAAACTCTCCGGAGGCGTCCCCGTCCTAAGATATCACGCTAGGCGCTTAGGGTTGAGTTAGCATCCCAGCCTCCTCGGTCTCTCAGCCGAGGAGGGCGCGCTCCGCCCACCTAACCAAATTGTTATTCCCAAGCCCGGATGGTGCTGACAGGCGCGCCCCTACATAAAAGGTAGCCGTCACTAAACCGGAGCCGTTGACGTCAGGGGATTTCCTCAATCCCCCTATCTGTATTTGTTATTTTATCACGTAAACGACAATGTCAGACGAAGAGCAACCAGAAATGTTCTTCAGGAGTTTAATGACAGGAGGACCCCCCCCCCCCAAAGAGCCCAGAGAACATTTTTGCATCATTGCGGCATCGATTCTGATAAAAGGCCACCTGGAATAATTCGTTGGACGGCTGGGGAGCATCGTCGTCAAGGTGCGCGGGCGCGGTTAAAAATTCGCCGTTTCGGCGTGGTTGGACTTGGGACGTCGCGACGCCGGTTAGGGGGGGTTGGAATAGTTACCGCAAGTTTTGATGGGGTTGAAAAAAATTCTACGGCGTCCATCGGGGTAGCTGCCGTAAGAAACGAAAAAATCGAATAATTTTGGGAAAAAAGTGGTAACTCGAAAACTAAGACTACGATCTTTTTCCCACTTTCTGAGATCTTGGGCGATGTGGAGGAGTGTATTTTTACTGGGGTGCGATTAAAAGTGATGTGGATGTTTTTTCTACTCATATGGGTTAATGAATACATTAAACGTTCCAATTTTATGAAGTAAGAGTATAAATTCCTCACATTATTGGATAACAGCAGTGAGTAATAATTAATCACTGGGCATGGCTTTAAAAAAAATCACCGCAGCCAGCCAATGAGAAAATTCCATAAAAAACAAAGAATCAATCTGTCAATTTATCTGGTTGTAACTTCCCTTTGTATCAAATATAGGACTTGCCCAAATCTAAGAATTAGATTTAATAACACAAAAAAACAAAAATGTGAAAGCAAAATTGTATAATTGAAAATCAATATTAAATTAAATAAAACATCCCCTGCTAATTTAGACCGTTTTTAATATAAATTAAGTTGCTGAATTGAACTCAAAGGAAAAGATCACTGTATTACCGACGCATCGAATTTGAAAGCGTCAAGATGGATAGCGAAAATGAAAATAATTTAAGTTATACGCCGCCAAATATAACAGAAACGGCAAAACAATTATGTTTAAATTTATAGCCGGAAAAGTCTAAATATCTTAGATCGATCTAAGCTAAATATAAATATGAAAATTTGAATATTTCACTTCCATTTTCTCGACCTAAAAGACTACTTACAAAAGGATCTTCAAAGTGTAAAAATAGGAAGTGAGGTTAAGTATTCGTACAAATTGTGTAACTTCGTAGGTCGCACATGCCTGTTATTTTGTCGTAGTTTTAGTAGTACCCGCATTATTCAATGTTTAGGCGATTAGCTATAATTACATATAGCAATAAACCCACAATTTAAACGATCAAATTTTAAGAAATGAGAAACGAAAGCTTGACAAACTTTTGACATCTCTGATATCATCTCAATTGTCACACTGTTACAGTATGACCAACTTTAAATATTTCTCAACTGCAATTATTGGTTTGGTAAAAAACGATAAGTTTGAATATTTTCATTAAATTTTGCCAAATAGTCGTAGAAAAAGTATAGTATTCTATTCGCATGTAATGGCTATTACTCATTCGAAAGAATTACGGCACTCGCCTTCGGCTCGTGCCGCAAACACATTCTCATGAGCAATAGCCACCATTACATGCTCATGGAATAATATACTATTACGCATTTCCTAACTTTGAGGCCTTCTACATCCTAAACGGTTAGGGTTAGATGAAAACCTAAAACCCCCGGTGGGGGGTAAGAGTGGAAAAACGCGGGTTTTTGAATAACGACATCGGGCGAAGGGATTGCAAGACAGACATTTACGTCCTGGTTTTTAATTTAACTATGTTAGATTCATTAGCTATATGTACTTGTGCTACCCGCAATCGTAATATGACCATAAAAATGCTATGAAATGCTCTTACCATTCATTGTGTCCTCATTCGCAGAAACTAAAACCTTCGTTAACTCACCTGAAATAAGAACAACTAATTAGTTTTACGATCGTCAGAATAACAATGCATGCTGCAGTATGGATTACATTGGTCTAACACAGGGTAGATACGTACGTATCGTATCTTTCATTAGGTGTTTACTGAGATATTATTCCAGTATCAACTGCAGAAATTATACTCATATTATTCCATTCTGTCGGCGTAGTTTTATTTTAATTGGCGATATAAAGTGCCCCTGTTAAAAAAAATAATGATGTAGAATAATACCTACAACATAACGTAAGTACTTGATGTAAAAGATATCAACTTACGCCGCGCAGGGAGCTTTTCCTTTCCCCTGGACCGTTACCATAATCTTCTTATGTTTCCACCCACCCTAATCGAAAACAAATTGGAAGGGAGTATACATGGTGAAAGAAACTAAAGTTTACATAGTTCTGTTAATTATTTTCGCTTTTCAAACGTGAGACACGTGGGAATAATGTCTTTTTTTTGTAAAACACTTCGCGTCTCAAGACCCTCGTTATTAAAATAAAAGAAATTGTAGGGTCTTCTACAAATATTTTATATCCATTATCTAACCTTGTTTCATATTTACTCGTTGTCCAACCTATTTATTATGCAAATTTTATTTTACACTGCCACCACTTCCACATTAAAGTCAATACACACCAAAAATGACAAACTTAGCCACCGGATATTTACACCAGTTATTCGTGCAAAAATGTATATAAACATAAGGACGGTGGGGTTCCATTTCAATTTATAGAGCAGCTACAGGTATGTTCTTGGGCTATTTTTGTTACACGGAATAACCCTTTTAAAGTGCTGACGATCAGATACCCTCTCTGGGGATAAACCTTCTGTTGTTTCGCTGAGTGTATTTACATTTCCCTAAACGTTTGTAGCATTCTTCAACCAAAAAAGGTGGCAATTTACCTCTCTACTTACACATTTTAAGTTACCTTTTATTTAAATTTTCTAACGAGATGCGGCGGAGCAACAAATCCATTTAACTGTAGGGAGCCGTTCCGTTTTCGCCATTTGAACAAACGACGAGTATTAAATAAACAACAATAATGTGTGCAGGTTTGTTATTGATTTGGCAGCGGATGCGAGCGTAATAGAAAAATTCCTGCTTTCGAAACATGGAGACCGTCATCACATTTGTTCTAAAACGTATTTCGCAGCGGGTATTTGAAGCTGAAATATATTTTGCTACGAGTTATATTTAGCGTATGGAATAGATCACAATATAAAATTTATATAACTGCAGTATATGTGTATCTTGTAATTTTTTTCCTAGGGGTATTTTTAATCTGGCAAACCGTTTGTAAGCATTTGTAGTATCTTTTTATGAAGCAATCGAAGTTTAGCACAAACCTTAGTGTAATTTATTTCTAATGAACATAACGCCACAACCTTGGGAAATTTCTTACATTATAGCTAAATGTATGGGTCTCAAACATTGGTATTGGAGAGAAAAATGACTTAAAACGAGCCGAAATTTAGTTCATTTGTGCCAATGATGTCATGGGTAAAACTCGAGTGCTTTCCTGCTTCACTTTTGTACCCATTTGGTACCGTACCAAATGGGTACAAATCTCATACCGATGAGACCTTTATCCTCTTAAGAGTAATCGGGAGCTGCTCCAGCACTTTCTAAGGGACGCAGCGGTATGAGACGAAGTATTCGAAACTGCCAGTAAAGGTGGAGCTTAAAAGTGATAAAGTATCACGTGCTATCCCTACCTTACACGCGTATAGTACCTACTCCGTTGTTCAATCATTTCATTTCAATGTGACATTGATAAGACAATTGAATTACGAATTATTTACACATATGTAGGTACTTATTCGATTTATTTCTTGTATTTCATACTGTCCCGTTACCCGTAGGGTAAACGCATGTTTTGAGATCCATAAAATACCTCCAAACCCTACCCACACCTAACCCTTAAAAAACCCTTAAAGGGTTGAAAATGCCTATTGTTGTTTTTTGGGAATATGTATCTTTAAATCAAAGCTAGTTAGGGAAAAATATGAAGATAGAAAAATTAAAGCATATATAGGTTATTTTCCTATAAAACCTACCTATATATTTTCTTGTACCAGTGGCGAAGTTATGATATTGATTTTGGTTATTTTTAAAAAGACTTTAATTTTTTAATTCCTGATTGAAATAAAAACAAATTTTTCAAAAATATTTAGTTCTTTAACCAAATAAAGTCACGGATATTTAAAAATTTCTACATAAATTAGGACCTCTAAAAATGTTATTTTTGCCATGCACGCCATTTCTGGATGCGGCGCCACATCTGGGCTTTTCAACATAGGAAATATTATTTTGTTTATACTGTAGACCAGGAAGAAATACAACAAATGCCAGATTAAGGACCTTGACGTTCTCAACCAGCAATACAATGCGATCAAAAATGAGTTGCTGTCGAGTCACCTTTGGAATTTTTGTTTACATGGGAATTCGTATTTAACTTGAACTTCCAAAGGCGACTCGACAGCAACTCATTTTTGATCGCCCGTTATGTACCTAGTACAGCAAAATTTAAAATAAGGATTCTAATTTAGCATAGCTTTCACCGACTGTAAAGGCAGCTCAGTATCAATTACCATGCGTTTAGGAGTTTTTAACAAGATTTTCTTTGAAAAGATTAATTATTATTAAAAAGCTCCTAGCGAGTTCAGAATTTTGAACTTTCTGTCCGTCCGCCCGTCCATATGTGGACAAGATAACTCACGAACGGTTTCGAATTTTCCAATTCTGTTTTCATTATTTTGTTTATCATCACCCAAGGAAAAGATGTTTATAGTGATCCAGGAGCTCGTTTGCTATATTTGTTACAAGTTTATTCTTATTTGACTATATCGCTTCAATTCATCTGTATAGGTAGTTTCATTATACTTTCTTTACAAAGGCCTCACAGCTGGAAAGTAATACTGACCCGGATGATTTTCATTTTTAAGTTCAAATATGGTTGAGTAATAACTTACCAGCCCAGGAGTGGACCAAGACATGGACCCCGAAGGGATTCTAAAGCAAATTTTTTGCAACTGTTCGTCAGGCGTTTGCAAAAAAGCATGCTTGTGGCGAAAAATTCGTCTAAATTGTACCCTCTAGCTTGTAGAATTGTAGACAGTTAAAGATTCTGACGAATTAATAATTTAATATACAGAAATATCTAATCAGGTACCTAACTAATTAAAAACTTATGCTATGCTAAGTATTCATTTGCCTAAACGGGACTTATTTTAGTTTAACTATCTCAAAATAAGTTACCCTACCGCACTGCATAGATACCTACTGACTACAATATATTATCGTTTTAATGTACATATTTAAAAATGGATGACTTAAAAAAATTAGTACTTACGCCACTGTTATGATTTTTTATTTCATGAAAATAGGCACGAGATGAATGTTTTTACCTAAATATTTTTGAGAAATGTCTCTAGATTTTACAAAAAAAATAAATACCTGTATACGCTTTCATTCGTCTATCTTCACATTCTTTTGCAAATAGCGTTGTTTTCAAGATATTGACAAAAAACTAAAAAAAAGTCCCTTTCAAGGATTTCAAGGATTGTTTGGAGGTGACAGACACGGATGTTCACTTATGGGGTTTGGTGGTATTTTAAGGACTCCAAAATCAATTTATTTACCAAATTTCAGCTTGTCACTAATTTGTTCACGGTTACACTGGGTCGACCCTGACGCTTTATGGTGTAATCGGGGTTGGAAACTAATGGAAAGTTTCCACAATTTTTAACATAAAAAGAGAGATGTATGACAGATTTAAAAAAAATTTCTCTACAAAATGATATTTACCTCGAGCTAAAGTGCAACTATCAGTGTTCGAAGCATTGTGTGTGGATTTTCAATCGTTTTTAATAAATTTACAATATTAGCGGTCATTTTTGGAGATCCATTTTTTGGTATACTAATCAGCAGAATATCTACTCAGTTATTTTTTGATTGACAGAAATTTTATATGAAGGTTTTTATGGGGAAACGGAATAGATTGACTGGACTAGTATACAATATATAATATTAATATAATATTGTAAATCGCAGTAATTTTTATAAAGAATTAAGAAATAACGAAAATATACCAGCGCATACGCCTATCGCTGCTCACGTCCCCAGCATGTATTTCCGAAATCGGTACCATCCCCATACAATGGATGCTGCACATTTTCAATCTCTCACTTCAAATACCTTATATGTTTGGTGGAAAAAATTTGTTATCCGCTACGGCGCTACTTCTATGTAAAAATAATTATACTCTTTCGTAGGCCGGGGGGTTTATTACTCCTAATTCTGGGACGTACTATAAATAAATTTGAATGTTGTACGAAATGTAGCAAAAAAATTGCAAACATTCTGACGGAAAGACCAACCTTAATTACATACCTACCTATACCTTTGTGCAAATTAGGCACATAATTCTGAAGAACAAAAATACCTACTATTTACTTTTAATAAAAATTGTTGTTTTTGAGGGTTCAAAATTGTGCTAACCAACAATAAATTTCGAATAATTTCAATGCTACTTTGTTTTGAGGTACAACAATTTTATCGCTGGACGGAATTGTCTCACATTTGTGTCCCATGTAATAATTGCCTAGGACGCAAATGAAGCGAGCGAAAGGTTTCCGACACATAATCACAGTTAAAAGATAAGAATATTTCCTTGCATTTTTAGCACCTCCCATGAATGCATTTGTCTCACAAGTTTCTCTGTCTATATAAAAGTTCGGTAATTTGCCGTAATGTGACGCTAAGATACAGAGTTAAATATTGGCAAAACAGTGCTTCCGTTCTCCCCATAAAATTACAAAAACTGACTATTTTTTTAATGATCTTTTTCAATATACTAATAAATAAAGAGCTAATGTATGCCTCTCTAATAGTAAAATTTTCATTTTTTGCTTTTTTAAGAAGAAATTGATCTTTAAAAATCACTAAAATGTCGCAACTTTAACGCCGTATATTTTGTTTTTTTCGCTTTTTTTTAAAAAAATGGCATTAGAGAAGCACGGCGGCATTCTTGATGAATCGATATCAATCAACACATCAGTAAAATACCTTTGTCATACCTTAAATTTATAGGGACAACGTAAAGATGTTTAGGCAGTTAATATACGGAGTCCTGATGCCTCTTAAGGTTTGTAATAGTTTGTTTGAGATTCGTTGGCATACCATAAGTGTCACTAAGGCTATCTCTCGGTAGATTCTTTCGCACCAGACACATTAATTTCTACTCCCCCTCCCGGCATTAATGTTGGTTCCGCACGGTGAGAGAGAGCATTCATTTAATTGTGCGCTAAAATGTTTTCATGAGGTGAATTGCTACCGTTTCGAATAGCAACTTTGCGATTTCTGGCGATTCATCCATTTTGTACGACTTCAAAGCATTGTGAATTCGAGGTACACGTGCCGTTAGGGAGGATATTTGTGGAAATTATCAGCACGTAGTTAAGTTTACCACCATTTGCTAATCCCCTTTTCTATCTCTGGCATTTAAGAAACGCTGTACACGTACTTTGATTGGAATTCCTCGCCGCCGCAGTCTAGTTTTTGAAAAAATCCTCTTATTTTTCATTTTCTAGGAAATTTGTCCGATAGGTATTTCCTCCGTACGATTAGGGCGTTGTGCGTTGGTGCACCATCCTGTTGAAACCAACAGTTTCCTACGTTCGTTTTTTTGTGTGGCGTATATCGTTGCATTTGTAATAAAAAATGCTACTCAATACAGTGTACTTGTTTATTGCCCATAAGAAAAGATAAAGTGGATGATGATTCCGAAACGAAACGTTGTATTGAAAATCTCTTAACGGTGTCGTATAGAGCTCAAAAAGTGGCAATGGGAAAATATCTTTTTATTTTTTGTATTTGTTCAGTAACTGAAAACAAGTGTAAACGATTTACATAAAGCGCATTTCCACTTGCATTCATTTCCCATTTGTAAGATGCAACTTCTGTTAAAATCGTAAAAATCCGGTCACAAATATGAAAGGATTCTGGATTCTGGATTACGATAGGAGGGTGAACAGTGTCCACGCGTACTTAGGCCTCAAATTCGGGCCCTTTGTACTACCTCCCTGACTAGGGTCGCCCGACCCCTCAGCATCACTCAAGCCATCCCACACGTGAGATGAACCTTAGGACGCTGGAAGGGGAGGCGGCTCTAATCGTAGCCATGTCCGGCCAGGATTCCCCCAACATGGATCGTCTCAGTTGGACTAGAGCGGGACATTCACAGAGTAAGTGGTATGCCGTCTCGTCGTCTGTGTAACATCCTCTACAAGATGGTGATTCCACCAAACCCATGCAGTGCATGTGCTTGTTTAGTTTACAGTGCCCAGAAAGTATGCCCACGAGTAACCTCAGGTTCTTCCTTGATAGCCCTGTACAAAAACGCGCCAAGCTACGAGATGGTCCTCTGAAGGCTTCTCTCGCATGGCGACAATCTAACATCAAGTTCCACCTAGCCCTGTGCTGGGTTTGGGTGTCTTGAGTTATTAGGTTGTTTACAGTTTTAACTGTAAGTGGAAGAGCCGGCTCTGGACCATAAAACGCCTGTTTTGAGGCCAGTCGGGCTAATTTATCGGCTTTCTCATTACCTTCCGTTCCAGCATGCCCTTTGACCCATACGAGCTCAAGGGTGTTGCTGCTTGCTACTTGCTCTAGTACGTGGTGACATTCGGAAACCATCCTAGAGGTAATTTTACAGTGACCAAGTGACTGCAAGGCAGCCCTGCTGTCACTTGAGATTCTGATAGTTTTGTTCTTTATGTTATGCATAAGAACTGTTCTTGCACTAAGCGTTAATCCTACCAACTCTGACTGGAATACAGTAGGAAGTTTACCTAGTGGTTGGGTGATATGGAAGTTCAGTTCTTTGGAGTAAATACCAGTGCCTGTACCTTCCATTGTCTTAGATCCATCCGTGAAGATGAATATATCTGGTTGGGATGCCATATTCTCATCAAAGAAGATGTGATAGTTTTTCCCTAATATGAATTGAGGAGTGAGTGAGTCCGATCTCCCCTCTAGGATAGGCAGACGCTTGATCGCCTCGCCCAGAATTCGGGAGTGGCCCCCCTCAATGCCTCTGCTATTCAACAACCCCTTATTTTTCAGACGCAGGAATGCCAGAATGGCCTGCTCTCTCACGTGGAGATCTAGTGGAGGCAGATCCAAGAGGGCCTCCATGACGGCTGTGGGGGTCGTTCGCATCGCGCCTGTGCAGGCAAGGCACGCTAGTCTTTGCACATGATTAAGGAGTGCTACAGTTGTGGAGAGTCTGGTTCTAGGCCACCAGACAATTGCTCCATAACAGAACATAGGTCTAATCACGGCAGTGTACAGCCACAGGACAGCCTTCGGGGATGGTCCCCAAAGTTTGCCAATAGCGCGGCGACTTTGCCAGAAAGCCCTATTTGCTTTTTCGGCTTTAAGCTGGATATGTTTGCTCCAATTCAGTTTTTTGTCGAGTGTGATTCCTAGATATTTCACTGACTCTGAAAATTGGAGGTGTTTTTGGAATAGCAGGGGAGCTCGAATACCCTCTACCTTTCTTTTTCTTGTGAAGAGAACTAGCTCCGTTTTTGTCGGGTTGATGGACAAGGAGTGTTCCCTACACCATTCTTCGGTTACTGTAAGAGCTGATTGCATCAGTCTGCATAAAGTAGCCTCAAATTTGCCGGTTATAAGTATGGATATATCATCCGCATACCCCAGCGTATAGTACCCACTGTCATTAAGGCGACAGAGGAGCCTGTTTACAGTCAAGTTCCACAGAAGTGGTGATAACACCCCACCTTGGGGGCATCCTCTCACTACTGTGCACCTTAGTGTTTCGTCGCCAACGCTGATGTGCACTGCTCTGAGATTCAGCAGCTGCGCAATCCAGCCTTGTATGACGTTCGGTACGCCGTGGTGACATAGAGCCATTTCTATTGAATCGAAGGTTGTTTTGTCGAAAGCCCCTTCTATATCTATGAATACTCCCAGTGCGGACTCTTTATAGTGCAACGATCTCTCAATCTGCCCTACAACGCAGTGCAGGGCTGATTCCGTAGATCTTCCTGGGCAGTATGCGTGTTGGTTAGGATGCAGCGGAAACCGTGTTAGCGCCGTATCCCTTATGTATCTATCGCACAGTCTTTCAAGTGTCTTAAGAAGAAAAGACATCAAGCTGATTGGACGATATGCTTTAGGTGTGGAGTAATCACCTTTTCCAGGTTTGGGGATAAAAACAATTTTTATCTCCCTCCATTGTTTAGGTATGTATCTGAAAGCGATACAGCCTGTATATATTCCCACTAGGTAGGTAGCAATAACATCCAGTCCCCATTGCAGGAGAGGTATTATGCCGTCCAAACCGGGTGACTTGTATGCTGAGAACGATTTCACCGCCCAGGTCACCCTCGCCACGTCCACCACCTGACAGGCAACCGCCCAGTCATTCTCCGTGGAAGTGAAAGGGATTGTCTCAGGCCAGTTGGGGTAAGGCGTGGTGGTGGCTCCAGGAAAGTGAGCGTCTCTTAGTACCTCAGCTGTCTCTGTGAGGTTGTCCGTATAGGAACCATCCTCTCTTCTGAGGCTAGCTGGGTTGTGGTATGAATCTTTGGTAAGGATTTTATTTAGGCGAGATACCGAGGAGGTGGATTCTATAGAGCTACAGAAATCCCTCCATGCCTCTCTGACGCCTTCTAATGTCCTTCTTGTATAGCCTTAGGTTTGCCTTGTAGGCTCTCCAGTCGGCTGCAGCTTTGCTCTTCCTTGCCTTATTAAACAGTTTGCCCAATCGAGTTTTCTGCTTTTCGAGCGCCCTGCACCACCAAGGATGGTTATAGGGAGTCTTGGCAGTTCTCAGAGGACACGCCTGTTCAAATGACTCCACAATAGAGTTGGTAAGGAGATCTACTACGTCCTGTATGTCGGCAGGATCAGAGAGACGTCCCCCGAAGGGGTGCTCTCTAAGTTTTTCTCCAAGGAGATGTTTGTAAAGGGGAATATCCGTTACCTTGGGGTTGCGATAGCCCTTTTGAACGGTTCCTTTACAGTCAATTTCAAATGAAATTAGTCTGTGATCTGACATAGTCGCTTCAGAAGTGACTTGCCAGTTCTTTATATGATCCGAGATACTCGATGATGCCAGACTGAGATCGATTACAGTCTGGCTTCGGGAAGTTACGAACGTAGGTTCACTGCCCTGATTGAGAATCTCTAGATTAGTGCTTGTCAAATATTCGAGTAATGATTTACCCCTAGGGTTGACGTTAGCGCTCCCCCATATAGTATGGTGAGCGTTTGAGTCGCACCCTATAATGAGGTGTTTGTTGTTTTTCTCACAGTTCTACCATCTCGTTACTGGGAGGTAGGTTGACAGAATCTCCCGGGAGATAAACTGACGCTATTACTACTTGAGCTTTTCCTTGCATGTCACAGCTTAACTGTATGGTCGTGATATCACGTCCACACAGGTGTGGCAGCAGAAGAGCTTTAAAGTGGCTAGGGACATAAATACATGTTCTAGGTTTTTCTTGCCGTGTGTCAAAGAAAACGGTTCCTTTTGTACTCCCAAGGCCAGAAACCCTCGATTTAACAACCCAGGGTTCTTGAATGAGGGCAATGTCCTGCTTTACAGTGAGGCGTCTGCCTAGGCTTACAGCAGCCGCTCTACAGTGTTGCAGGTTTATTTGTATAAAATTCTCTTTCATACTTATGTATGTAAACAATGTGTTTATTACTTATCCGGCGTTGCTGGAATCGGACTCCAGCAGCGCCTCAATATTCGCGAACTTCTCCCAGTTCGAAATCGGCCCGGGCGAGTTGCTGACACTGGAGCACGCATCGACCACAGGTTGCCTTGGCAGCCTGGGCGGTGATTTTTCCGTAGGTTTTTACAGTTGCTCATGTGGCGCCTGTTGGTGATGTTTTGGTGGTTGTACTAACGTACTCCCCACCTCTGGTTCGGCAGGGTTACTAACCCACACTTTCAGAGAGGAAAACCCATAACTGAGTCTTCCCCCCTTGGCGATTAGGTTAGTCTGGTCCTCTTCCTCAATGCCGAAAACTACCAGCCTCCCTTGAGGTTGGTCTTTCACGGCTGTGTGGAAGAGACACCAGCTGCCTACCTTACAAATATGAAAGATAGCGTTGCACATGGGCAATCCATTTTTGACGTGCTACTTCAATTTCAGTTTATGAGAAGAATTTCATTTCAATGCTTTTCTAAATAAGAAAGTTGGCACTGCGCATGCGCAAAGCCAAATTTTGAAACTGGCGTTTGATTTTCCTTTATTCCAAGTGCCTATGTATCAAATTTCATTCAAATACTTTTATAAGTAAAAAAGTTTGCAATTCGGTTTATAAATGGTCGAGATGCGAAAAGGGCACTGTGAATTTTGAATCGATTCGATTCAACTTTTGGCATTGCGTATTATATGGCTAAATCTATGCCCATATTGAATTTCATCCAATTCAGTTCATAACTAACGGAGATGTAAAAGCGATCGAACATTTCTAAACAAAGTTATCGTTCACACGGACAGATAGATGGACAGACAGACAAAGGAACAGACGGAGAGACCAACCGGCAGGCGACAGATAGCAATGCAAAATTATAAACGATCTCTAGGATCGTTAATAAACGGCAAAAGTGTAAAATTATGGAACATGTAAAAAACGGTTTTTTGTTTTTTTTACAATAACTTTTTTTGTAAGCGGTACAGAAAAAATTCCTTCCTTGGTACAAGACTCGACACCATAACGAACCAAATAGCGAAAAAAGTAGAACAATAGCTCTTAAGATAAAGATCTAGTAGCGTCGCAAAACGAGCGGACGGACGGACGGACGGACGGACGGACAAAGTGGCCACAATAGCGCATTTTTTTTTATTTTTGTGGAAATGCGCTAAAAATAAAAACGAAATCAGAAATTTCGGTTTTTCTAGCATCTTCAGAAGTAATCGGATAATAACTCTGTAACCTAACCTATTAGTGCTGTGGAATTCTCCAGATGACGTACCCACTAAAACTACTCCTGGGCCTTGCCTCTAATTTTTCTCTCCCAGTCATAATATTACTTACATTTACTACATAAGCGCAGGTCGTTGTTTGAACAACCCAATGAACTGTGTTTGGTTTGGAATTAGCGTTCCGTTGGCTGCATTTAGATGCTGCTCTTTGATCCATGTTACGAAGTAATGATGACGATGATAGGTCTACAAGATGCTCGGTCACTTGGCATAGTAAATTACCACGATTCCTTAGTACTTCTACACTTGTTATAATTTTGAAAGATTGAAAGAGTTATAAATAAAACGCATCTCTTCATGAAAATCCGTAATGGCACTCTCGTTATACATTCCCTTGCTTTTACGATACGTATTCATGGAAATCACAAATCAAGCAAATTGAAGACTTGTACTCTGTAACTAAACTAATTGCGTCGGTGTTATGTCTCCCTATTCCTTTCTTTTTTGTACAAGAACGAAGTTTCGTTAAACCGCTATGAAAATAGTGCATACGAGTTTCCTTTCTGGTAATTAAAGAAAAATACACTGTTGTTCATGAAGCAACATGTGCAGGACGTCATGCCGTTTCAAATAATTTTCTCAAAATGGAAATTAGTTAACTTTCCGAAACTATAGGTTTACAAAAAAAGGTAACACCAACACAGTTCAACTAATCTGGTAAAACTTCCCAATGCACCCGTATATTGAACTGGCATACTTCGACGTGACAAACCTGTACGGAGCGGATATGAGTATATAGGAAATTAGCAATATTAGTTTTGTGAAATTTCCTCCAAAATATGCTCAAGTAAAAACAATAAGAAGCTAATAAACACAAAAGCTTGAAGTGTCACTATCCCATACGTATCAGGAAAAATTCCCTCTTGTCTTTTGTATTTTTCATTTATCGTAAGCTTTTTCTTACATTACATTTTAACTCGTTTAGATAACTTAGTCAATCTAAAGAAAACTTTCGCTACAAAGAGCAGAATGCGACTGGAAAATAACATCAGCCCTTAGTTGACCGCGAAAGATAAACAGGATTAAGGAAATTATATAAACAGCGCAAAACGAAAGAAAAATTATGGCTCGTTGTAAAGTTGATAAATTTTTGTATACAAGAACTTCGATAAAAATCACCGGAATGAATAAGGTTATCCAATATTACGTGCCAAATCACACGCACGCATATGCAGACAATCTTTGTTTCTTCCGCATTCGAGCAGGATGTGAATCTGATTAAAAAAATATTTATGGGCCAATAGCTTTAAGTTAGCGACACAGCGCGATGCCAATAGCAGAAAATGAAAGTTCACGTTAGTTACAGAAAACGCGCAATAAATTTAAGGATATTTGCAAATTATGTATGGATGGTGCGTGTTATTAACGTTAAAGGCTGCCTTGTCGTGTTTCTAGATCTGTATCTCTGTGCGTATAAATTGACGTTCAGTTTGGGAATTCTGAACGCTTTGTAATGGGATTTTTATTAGGCAACCTTAATTTGCTAACCTATAATCGATTACTCGTAAAAGAAAAGCGATTGCACGATACAAGCTAAATAATGCGAACGGAGAAAACGTCTTTGGGAAAATGTCGATATTTCGAGAAGATAAGAGAGCGCTTTCACGTCTCTTAGTTAATCTTATTTTAGGATAGGAAATTACTTAACCTCAACCTAGGCACCAACCGTCGGTAGATACCTACAAGAGAACTCTAATATTGCATCTATCTTAATGAACGAAGAAAGAGAGGCACGTTTTCAATCGAAAATAGGTTTGATACATCTTTGTAGGTTTAGAAAATTTTAAATTGCGCTTAATGTTAGATTATCGGTTCAATGAAGCAACTTAAAAGGTCATGAAAGCAACATTATGAATATTTCGTTTGCGTTAAATCGAAAGTTGACATTAACTTGGCATCTCTTTTCAATTTCAGATCAAATTTAAGTTTTAAATGAATTACGCGAATCTGCCATTTCAATCAAATCTTTACCCGAGGTGCAGAAATCTTAAAACAACATATCTATTTACGCAGACAAAGAGTGTAAATATTACCAGAAGCGCGACCCAGATTAAATCCCAGCGAGTCGAATCGCGTAGAAATTTTAATTTATTAATGTACGACATGTGTTTTTATTTATGGAGATTTAATTTCTTAAAGGTGACGGTAATTCAATTTAACGTGAGATAAAACTCAAATTTGTAGCGGGGAATATTTTATTCCTTTGTTAGTCCAAGCCATTTCTCTCAATCAGACTAATGGACGACGTTAGGAAATGAACACAACATCCCTGAAAAAGTCTTTTAACTTATCTACTCAGACTTAAATCTCAAATCTATTGGCCGACTTTCTACTAGATGTCGAGTTTCGCTCCACCAACCTACGCTAGTTGGCATTTATATTTCTTAACGTTTCATATTTTGCTTGTCCACGCGTTAAATTTAATCAGTATCTTCCAAACACAGTTTCCACATCCCCATCCGTGAGTTTTAATAGGTTAGTGCAATTCGAAAATTGATTTTCATTAACAGAATTGAACAATAACACGATAAAAACAATCGCTCCAAATGCGAAAACTATTAAAAACGAACGTGCTCCTACACAATTGCAAATAATATTACTAGGCCACTGCTCACCGCTCGTTTCAGAACATACACAATGCACCGTAATATCACAAATTGTTTGCGCAAATAATGCTGTCATTACTCAATAATATTCTTTGTTATTGCCATTCTTTAATTACCAAACGTAATGGGTTGTATAATGAAACAAAGCTTACTGTGAGTGGACAACCCCAGGATGAATGATTTGCAGATACCGCAAAATGGGAATCTAAGTGTAATTTTGCTCAACACTCCACCGTGCACCCGAATAGTGCCCTTTGGAATAACTTTTGCGTTAATTTTCAGCGAGCAGATGCTCAATTTTATTACAATAATTACACCGAACGTACCCTGTAATTAACAGTTAAATAAACACGCGAGAAAGCAATATTTCTTAGATTAAATCTACTGCAAAATCGTGTTTAGACCAACCGCATGCATTTATTATTTATTTATTTAATGTAATTATAAATGCATTTCTTTCACTTTCATTCCTAGAAATGTAGACGAAAAAATCATCTGAAATCTATTACCATTTTTCGATATAATATGTAGTTTTTTTATGTGCAAGTATGCTAAGTGCCTGGTAGGACATATCATCCTTTATGAGGGCGGCGCATTCATACGCTAACTACCATACTCGTTGAAGTGTAGTGTTAACCGCACAATTGGGTCTATAGTCTAGGTTTAGGACTGGGAAATCTGATTGAGGCCAAAAATTTGGCACTTAAAATTTTTAATGTTTTTTACTTAAGCCATTGACCAACATAATGTTTAGCGCGATCGTTTATTTACCAGAAGGTATAACTTTCTATCCCCAGGATTTAATCCCAGTAGATTTGTTTCTGTTTCCTATTTTAAACAATCCTTCGAAATCGTTATCTTACCGCTAATCATTTAATTTTAATTCGCACGCAAATTTTTGTCGTGGTCTTGTGGAGTCCCAACACCGATTACCTTTAATATTCAAACCGAATTCCCTCTCGTCGATAAAATTCAATCTTATCACCGCATGAAACGAAATAGATTTATTTTAACACAAACAATGAAAATATGAAATGTTCCTATTTAAACGTTCTCGTCTATAACGCAGGTATCCGCAGGTGACTGTTGTATTAATTAATTTGAATATTGTTGCTTTGACTTCGGTATTTTATTTTCGTTCGTGTGCGATGGATTCAACTGAAAAAAAAGTTGATATTGTCAAATGGTATAGTACCGGTAACAACTAAGGAGCATAAGATATTTATTTTTTGTGAAGGCAAAGTAACAATATTTAAATTAACGAATATGATAGCCTGATTTTGTATAGGCGTTAAAAAGTTATTTTGGTTACCTACATAAAATTAGGGGCCCTTCAGGAGAGATTATACAGGGTGTAGCACCTAAGACCCCTCGAATCATAATTCTTTTACCATAAAAGATACTGAAAAGTCTTAGACAAGCATATTTCTAAAATATTTTTGATGACCAGAGGCGTATCAGACTTTTTTTTTAATGGAACACCCCATATTTGATTAGTGATTTGGAGAAAAGTACTTATTTTTTATGTAACATGTTATGCCCTCAACGTCTGTTTTGGTAAAAATTTCAGTTTTTTGAAAATTTTTTTGAGAGAAACTAAATCGCACAGGCGGCTAATTTTTGAACTGAGGCACAGGTTAATACCTCTTCCACAGACGCATATTTTTTTAGGTGCTTTATCGAAAAAATAAAATTTTTGATTAACCTTCGCTAAATGTCATATTTTTTTAAAATTTCAAATGACAGTGTGTCACAATTTTAGAAAATCTTAAATAAAACGAAAACCATAACATATAGGTATGGGCAATGTAATAATTGATCGATGTAGAATTTTTTTCGACCTATGAAACCGCAAAAAAATAATGGAGGTTTCATTAAAAAAAAGTGATTTTTTAAGGTTTGAAGTTATAACTTGCCATGAATTTTAAAACACCCTGTAGAAGGGCGGTCAAAATTTAAATCATTGGCATGTAGCATCACGTCAGTTTTCTTGATTTTGGAAAACTTGTGTTGGATATGGAGTGATATCAAACAACGTAGATTTTCATGTAGATTTCGAAAATGCCATATAATATACGGCGTTCCATTTAAAATAAGAAAGTTGCTGTCCACATCCGGTAAAACCGGAAGTGAAAGGATCATGATCATATTTTCTTTCGATAGATCATGAAAAACTATGTTGGTATGCAAATTTTCATATCTAAATTATGGAATTTTGAATACTTTTAGGTAACTGTTTACGTGGAACAGCCTGTATATTTCACGCTACACCTTACTGTAAGCGTATGCGAAACGTTTCGAATACCTCAATATAGTACTACGTCCAATGATACTCAGAAAGGATCTACTGGATTGTGACATGGATACAAAATACCAAAGTTAATTTTAGGGGATTTAGGGATAAACGGGTAAGAACTCAAATATAATCGTAAATAAATGCTACGTTTTATCGCTTTATCTTAACGTGGCATCCCTCATTTATTTAACTGGAATTATTCGTATTTATAAAGTGTGGTAACAAAAGATTAAGGTTTGTAAACCTTAAAACGATACAAGCATTGTAATGAAACAATTAATAGGCGTCCTGATCCCCGAGCGTAGCTTTCATTACATGCTTATTATCTTCGGAGTAAGGTACGCAATATAGAGGGTGTAAAAAATCCCCATTCTATTATAAGTAACGTTCTAACGATCGTCATAATCTGGTGATGGGTCTCGCATAAAAATTAGAAAGATTAACCCTCTTCGTGCTGTATTTCCTAAATGATGTATGACCAAAAAATGTAGGGAGTTACTTTCATTTTCGAAGATGACGGGCAGACAAATTCTTATTCTTTATTTATCTACTTAATTGAGCAGACATTCGTTTTTATGCACCTCGTAAATTTAATTGTATTATATTGCCGCAAAAGACCAACGTAAACCTGAATGGAGATGAAGTAAAAGATCATAAAGAAACAAAACGTGTTTTACGTTGTTATTAAGTGCGCAGTCAATTTTCCTGCGTTTTAGGGTGACTTATTTATAATTGGTTTAAACAGAATTGGGTAAGGGGTAGTAAATGGCATGAAACATAATTTCTACAAAACCGTCAGAAACAGGTTAATTTCGGCTGGTTACGCTTGACGTTATCCACCCCTTATAGGCCCCCTTAATATATAGACTTTTTTGCTCCTTTAAATAAGGAGGAAATAATATGGAAACGGAAATGGTCTTATAGTTTATTCGAAATGTGCGTGAATTCCGTAATGATTGCCTGATTAAGTCGTGGATAAATTCATAAGTTAACATTTGTGCACGGAACTAGATTTTAACACGACGAAATGCTGGTTCCCAGTCACAAAGATGATTACAATAAACCGTATATCGTGACATTTACATGTGAAAGCGTTTACTCGCGTCTATCCTTACAAGTTACACACAAATAGATTTGTGTCGCAGTGACAAATGTTACCAATCTGTGAAACGGAATATATGTAGCTAATTTTGAAGTCAATGCCTCCATTATAAATTAGTAGAAAAATTACTAGTAGCAAGTTGAAATAATTAGTTAATATACTTGAGGATTATTCTTACTCTCAGACCGTCCATATTGGGATGGCTAATTGGGGTTTACCAGTTTGGAACTACTTAACCCTTATCCTAGTAAGCAGGTTCCTTCGAGTCAATGAAATTTAAGGACCTGAAGCGGGGTAAATAGTACAGTGTAAAAAGGAAAATTATTTTACGGGAGGTATTAGTTGGCTTATATTTATGAAAGGAAGTCAATGGAATTTCTGAAATGGTATTTGCATTTACTACATTGCTATGCTGGTTTTTTGAGCATCAAATATGAGACCCGATCTCACACGATCACAGATATACACTAGAAATACATATAATGATATCAATAAACCCATCACGCTAGGCTAGAGAACATGCTGGTCCGTTTCAAATATTTTTTCTAGACTACATTATATGCCATTCAGCATTCACAACATCACAATAACATATCTGCTCAGCGAAGAGAACAAAAGCAATGATGGAACGATTCGGAAAATAACATGGACAAAATCAGTTTTTCCACGCAGGAAGAAATCGATGTATGTTTACGAAACATGTCCACGTTTGTTTGATAGTTTATTACATCAGATCGCGGAATTCGCATAAGAAAAAGCATACGGTCTTTAATATAATTACAGAATTAAGAAAAACTGTACACGTATTTTTATTTAATGACTGCTCCTCGACAGAAGACATTTACTGCTACGACTCAAATTATGAACATGTAAAAGTGAAAAATGTTTACCGGCTTTATACTCTTACATTCACCTGCACCTGTAACAAAGCACTCAATTTTCATACCAGCATTAATAAACACACTGTACATTTAGGAGGGTACCAACTTTAATGAACACCCGGTATCTAGAGGCGCTTCGTTACGTAAAGTGTTGTTCTGGAACGATTTATTCCTTTTAGGAGTTGAAAACAGAAGGCAAAAGTACCTCCTTTAATTCCTAGCGCCGTTTTAGCCACCCATAAGGAAATCAGTTTCCATACATAATCGATAATTTTTCTAATTGTTCCCATAGATATATTTTAATTGTTTTTGTAGTGTTCGAAAGCTCTCTTGCCAATGAAGAGGGGAAGGAGGGATTTCGCTAGAAAGGGGACAGGTTCCACGCGTATTTAGGCCTCAAATTCGGGCCCTTTGAAATATTGTTACGTTTTGAGTTCCGCTAATTACTTATTGCCAGATTTTACTTTCCCAGTGGTATACGAAAACGAGCATTACAGCTGCAAAGTCGTGCAGTTTATTTCATTACCGCAGACCTGTTGCAATTGACCCGAAATTCAATCGGCATTATTATCTACCGAATTTGGAAATTTTAGTCCGGTCATGGGAATTAGTACCGTAGTTTATTAATTGAGTTGCGACAAATCTCGTCTGATAGGATCATTGAGCCTGGTGGAATTAGAAGCGCACTTAATTAATATAGATTTCGAAATATGTCCCAGATTTTTAGGACGTTAGGAAGCCGGGTAATTAAATAAAGGGAGTTTTAGTTTTTGCAGGTAAACAACCGGATACATCGACCAGCTGTAGAATACCAGTTCTAATTCCAAATCTTTTAGGGAGTATATAAGGTAACATCACGATTTTGGCATTTTTCGGTGCGCTATACTGCATGTTGAGATTTAATTTATCACCGTACTGCATTTTGTTTACCGGTAGATACCGTTATTTCATTTGTGCTTCCGTTTTGCTTTAGTTGGCGTGTGCCGTAATTCTGCCGTTTCCCTGACGTGATATCTATCCCTGTCCACGGTTAAGGTCGCATTCGCCTGGTGGTGCCCGAGTCGCCAGCTTTGGAATTTGATTCGTAGTTATATTTAATTATGAATGTATATTTTCTTTGTAGTTCGTCGCACAACTACATTAGTCTTTAGATTAGACATTAGTCACGCCTCAAAACCCCCACAGATTCAAACCGTCTTGGACACATGAATTTGGACAATTTTTTCCATTGAACATTCTATTTTTGTTTTAAATTTATCCAAATTTCATGCGTTCAGCAAACACATGTAATTAAAATTACTTCAATTTACCATCGGATAATGATGTTGATACAATAATACCGTTGAAACGCTTTCCTTACAGCAACAATAGGACTGAAGACGAAATGTGATGGAAAAAATCGACCAACCGCTGTCGGACAGCCTTCTCTTGCTGCACCAGCAAGATGAGATTCTTGGTACAATTATCTTGGATGTTTATTTCTCAAACAAATCAAAATTATTTGACAGTGTAGCGTCGTATTAACGGTTTTTTTAGATAATATTCAATAAACTTGTTGATTTTCTTTACAGAAAAAGGAGGAATTGGTTTTCTAAACAACACTTTATTGCTTCTAGCTTTGTTTAACGTTTTTGAAAGTCTGGCACTAATATTGCTCAACGATTAAGTAACTCAACAGAGAAGTTCAAACTTGTTTATTTGCGGATGGTAATTTAATATGAAAAAAATCTTAACAGGCGCATAAGTATCATGGATTCTAGTTAAAAAAACAAAACGTCCTTGAGCTATAATTGATTGTACGCACATAAAAGGTTCTGTTCGAATTAACTCAATCTTCCCGTTTCTTTAACATCGTCTAACTCTAAATTTCGCTACCTTTTTATCATTCTAAGGTAGGTAATTTCAAATAGAATGTTAAATACTCGTATCCCCTTTTTTTCGAAATGCACGTAATTTGAATTTCTTTAATTCGCGGCCGAAAAACTTTCCTTCAAAATTGTTTAGAGAAACACCGAAACCATTACATTTTTGAGTTGTAATTACGACGCTAATTTTTAGATCAAATCGTAATTTTCTCAAGATCACACATTTATTACTGGCCGTCAGAAAATCCAGACAAATTGGCGAATTGCTACTCAATATGGCTATTATAACCACTCCCCTCAATTCGAAAACGAGTTAGAGTCGTAAATCCTCTCTTCTGCACCTTCCTGAAATCTGCTGATCCCTCTAATTTTTCCCTAGCGAGGGATGCAGGATGTAATTCAAAGCTCTAATCCCGCAATGCAAATTTGACGCTAAAAGTAATTAAAAGAACAAAAGCCCATTGAAAATTGGAATATGAGAAATGAATTACATCATCATAACTAAAGTTTGTTTGGCAAGATACTGCAGAACCTTGACATTTTTTACAACCAGAAAAATTCTCCTTGACACACTTCTGTGGGAAAAATTCAAAAATTTAAATCCAAACCTGAATGCTCTCATTACAGCTGCAATAACCGTTTTCTTTCAGTGCTCTTTTTCTATTTATACAGGTTTTACCACACGTTTAATTAACATTTGACATAATTCTTGGACAAGAAAAAAAATCTGACGAAAATTCTATCTGGGTCTCACTTTGGGTTTGATTAAACAAATAGTTAATTAGTAATTAACTATTTGTTTAATCGAACCCAAAGTAAGACCCAGATAGTTTTCATGCCAGATTTTTTTTCAGATTTTTAAATTATAAATTATTAAATAATTAATAATTACATAATTGACGAAGTGTAAAATTGATTCCGCAAAACATAAAAGGAATTAAAACAATGCTGGAAGAAAGAAGGAAAGACATTTTTGCTCATACCGCGCACACAGGCTTCGACAGACAATTAAATATAGAAATTTTAATTACTTACGGAGTTTTTCGATAATCCACTGAAAAATATGGTCGTATAAATTTTGAAATGTTCAGGCGCACTGACACAGACACGCGTTGGCAACTTCTGGAACTTCATCACTAACAATGAGCTTAACCTCAAGCAAACAATAAAAACGTTTGTTTTCTGTTCTGTTTCCTTTCTTGATTATTATATGCAATATTATGGGGATCATACGACGATGTTAAAGTAGAAAGAGCCCTTTTCAAACGATGTGAATACAATAAAGTGATCAGCTGCAGCTATAAGATAACATTAATCTTATTAATAAATAATGGCGAAACATCGCAATACGACGAATTCGCAAGCAAATAAACCAGAAATGAAGAGTTTTAAACGCCAAGCGTATAATGTAATATTAAACATTGACTCGAGTTGAGAAATTTGTGCTAAATATTTTAGCCAAACACTCAAACTTTATCAAACAAAAGTTTAACGGGCGAACTTGCATCAATATTTTTCGTTTTATTTTCAAACGGGAACAGCTTCGCAGAAGTTGTTGGTGCTAACGTTGCACGACGGATATAAATCATTCCCAATTTGACTGCAGATACAACTTGACTCGTACGTAAGAGAATTTCGGTATACTTACGCCAGGTTCAATTTGGCCACTAGTAAATAAATTACCTACCTTTAAAACATGCATGTATTTATGCTTTATGACGTTAATATGTTATACCATCAAAATTTTTTTTCTAAAATGGCATCCCGCATTTCTGCCTTTTGATAAGGCGAATGTCTAAATCTGATTAATACTTGTAGTCCAGTATGCGGATAATTTTCACCTGCAAAAGGTGGTGTAAAAGATTTTATTGTTTTAAATGGTCCATTTGGGTCCAAATAACATGTATTTGAAGAGTGCACACAAATTTTTTCCCGGCACAACTTTTGGCAGACAAAAAACCTCAAAATGTTTGGCATTTTTTCAGTTTTTCGCTTAAAACTCGAAAACGGTCCATATTTTATGAAATTTAGTAAATTAAATTAAAAAAACTCTGCGTCGATAAAAAAAACGAACAAATCGGTCCAATAGAAAAATTTTTACAAGCGATCAAAAAACGCCATATGCTCGTTTCGTAATTCTCATACTCGTGTCTGAATAGCCATAGTCCTTAAATGCACATTGCATAATAGGTATACTCCTACTATTATGCAAGGAGGTTTAGTAGGAGAGAGGGTGAAAATTAGCACAGAAAGTTTCCATGGAAACTATTCTTAAATTCAAATTCGCCTCTCGCAATTTCTCTTTGCCGCCACCTTTGCATTATTCGAGAGGCGCGAATATCAGGTATTGTGTGCCTCTTTATAGATGAGTGACGGATTAAAATGAAATATTAATTTATTTAGTACTGGCTTTTTTAGGGAAAATTTTGCCTCTCAACCATTCGAACGCATTCGCCGAATTTTCTAAATGTCATTTCAGGAAATCCATTCGAAATTAAAAACGATATGCTTTGTTTAACGATTTGAACGTAATATAAACAAAACGGAAATTGAACATAATTTTATCTTTGTATTAATACTAGAGTAAATCTAATACGAGAAGGGAGAACGAATCCAGAAGCAATTTAATTAAAGCTCCCCGAACATCCGTTAGAGTAGAGTAGGTACATAACCACAAACTCTAAATTAAGTATTTGCATTGTAGCGCTTTCTTTTTGGTGACACTGTGTGGTTATGCTTTAAAATAAAATTTAAATTCCTCTCATATGCGACATTTATATCAAATTGTGATTTGTGGAGGGATACATGCTACATTGGTCAGAAGGCGTATGTTTACTCAGACCAGCCGATTTCCCTTCTTTGCTTCATTTTGGATTTATCTCTAATTTATTAATTTTTTTCGTTCCATAGGATTCAGTAGTAATCTCTATATTGACATACTGAATACGGTTGTGAAGGGAAAAGATTAAAGATGCTACAGAATCGTGAAATACACACTTTTGAAGTTGCGAATGAGAATGGCGTGTGACTCGTACGATCGAATGGTTTGGATATATCTGTAAATCTATCTTCAACAAATCCAGGCACTTAAATCTACACAGAAACTTCAGACATATCAGAAGATTTCTAGAGCCCCAATTCCGTTACTTCGAGAACATTTAGAACTTCTAGAAGTTAAGGAACATTATAAGACCCTTCATTACCTTTAGAAACCTAAAAAATTGATAAATTATAGAAGTCAAAAAGGTTTCAGCCAGCTTTGAAGATGTATTAGGATCTTCAGAAAATTTCGAGACCTAAAAAATGGTCCCAATCCTGAATATTCGGATCCTTCACTAGAGTGCACTAGCTCTACGGGCGACAAGAACTTCTGAAAGTTACGTGATCCTTGAGAATTTGGAAATCAAGAGCCGCAAAAGTTCCATACCATCAAGATTTTCAAGAGTTTCAAAACCCAAGATCCCCAAGAAATGCAAGTGTATAACAAGGACATGGAAAATTTTATGATTTGCAAGAACCGCATTAGATGTAAGAACTGCAAATATTCTCTACTGTTCCAACAGTATGTTAACCTGCATTTAAGGCGACACATTTTCCATTCCGGTACGTCAAGAACAACCGCAGGTGTTGTCAAATTCTTTGTTTCGCGCAAGGTAACAACAATATATTTCTCCAAATCCTCCAGGTCATTTAAAGTGAGTCATAGTTTTCGGAAAACAAACATGCAGCCACATTTGTCGCTTCATCAATAATAGCTTGCGGTACTCTCATTTTAATGGATCGAAATCGAAAAATCTTGACGAAAACGATAAATAAAATGACAAAAGGGCACAATCGCGCATGCGCAGGTATGCGAGGGGTATCCGTGCTACCCATAGGAAATTTTTTTAGAATATTGGGAATAGGAGAACAGGAGCAATGGTCGTTAAAGTTACAAAAAGTAATCCGGGTAAGAGTTTGTATGAATGAAATAAACGACTCAATTCCTCAAAACCTTCCCCATGGATATTTAATTGTTGACAGACAGATCTATTGTGAAACAATTAAATACCCATGGGGAAGGTTTTGAGGAATTGAGTCGTTTATTTCATTCATGGTTCATCACCCCATTTTGAGCATGGATCAACCACAACCAAGAGTTTTTTTCTAAGAGTTTGTATATTGCGATATGTATATCAAATTTGACACAGTCGAACGTTTTCCTGTAAATCCATGCTGCTAGACAATAAAGAATTTTGCTCTACATGACTTACAGTTTATATAAACTTAACTTAATTGCTATGTAGAGTAAGTTATCGTCCCATTATTAGGAGAGAAGCTGAAAAATAAAAAGTATAAATCGAGTTTATAAAAGCAACATGTGGCAGTCAACTTCGGGCCATAAGAAACATATTTAATGAATAGCAGTTCAAGATTGGCAATATATTTCAAATGATTCGGTTATTGTATACATATAACGCAGATGTTATAAATGATTATAGTCACCATTTTGATCAGTAACCGAAATCACGCGATCAACCCTACAAAACTTTATTATTAAACTACTTTAGATTACACGCAAAATCATAATTACAATATTGCCAAAGAACCATAGAAATGACCGCATATTAGTCCTAAACAAACCTTAACTCTACCTCACAATCTGCTAAAATGATTTCAATATTTATTTTACAATGTTTACATTAATTTGGAACGGTGAATTGTTGTTGCATTTACAATTTCAATTTATTCTATATTTCAAACTCGACCCTAAATTAGTTCACTTTGTTACTATGAATACGGACTAATTGGCTATCGATTTTTGGTTAGCTGCAATAAAAGTTTCTATATTAATTTTAATTGAACGGAAACAATGAAACCTTCAGAAAGTAATATAAAGTATATTTGCCGTTAAATTACGTTGAAAATTAATTACGTGCATTAATGTCGAGGTGTATACATATATAGAGCCTTTCAACACAACTGACAGAGCATAATTGTGCTACAGTATCATTTTAGATAAGCTGCTAATACAATTAAGAGTAACGAGAGACTACTTTAGAGTAGAAATACAGGAGAGTTACTTATTTGGACTGCACCACTGAATGAAAAGTTTGTAAAAGAAAAACATGGGGATAAATATTTATTAGTAAACAAATCGTCACAGTAAATTTAATGCGCATGGAAGATGTGTAGTTCTTTCTCATTAAACTGAGTGATATATAAACACCGATTAGAAATACTTGTGTCTACGTACAGGTTGGTAGCATCAAAATATCGGACTGAAAAAGATCGGATTTTGTATATTTTTCAAATGTTGTGTAATCACTTTGTTTCATAATATGTTTATAATATGTGATTTTTATTAATTTCTAATCTCCAGATAGTGCTTATCTCTTTCTACTTTAAGCCCAAGTTTTAAATGCAAAAAATGTATATGTAGCACACGCTAGAGAAAATGGCTCTTTTTGCGACATGTTCTAGCAAGAAATAGTTATTTCGATGCGAAACGTAAATAAACTTAAAAGCTTATTTTCTGACTGGGGTTATTCCTTGTATTGGATAAAAGTCAATACAAATTTCTAGCGTAGTACTATAATATTATGAGAAAGAAGATAAATAATACTTTACAATATCATAGAAAAGTACACATTTCGTATATTTTCAACCGCAATCATCGCGGTGTGTTAGTTTTATCGTTTAAACAGGGAGTTCAAATTAAAATTTAATTTAAAATAACATACGATAACCTTGGCCAAGTAATTTCATCTACAAAATTACTTTTTAAAATATCTGTAGCGTAAAAATGTGTAATGGTTAAAAGATCACGTTACTACAAGTTTGTCTTGTTATTTTCGTTTAATTAAAATGCAAATTATACGCGTACCCGTTGTTCGTTCGATGCTAACTTGCTGTTAATCCGTTAAGGATTAATTATTATAATCGACGGTGGTAGGCTAAGAGTGTCCTGTCATTTGTGAAAGGCTTTCATGACTTTCCTTAAAATGAAATATGATCAGGACTCCTTACATTATGACATCTTCCTAAGAACACTGCCAATTTCTTTGAACGCTAGCTTATCTGGCCCCTTTTAAACGTAAGCAAATTAATAATAATGACACGCAAACAAAATCAGGCAACCTAATAATAAATGGAGCGATTTAAAGAGGACAGTTCCCTTGTTTTTCCGGCAGAAAAGTAGCATATATAAAAATGTACACGCCTTTAATCACAGTTGATATTTTGTTTATGTTTCCACGCCGAGAGCACAACAATTAATCATAAATTAATGAAAGATGGATTTAAATTTACCGCAACCTCGACTGCTGAACCGTAAGAGGTGTCAGTTCATAATTAAAACCTAATGAATTGAGTTGTCGTAAAAGCTCCGGTGATTAATGAAAAGTGTCAAATTGAATAAAAGAAATGTATCCTGCTATCTTTTTAGGAAATCATTATTCAGGCGTGACAAGTAGAAGAAAAGAACTGCAAATGTAAATGTTACAAATAAAGCTACTTTTGCTACAAAAAGAATTGATTGCGTTGATAGGTGGATTATATTGATGATTGAGCGTAATTCTTTACTGTCTACTTTTCAAGCTTAGAATTTCCAGACTTTCAAGTTTTATTACGTGTAACTTCTATACGCCAATCTAGACGCTTAAAATACCTTTAATTCGCCGGAAAACTTTTGATTTATCGAAATTCTCACTCACAGTGCAAGTTAGTATCTTCTCCACTGTTTGGAGATTACTTTCGTCCCGTCCAGATGGGGTTTTGCAACTAAAAGAGAATGTGAGGCTACTGTTCCCGCTTCAAGGACTTATTCAAAAATCAACATCAATTCTGAAAAGCTCTTTCAAAATATTGACTTCAAAAACGCATTTAACGCAGTGGATCCAGACGTTTTACTTCATGAAGTGGAGAAATGGGCAGATCCTTGTTCGGGACGCAACATGTTGAAAACTCCAGCTCCCTTTCATCTCTTTTGGCAATCCTATTCATCTCCTACTTTACTGTTCTATGGAAAGGATACTCTACTTTAAGAATTGGCGCCCAGAAACGGAACCCTCTGGGGGGTATGGCTTTCAGTTTAGCTATCCAGATGATGGACCGTGGGGAAGAAATCCTGAATCAGTATTAAAGGGTTTCCAGAACTTACTGATAAATGCCATAAACTTGTTCTGAGGTTAATCCTTTCAAATGCGAAAATCTAAATTTGTCAGGATACCCTTTAACCTTGAAGGTTTCCAAAATACTGTTGGAGAAAAAACTTGAAGAACCAACAACATTCACCTGAACTTATCGGCCAAACAGGTTATATCCTTCTTTTTAACAGACATCAGCGAGATTGCATTTTACAAAGATGCTTTAGTGCAATGGACTAGCCTTTGTCCTGATTCCATGGAAGCCGCAGTACCTCAAAACCATAAAAATTGGGGCAATCTACATAAATATAGTTCGGGTTATTTTAAACCTGCTTTTGGAGTTACAGCCGGACAAAGCAAAATTTCTTGCTTCAAAAAACAACCACAATGCGTTCCAAATTGCAGTCGCTCTTTGTTTAGGATGCAACATTTGTGTCCCTCGTCAATGCAGATGTGGAGACAACGTTGACCGTATCAGAGTACATGGATGAACTGCCAGATAAGTGCAGGTCGCCAGGCAACTTTAAACGACCTGGCACCTGGATATCTCTTCTGTTCTCGAGCCAACAGGTTTATCAAGAATCAACGGAGAGCGACCTGATGGAATGTCCCACATCTCGTGGAGAAATGGACAGATCCTTGTTTGGGACGCAACATGTGATACTATTTCTCCCTCCCTCTTACGAATTCCGTCAACCCTTGCTGCCAGGGACGCTCAACAAGTTGCCAAGTTGAAGGAAAATAAATATAAGGAGATCATCGATCAAAATTATTTCTTTTTACCCTTCGCAGTCAAATCTTTTGGACCTTGGTGCGATACAGCACTCCCTCGTGAAACACTGCCAAAACTGGTGCCCAGAGATCTAGGCAATACTGCAAACAGCGAACAAGTATTGCTATTCAACGGGGGAACGCTGCCTCCATTATGGGCACATTACCTCCTTCGGCACTCATGGAGGAAATATAACTTTATTATTGTTTGATTTTTAAAACTTATTATGTTACCTAAAATAAAAAATTCTTAAATATAATTACAATAAAACACAAACAAATAAGCGTGTGACCTGAGTTAACTAACATGATTCATTGCTGATGAACGCCACTGAACTTGATCGATGATTTGTTCTACTTTGGCAGATTATATTTCTATTCTATTTTTGAATAGTATCCTTCAAAGCAAATAAAATTCCTACCTTCTAGAATGTCAAGGTACCGTTTTTTTGCAAGTTTATGACCTTCCCACTTTCTTACGTCAGGTTCAAATCGTCAGATTATTGAAATGCAACCTTTTCAACACGTAGTCAACCCACCTTAATTTAATCTGACGCACTCGAGTATTTCTAACGATCCATTCTTTTTACTATTCTGATGACTAGCCCTAGATCCACGATCCTATATTAAGGACTTGGTGAAGGTACTCAGCAAGGTGGAAGATATCCCTTTTTATGTTAATCTAGCGCGCTTGAGTATATCCCAAAATCCCCTATTGGATCTGCTACTATAGTTATTATCGGATAAAAATGAATTTTTTATTATACCTGAATCACAATCTCCGTTTTAAACACTCAAATGCGTGCGAAAAAAGGCCTTTAAAACACACGGGCTTTAAAGTTGCTAAGTAACGATACTTCAAGTATGACTTTTGAAACTGTCATCTGGGCGAAATAAAAAACTTCCGAAGTCGCTTTCTGTAAATGCAGAACATTTCTTTGGCTTGTACCTATTTGGTTGAAGCTTTTACAAACGCGCGTAATTTAGGGTATACTTCCAAATCTGTTCCACTTTTTAGTCCCAGCAATAAGTGAAGTTTTGAATGAATGCACCAAAATATAGAAGATTTAAATACCTTTGACATTTCCTTCATATATGCCAGCATTATTGATGCATTTAAGACTTTATTTGTAAGTATCTTCCTATTCATCCGTGGAAACAACTTTTCATATGCTTGATAATAGGCTTTACTGGATTGAGATTTTACACCTACCAACGTTTGTTTAGATTTTACAACAAGCGATTTAATGGACGGTGTATTATCTTTTTCAACGGAAATCGTTTTATTCACAAAGACGACAATTTTTATAAGCAAACGTCAAGTGACATTTCCATGGCAATCGTGAAAATACGAACACCCAGCCCACTTAATTAGACATGTATTCGAGTATAACGTCAATATGATTTCATTGATTTCCTATTTTTAAATTATACTGCAGGTATAATAAAAAATACTATAAGATACACGTGTATAATTGGTCTTTAAAGCACTTGCAACGTTAAAGGCACTCCGCTTTGCGTCGTGCCCTTAAACTCGTTGCGCGTGCTTTAAAGACTTGATTATACACTTGTATCTTAATATACTAGTTTTTGCGATAAACTATGCCACGTGCGAGATAAGCAACGCAGGTGTCGATCGATTCGGGTGTGGTCGGGGATCAACAATGTTGAATTTATTAGTGGAAGTGGTCTCTTAAATAGCTAGAATTAAGTGTAAACAAGGCTGTCTAGGCATATTTTGAAAAAAAACAAGTTTGATTTTGTAAAGAAGTTTTAACTCATGTAATTTCGAGTTTAACACGGTTGCTTTACAAGAGTGAAGAAATAATTGGTGTAATACAAGAAAAGTCTTATCATTCGAGCAGCCATAAATTTAAGTGTGTGTCTTCGTACCAGTTTTTGCGTAGTAAAAGTGAATTTTGTTTTTTTAAGAGACTATCAGATTCGTGTGAAAGTAAGTGTTTTTCCCGATCAACACATTTTTATCCTGGCCAGTTTATTTGGATTGTTATTAACAGAACCGAGAGAAATTTTTCAGATCTCTTAAATTGTTGTTCTATCAACTGGAAACAGGGTGTTCTGTATTCAAAAGGCACTGTTAGCCTTAAATTTTTCTTATAGGATTCTTTGTATTTAATTTTCTGTTTCGGAGGTGTGTTGGAATAAATTCTTATAATTTCTTTGTATCAATTAATCATGGTTCAATTTGAATCCCAATTTGAAATTCAGGTAGAATTTTATTTCTCTGTGTCAGAATTTTCTAATTTGTTTATCCGAATGATATTTCCGATTTTATTCAAAATTTGAGTAGCGATTTCGTCGGCCATCGGCTCTTTCCACTTTACTAGAGTTTTAATTCAATGTTAAGGTTTTATTGTTGTGTCGGAACCCAGAGAGTACGGAGAGGAATTTTAAAAAGGAATAAGAAACTAAATGGTGTAATTTGAGCTGGCTATAGCTCGGTGTCTGTTGAGTGTATAGTGACCGCATACCAGTATTTATTTCTTGGTTTTACGAATTGCCTTTAGTTTCTGTTCCTTTTTTACGCAAAGGTCCTGTCGCGTTGATTCCTACTTCCCGTAATAATTGCATATTATGTTACCAAACGTTCATTAATCAGTTCATTTCTAAAGAACCACAGTTCATGAAATTGCTCCCTCAATGTGCCTTAATGACAAGGCATGAACATATAATCCAATTGCAGAAGGCACCGTCTTATTGGGATACCGATCTATCCTATTTTCTTTCATTATAATTGGAGAATTTGCGCACATCATTAATTTTGTACATGTGGATTGATCGAAACACCAACAGGTTATAAATATGAGAATGTATATATATCAAGTTTGGAGGTCATAAAAGTTGTTAAGAAAGCAAAAACCACCAAAACCTTTTAACATGGTAGCACTTTGAATACTTAAAAAGTAATGTGACAAGGGTTGAAAGTAAACACGCATCGCCTATCATGTTGAGGTTAATTTAATTTATAGTTTGGAACTCACACGGATCGCGAAGTAAACAAGTCGTCTTGTTGACCGAAATGTGTAATTTAGAGGAGTTTGAACATTACTCAAAATTAGTTTCGGCGTCAATTCGTAGCGTAATAATGGGCAAATGACACATATTATATGAAAGCTCCATGGGTTTTTGCAATTTTGTAACCTTTTTAACTGCTAAAGTCCCGGTGGGTCTAAATAGGGGTAAGTAACTGAAAAAAGTTGACTTTTCTACGCATAAGATTCGATAAAAGGAATGGCATTTCGTGCGAAGAATGAATATTATTCATCCTTCCGATGCTGTATCCCTGACGATATCTATATAAAAGTCATAAAGCAGCGGATGCTTGCCAGCTTGGGATCAGATCAATAGAGATCATAAAACATAAACCGGTTGTATGTTTTACACATTCAGGTCTTTTTATAAATTCTGTATAATCAAAAACCGTTTTGTTGTTTTACGTTTTACGGTCATTTTATTAAAAGCGAGGGATATGCGGATGTTAATATTTTTCTTATGCTTAGCTGATCGCCTAATCAAATGGGAGTTTATTACTCTTTTATACAAAACTTCTTTTCGCATGTGTATAATACAATATCGCGATTTATTATTCATTCATTCTAATATTACCATATAATAAAATGGAAAAGTTTTCCTACCTTCCCTTACTTTTAACTTTTATGCAAAGTATCTAAAAGTAAGATCATGTCAATTCGCTACCTTAGAAAAACTTTATTCTGTAGGGAAACTTTGTTGTATGCATTTTTTACGAACTTCTTAACCAATTTGACCTATTTGTTTAGTAGAAATATAGTATGAAAAAATTAATGTGATCTACAAGTGTCTGCAAGTTTTTTTCTACAGCCATCACCAAAATCGGCGTCAAAATTTATTCAATAAATTTAACTGATCCCCTTTATTTAGGATCCTAGCATACTTCGTTCATTTTTGAGTATCATTAGCGTACCAGGTTTTATGAGCCCTTTGCATAGTACAGTTGCATTCTGTTTGTATGTCGCAATACGGTGTTTTTTTATTCTTAAAAAACTGCACCCATATATGGTGGAAAATTCCCTTTAACAGGTACTGGGAAAATCTTCTTAAACGTTCACTTAAATTAACGTTCACTTTTAAATTAATAATAAATAAAATTCCTTTAAAGAACTCTATCTTTCTTCTACAACAACTGTATAACTGGAAAATCAAAATACGCTCAACTATCGTTGGCTGAGTTACAGCCTAGGTTACAGCAGAAGCCTCCACCACCACGAAAACATCGTTTAACGTCCGTTTATTTACAATTTCCAATTTCCCTTTAGGTTTTCTTAATTCATCCTTTCTTAAAGTCTTCGAGTATCTAAGCACCTGTGTTTTGTTATCTTGAAACAAACTAACTAGCTTACGCGATTACGGAACCTTCTTATCGAAACGCCCGGAGATAACATGAGATAAAGTTTTACAAATACTACGCAAATATTTTCAGATGTAATATAAAATAACTTTACAATTACAAATCAAGTAAACAAAGTAATTATTTTAATCATAATGAAATAATTAATTCGAATGCAAAACATTATCCTCGAATTCAACCAGTATGACTAGTATGAAGTGATAATTAATACATCTTGCAAAATATGAAAGCGATCTTGCTCCAACTAGGTTGAATTGTCTCGCAGTTTCACAATATCAATTCCTATACAGTATGTATATAAGGGTCTATCACGACAAACCTCAGGAAACCGTTAATGATAATTTTTATAAACTGTATAATAGTAAGACCGCAAGACACTACTCGACACAACATTGGAATAGTACATTTTTCCCCTCCTTGGGTTGGGATATACCACGCCTCCGCATTTGGACCCTCGGATCGATTGTGCACATGATCTCGGTCCGGAGACAACCTCACACCGGTAGATGATGTGTTCCGCTGTCTCTTTCCCTTCGCAGCAGGGGCGACATGTCCTCAGCTACTCCCATTTTGTTGAGATGATATCTCAAGAGGCAGTGACCAGGCCTTTCTCTGACCTTAGTTCACTTCTGCTGATCGTTTCTTAGACTGTCTTAGTCCAGGGGGAGGTTTCCGTAAACTTGCTGGTGCTCCACAGTAGGATTTCGGTCCTATTTGAAGATGGTTGGTGCCGGGCTTAGCGAGTCGATCAGTTTCTTCGTTATCGGCTATCCCCTCATGGCTTGTTACCCACGCCACGATTACACCTGGATATTTCTTAAATTTTTGTGTGGCATTCCATGGCAGCTTGGAGGTCAGAGAGAAGGGTTTGTTTGGAATTACCTCTACGCACCTAGTTATAGCTACAACCTTGGCTTGAAATACTTGGTGATCCAAAATAGCTGCAGATATAATTGTTAAATTTGGTGCCTAAAGTTTTTAGTGTTTTTTACTTACGGCATTTGCAAACATGTTTAGAAGGTGGTCGTTTTCAATGTGAACCATGGTCAGTGTCGATAGGAGATTGAGAAGATTGTGAGGCTGTCACTCATACCGACTGTAGACTGTTCTTCACGCCCCCGTTGAGTAGTTGAATACGATTTCATTCTTCATTCATTCAAGACTGATTTATTTACATTGTGAGTTGCCTTTTGGGTATACAGGAAATTAGTTCGGTCGTTTTCCCAAGAGGATAAATGTGAAATTGTTGGATATTTATGGGCCTAAATTTTGGTGAATGTATGGTTTAAAATCTGTGGCCGGATGGACTGCCGGATTTTTTCTAACTTGGTCGTAAAATCGCAATTACATAGGACGCGACTGCATAATCTAATCATAGATATGTATGATTTCTGTGCAGCTCACACAATAAATTTTTTTTATATAATAGCATATGTTATATTGACATTTTAATATGTTTGAATGAGTAGGCTAAGCCGTTCTTTAACCGTAAGGATAGATAAAGTGATCACTTTAACCATAAGGGTAGATAAATTGAAACAAATGATTGTGCATTCTAATGATATCTGTCATTCTTATTTCAAATGCACGTTATAAAATGACGTTCAGACCACATTACAATCCTGTTTCTGTGGAAACGATCGCGACGGCAGAACCAAAGCTTGCTATTTTTATCGTCTCTAAATTAAATTCAGAATTGTGAGAAGCTTTACAATAATTTATAGGGCTCCTACTATAAAATTAAAATAAAAACAAGAGAGGGATAATAAAATAAAATAAAATAAAATAAAGTTTTGTATTATACACAACGATAAAGGGAAACTAACCATCTCGTGAAAGTTAACATCTTTCACTCAATGGTTAAAATATCCCTTTATCGTCTTGTATAATAATAAATAATCGGGGACAAATCCCAAAATAATTTGAAAGGAAACACCAAGAAAGGGTTAGTTCGACAGGGAGGTATGACGCTTCTGAATGAGGTGCTTGTTCACAATGTCATCATAATCATCATCATAATTGTTGATAAACTCGTAAATTCATTTCAGTAATAATGGACCCTTGGTTTGTAACGAAAATAAACTTGGGTTGCATGCTAATGGCAATGTATCAAAATGTAAAAACAGTAGTTTTGAAATTGGGTCAAAGGCAAACGTGTGACAGTTATTTTAAAACCATACTTTTCTACTGCATGCCCTGTATGATGTGCTTTATACTGCAGAATTTTATATAGCGTACGTATAAACGGTAATCGTGAAGTAGTTTTTAGTTCCTATTCCAATAAAAATTTTATTCAGTTTCTGATATACTTCTTTCTATCACAGGTAATGCTGCTCTGATTTGGGTACAGTTTTATTCTATGGAAAATAGAAACTTAGTTTTCCGAAAGCGCAAGTTAAACTATGCTTAGACCTAGACATCAATAGAAGGATTAAATTTCTTAGCCTCTTTAAAAGCGAAGTGATATTCCTTTCCGATGGATTCTCAATTCTCATTCTTTCGAGTAGGGGCTCTAGAAGAGTGGTAATCAATTGCTGTCTGCTACCCGGAATCTCATTTAGATATATGTAATTTTAACATAAAAGCATATAATATACTGCACTGCCATATACAACTGAACAACAAATGTAAGGCCATACTGAAAGGGGTTGCCTTTAAGGCACTTCCGGATAACAAAGGAAAATCATAAAGAAAATGTGCATATGATCCTACGCACTGTCTGCGTTCCTAAACAATTGGATTACATAAAGGTAGAATAAAGTTTCAAAGAAAGTCAAACCATCGCACAAAAGAGTGAATCGATTGAATATGGAAGAATCCAATTTAAAAGTTAACAATACTTCTTTCTCTCGGAATATATTTGAGTGAAAACAAATATTTCAAATTTATTTTATCCGAAATCATTTCAAATCTTAATTAATTAAAAAACTTTTGCACTTACATTCAAGTTTCTCCCCCGCTATTCAATTCCTGTAATTTTAGCAATTCTTAGTCCGCAAGAGTAGGTCCGCGTTTTATATTGCGTTTCTTTGTAAATTTCCAAAAGCTAACTTTAAATAATTTAATTTCCGCATTTCATTTTTTCTTGACTTACCGACTAATTCCGATATACGTTTTAAATGTGTCGACAGGACGTGTGGGTCATTAGATGTCAATTAGGCCCATATTAAGTCCTTAACGTTATATCCTGAGAGGTCGACTAGACAGCATTGATAGAGTCTGTTTAAATGACGACAGTTGCCTCATTTCCTCGTGCCGTGATAGCCAGAAGCTTGAGTAGTCCCCTGTCAATAATGTCGAGGGCTAGAGAAAATTACGTAAATGATTTATTTTAAAGGTAATTTCCATTGAATATATCTTCAATCGGTTCATTTTATACGGTTAGGACCCACAAACGAGGGAGGTACGGAGACTGACAAAATGATCAGGTGAATCTAGTCGTAGGAGATCAAAGCGAGCTGCGGGTTATCCTTCTGCCCCCGACATGTGCCATACAAGACAAAGTACTAATTTCTCTTTTCGATGGCATCTCCTGTAGTCTATTTGTAAAGTATGCATTATAGGATAGATTACAGCAAGCGGCTTCCATTTCAATAATAATGCCTTACGGGAATTCATCACTTTCTAACCTGTATATAGAGTACAATTTTTCTCAGTTAAATATGTGTGCATTTTCATTAGTAATTGATGACACCAACCAGAAAGCAATACGACTGGTCGCGACGAGAACCAAAAACAATTAATAAACGCATAAATTTTAGATACATCTATTCATTCAAAAAGGTGTCTCGTTACTCCAATTAAGTGTTTCTTTTTCATCGTCAAAGAAGTACCGTGTTCTACCGTCATTCAAAAGCAATAACTCGGTGAAATCACTTTAGTTTCATATCCATTATCTTATAATCCTAATTTCAAATTTTCTTGTTATCCAATTTAATTCTAAAATAGACAATCAATCAAGTTTTATATTAGCACACAGGCAAAAGCAAATTTCATTATATAGCTTATGAACAGAGAAGTAGAAGTTAAATTTAATACTATTACGCATTACAGAACATGTAATAGCGTACCTATATTTTGTAATATTCCTTACTTTTTAATAAAATAAGAAGCCGTAAAGGAGCTACTGTAATACCGTTATACGTTTATTGCAAAAGTTTAATGTCTACTTTGATTTTTTGGCAAAATCGTGAAATGCAGTAAAGCACATTGCCGTAATAAATATAAATGTATTTAGTGTCGTGATAGAAATCTATTGAAATAAACACATTGCTTATGCGTGAGATTTTTACTGGCAGATAATTTTTATTGATAATAGTTTTATTACAGCTTGCATTATTTTTACTGTCACGGAAGCCTAGAAAATTGACACGTTACGTTCTTTATTTGGAAAGGTGATGGAATATTGTGAAACACGTCAAATTATCGGTTGTCGTTATTAAGTTGTATGGTTGTGCAATGCATGCAACTGATCGGTGCATAACCGAAACTTCTGTTGCATTTATGATGAATCCCGAGCTGCACGTGTTATTACTTAGCGCAACTTGTGAGTGGCAGTAATTTCAGGGAAGAGTGTGATTGAGTAGGTAACAAGTTTAATAACGTGATGGATTGGAAGAACACATATTATATTTAACCTTAAATATCTCCTGTACCATTAAATTTTATTCTATACGCAGCCACCTTAAATGAAACTAAAATTTTTGCCAGAATGTAAATGGTTAATGGTTAATTAAAGTAAGCATTCGCATTAATTTTGTTAGATTACACATTTGATGAAATTGTGTGTATTGCTGTGTATGCGGTCAAAAATACCACCCACATACTTAGATAGCTCAAATTATAATCTTAGTTTCGTTCTCTTTTTAAATTTCTCTAACATTACAGGGTCCTGACAAACAAAAAATCCTAATAGTAGGGGAGCTAGCCCGAAATCCACTGAACGAAAGTGATCAAAATTTTAACCGATAGAGTTTCACTTTGGCCTATCCGGGTGTCCAAAATCGACTGTCTGCCGCCTCCTGTCATATGATTTACCTAAGGGGCGGCTTTTAAAAAGAGGGGCGGCTTACTACATGGTGAAAGACATTTATCAAAAATAATCAATAGATATTTGAAGAATAGAGAGTCGATTTGAAATGCTTTTGCACTACGGCAGACGATTTTTAAGAATTACTTTTATATGGCAGATGCCGGCCAAAATGACGGAAACATATTTTTGTGTCACTCGCTTCGTTATGTCATATTTTACCTAAAAAAGACATGGCAGACAAAAAAATTTCGATACATTTCAGGGCAGACGCTATCAAAGTGGCAAGTTGAGATCTAATCAAGCTAAGTAAGAGCGTGAATAAGTACATATTGTGCAGGTCTTACACATTGTGTTTATATGTTTAATGAATCCGTTGAAATGGTAAATTTTGCCCATTCTTATTTCTAGTGAAGGTGTAATAGTCAATATCTAACTTTCAAATTAAAGTGAAATCTTAATTTAAATGGTGTTGCCTAAAATTTTCTAAATGATGGTTGCAATCGTGTGCTGCGATACACTCGAACTTTATGTAGCGATGCCACACTATTTCAATTCAGTTGTACTGTTGTTATATTAAATCCTGTTCACTACTTTTTGTACAGGAGAATGCAGAAGCAGGTTCATTGCAAATGCAAACTCAAACCATTCCTGACGCCGAGGCTGAAGCTCCTGTCCCAAATCAAAACGTGTTCTATGACGATATGGCCGAGGATTGTCAGTGTGCTTGTTAATAGTGAGATTGCTAGGAATGAAACAAAAACTTACTCCACAAACATTAGAAAAATGCAAATTTATTTCTTGTGTGCGCATGAAGTTATCGCTAAAGTGTAACCTAATAAATATACCGGATAGCCTCAGCAACGTCTATGGATATCATACTTCTTGCTACCGTCGTTATAAAGCAGTGAAAAAAACTGCTATTGAAAAGTATAATAATCTTTCCGAAGAAGTCCCTTCCGAACCACATGTGTTAAGTACGGAATCAGATAAAGATGAGACTCGTGGTGCTGGTGAGAGCATGTTAACTTAAGAAAATTTAGTTACACCATTAACATTGAACACAACTGACCTATTTAAAAATGTATGTCTCTTCTGAAATAAGAAATATTTTTGTCATAATCAAAAAAATTATGGGCTTATTAACGTTGCCACGCAGAAAATGCAAAATAGCATATTATCTGGTATAAAAATATTAGACGACCAGGTTTTGTTAACTAAAGTTGAAAACACTGATTTTATCGAGAAAAAAAATATCACCAAATATGTTGCACCTCATAAATTAAAATTAAAAAAAATTCGAACTATACAAGGATGCGTATCAATCATACAAAAAGTTTTGAACGTTTGAAAAAATATATATCAGAACATCTTATTGAAAATAACAAGATCCTGTATTTTGAAATCCGTAGAGATTTTTATGTCACAATTTTCAACGAAGTTTCAGACAACAACGACATAAAATGTGAAAGTAACAGCGTTATGATTTTTCTTGATACATACACGTTCACGTTGCACAACATATCAGTGCTCTTCTTCGTCTTTAATCAGCCAAATTATTCTCGATTGACAACAAGATTCCACGACAATCTATTAAACATAGAAACACAGTACCTACCCTAACTACAAAAGTCAATTGGTAAATGGTTTATTTTCAATTAAACGAACTAATAAACCGTTTTCCCGATCACCAATAGATTTAAGTCTCGAGCAGATCATAAATGCAGATGCTGCACGACGATCAGGAGTAACTTCCATAACGAATTCTGTGGAAGCTCGGAAAAGATGGGCACTTAGTCATTCACTAAGAACTTCAATCGTGACACAAACGTTTGAAAATGCAGGTTACAATAAAAAGGAAGATATTTCGGCCGCAATACAAAAACACCGGATAAAAAAAGACAAGAAGGCGTTAAATTCACTAATAACTACTACAGAGGATTTCATTACTCCTTTTTCAGATGTACCGAAAGATCAATTGTTTAATATTGCCACTGGAAAGGCTACCTCCAGTCAAGCTGAGAAGTTCCTTTTGAATATTGTAGAAATCGGGATTAAATTACATGATAGATTTATTCAAGAATGTGTAATGGATCCTACAAGGTTTGAGAAGCCTATAAAAAAAGTGGAGGTTCATACTTTTGCCAGCGAAGGTATTAAATTCTCAATTAAACACAAAGAAACTAATACGTGAACTTAAATTTGAAAGAGATTTAATGAGTAAATTTTTGCTGTTATAAGCTAGACCTAGAATTAGTGATGAATTATCCCTTAACGCTTTGTAACCCTGAAGAGCTACAATTAGTTGATGCCACGATCATTGATGGATATTTTTTTTACACTTATTAAAAGATCCTCCACCAATCTTTGAAGGTTTGGCAAGATATATCCTATCTAAATTATGTGGTTATAAAGGAAATGAAATACACTTGGTATTTGACAAAATTATAGTCCTCCGTTAAAAGATGCTGAACGTGATCGAAGAATTTTAAATAGCTCTCGAGACGATAAGTATGTTATCACAGGATCAAGTCAGCGACGTTCAGGTAATTTTATGAAAGCATTGCGGCAGAAGGGCTTTGGTTACGTATTTAACTGTCGAATAGCAAAAAAATTACTACGCCTCAATAATCGGTAACAAAATTATATATGTAACAAATGAAAATATATGCTACAAATACTGCGCGAAAAATCAAAAAGTACTTAAGATTTTTTACTGTAAACATGAAGAAGCGGATACACGCATAGTATTTCATTTTTCAAAAACCAGCGCAAAAAATATTGTCATCAGAGCATCGGATACTGACACTGCTGTGATAACTCTCGGAAATATAGAAGCAATTAATTAACGCAACATTCAAAAAATTGGGATGGAAACTGGCCTTATATCAAATAATTCATTAAGGTACATCAATTTAAGCAAATTGTTTGAGATTCTAGGGTCTAACTTGTGTAGGTACTTGCCGGCTTTTCACGCATTCACTGGGTGCCATTATACAACAGCCTTTTATGGTAAAGGATAGAATCATCCCTTTAAATTATTATCAAGCTGCAAAGAAGCCCAACGCGCATTTTCTTCACTTGAGATCATCCAAAAATATTCCGGAAGGAATTTGCAATATACTAGAAAAATATGTTTGTAAGTTATACAATCGACCAAATCTCTCTAGTTTAAATAAAGCACTTATAAATTACACTAAACACTGAACACACTATATGGATGAGTGCTACTAAGACCATACCATTGTTTTATAATCCTCTTAACTTAGGTTGGATTCAGAAAAACAATACATACCAGCCTCATTGGTTTGAGGGCCTGCATACACCTAATGAACTTAACCACATACTATTACATGAGAATAAAAATGCTGATGAAAGTGAAGACGACTTGTTCCTAACTTATTCAAGTGATAGCGACTCGGACACAGAGTAGGCGATATTTTTTTCTAGTGTTCATTTTGTTATAATTTTTAGTTGTTTATTATTGATTTAGTTAATGTTAGTGCTTTTTTATATTTTTAAGTATGTATGTTTAAGAATGTAAAAACCCTTGTAGTTCTTTTGAGTGACTTAACAACAGTTTCAAGTGATATTTATTTTGACCTGATTGTTATTAGGCATGTTTTCTATATTTTATACAAACATCTATATCACATGTAAACAACTAAATACCTATAAAGTTCAATGTTACCGATTGTTTGTTTTTATTGTATGCGTGATTAGATCTCAAGCTGCCACTACGACAGCGTCTACCCTGAAATGTATCGAAATTTTTTCGTCTGCCATATCGTTTTTAAGTAGGTAAAATATGACATAACGAAGCGAGTGACACAAACAAAAATCATTTTTAATCACTAAACAGCCTCGTTTATTTCTTCGTTTTTCGTATTTAAAGTAAAGAACACCTCCATTCATCAATTCCATTTCGCAGTTTCCCGGCGATACACGAAACACTGCTCCGTCGTCCGTATTGATAAAGCGATACGTTGGTTATCTCGCATATAGAATTAGCTTTTTCGATCAAAACCTCTTTTTATAAACATCAGATGAACAGATTAAACTTTCATATTATTAAGTTTCAATGACATTTATGCGTTTTAGACAAAAAATAGACTTAAATTAGTTACACAATTACTAACTAATTTTACAATAAGTCAAACAATTAGAATAACAATTTATGAACTTTTTACATTTCCGTGTCTATTTGAAATAAAATTCTCCAGATCTTATGAAACAAACTTGAACAGTTTTATATACAGGCTGTCCTGCCTGCTCAATACTTAAATCGAAATTTCGTTAACGACACGTAAAGTTTTACTACCGGGTGTGGCTCGCTCTTCGGCATTGTTTCAACCTAGAGAACCCCCCCCCCCTGTAGGTTGCGCTACTTGCTTTCTTGTTTTACATCATCAATGATTTATTTAGTAAACCACGATTTAAAAATCCGGTTATTCTTTTTTTATTTAATATGATACATATTCGTCGAAAACAGGATGTCATAAAATGTATTGCAAGCGTCATCTAAATGATAGATTCATTGAGCGCAGACCAATTCACACAAAAGCAGGGCTTCATAAATAATGGCAAAGTAATCAATAACCTTTTCCAAGTCTGCAAATGACGGGAGTGCGTGGTAAGTAAAAGTAAACAGCGAATACAAACAACCTGCGTCTAGACCAAGAACACTTGTATCGAATACTCCCGTAACTAGGGGATATTTCACTACAATATTATTTTTAAAGGCAATTTGCACCCCCGCGTTTCATATTTAAATCTTTTCTATAGACGTGATAACTGTCACTAGGAAAATATTCGGAATTGCATATAATATATCGTTTTATAAACAAGTAGTTGTTAAAGCAATTATGTCATACCCATTTACATTTAACTCGCTCTTAGATTTGGACATTAGCTCACGTTTCATCCTTTTTCAAAACAATGTTTTTATATTGCGCGGAAGTTCTTAGCATATATCGTTTGATGCATTCCTGAATGGAAAGCTTTTATGATTGCTGCCCACGATGAGGTCTGAAAAAAGTGATGTTGTACCACTCTAGTTCATTAAAGGGCCACCATTTAACTATGATACAATGTACACTGTGATGAAAATGGGCATGGAACAGTGTAGATCAGTAAAACAGGAAACTTGCAGCCGCTCTACATAAAAGCTTGAGAGATAGTAGCCTCTACACCTCTTGACTGAGATACGTGTCAAGTTGTTGTGAGGCTAGGAGGGGTTCTCATGCTCATGTCTGTTATAGAAAGTATTGGAGAAATTATGGCTGGCGGTGGTCTGAGGTTGTTTATGCCCACTCTATCGACAAAATGCGTCTACGACATGCGTATCCCAGAGCTGCGCGTGCCCATTTTTTAGTACCGACAAGTTTAGGCCATAGTGTTTGGTCGCATGCACGTAACTGTTGCATCACGCCCTGGTGTTACTTTTTATGGAACTTAGTTTTGCTTACTTAGAGTGTGCCTCTTTTAGGTTCGGTTGTAATCTGCTGCACTACAAATTTCCATCGACCATTGATACTTAATCTACGATGAGCCCTCTTATTTAAGAGGTATGTAAATCTTAAGTTGTCAAGAAGAGAGGTTACTTTTGATTTCTTTTAGGGTTTTAGTTCGAGTTTTTACTTCCCGTCTAAATTTTAATTTTAAGTGCCAGTGTAATCTCTTTAGCGTCTTAGTTAATAACTATTTTGAATCTTCAGGGTTATATGCGATTACATTTAAGTAATTTGTGAACTTCAGTACCTATTAGGATCTTTGCCATCTCAGTTACGTTATGATCGAATTTGAAACGCGCATGTTGTTGAAGTCCACCACTTCTTTATGAAGAGACTGGCCAATTTAGTACTGTACCTGGTTTAGAAGAAGATTACGAATAGGACGAGGCCTTTCAGGCATTAATCAACTAATTGTATACAGAGCCTTGCGGCTTTCTTTCTTTCTTAATATTTTTCTATTGGAATAATATTTTTTATTTTTAATTATTAAAATGTAAGTCCTTACGAAAATTTTGCTACCCCGCGCACCTCTGTACGATGAAAAAAAATAGATTTTTCATCCCCTTGAAAAAGAGGTGGTTTTTTCGGAAATCCTGAGATCTTGGAAACGGTTCAACTTTACGGGCCCGAAAAAATTGTCTCCTTTTTTATCATAAAACAACAACATAAAACAATCCATCTCAAAATTTCAAACCCCTATGACTTTTTGTCGTAAAAATAAGAATAAAAATCGAAAAGGTTTTTCCGGTTTTTCTAGGAAAATTGGAAGTTATGTGTAAATAATGCACATACAAAAGTTGTTCATTTTTTTATTCTCTTTTCGCCTAACTTTAATAGTTTTGCCACAAATTGCAAAATACCAGTTTTCAACCCTTTCGACCCCCGTGATTTCACCCGCGGAAAAATTCAGCTGTTTTAATTATTTTTCCCCAATTTCTAATCATCACCAGCATGAAAAACCCGGTTTGAACCGGTAACTAATTTTTTTGTTAAAAAATATATACCCTGGACTATTAGTCGATCATTCTTGATTGAGGGTTTGTGAAACTGGGAAATTTTGATTGTACATTGAAGTTACTAAGAGTTGTGAGTTAACGTAACTTATAATTTTGAATATTTATGTGATACGTTATCCACTTGAGGAGACAATCTCTATGTTTGCCATTTGGTGTTTGAATAAACCAGTATTTTTTCTGTTACCTAAACTGATTTGCAGTGTTAGTACTCAATTGCATACGGGGAGAATTAAGATAGAAATTGAGTGGCGCTCAACCCCGTTGGTAAGTGCAACGAAGGACGAAAATCAAATGTCCATTACGAATTGTCTGACAGATCTCAAGATTTTATTTTCCAACGCTGTTGGCCGTTTATGCGGCGGCTTTGAGGAAACGCAGCGCCAACTCTGCCTATCCAGCATGCTTATAGGTAGTAATTAACTATAAAGCTAATAGACACCGAAACTAACTAAGAAAAATCTTTAGAAGCGATTTTCTCCCCTCGGAAACTTAACTTTTTCTGCTTATACATCTATATACATATCTCCCAGATGGTTAAAGCTAGAAAAAAACTTTATGCATTTTTTGTAGGAAATTTAATGAGCTTTATTTGTGTAAATATAAGTGGTTACGTAAAGTGATAGTTTTCAAGATTTTGAGGAAAAACAAAACGCGGACATAAAATCCAAAATGGCGGCATGTAGTGCCCCCCCCCCCCCCCTATACATATGAGTATTTTGGATATGTTCACAAGGAAAACGAAAAGAACAAATTTCAAAACTAAGTGTTTATTTTATTTAACCTAGATTGACTGGACTACAAAACTAATTCGTTAAAACGGTGCTTTCCTACATTAATCTGCGTGTTTTTTCCATAAATAATAACCTTTCCCACACAGCACAATGGAAATGTTTTCGGGTTCAATTGATAGTAAAACGTACATTTTGTAAGATGCTTGGAAGCATTTCAGTTTCGGAATTCTCACAATTAGTTACTTAGGCTGACAGAAGCAGAGGTCTATATAAGAATTCGATCAGCTACATTGTACTATTGATAGGTTTTCTGACATTTGGAACGTGATATGTTTTTGTGTGGCCGGCAAATCCAATGAAAGGATTTCTAAATATTATCAAATATATCCCGACGTACAGTAAATGCCTACAAATAAAGAGTTATCAACGTAGGCCTCTTTTAGATTTGGAAATCCGTTTAGTATTTCCGTCACATGTGTGTAATGTACCTTACTTATATGCATATTTATTAAAATTCTTATTACAACCTTAAAAGCCAAAACAGTATGCAATAAAAACGCACATAAAGGAAAAGAAACAAATTTATTTGAAAATGGTGTACGAATAAATATATCCTAAGTTTCAGAAAGCCACTAAAAGTCGACAATAAACGAGAAATATGATACATGAAAAAGGGAAAATTTGTTCATTTATTTCTCTGTTTTCAGTTTTATAGGTGTAAATGGAAACTGAAAGGAAATTAAATTGCATATTGTATCAACATTACACTCGAAAATAGTATAAAACATATTTTTATTTGATATTCGTAATGAATTTTAAGCCTTCATTTGTATAGTACCTTTATGTTACTTTTACACTTCCCTTCTGCAATTTTTAATAATCATATTCGCACTTGGAAAAATAATTTCCCTCGTTGCTGATTCGTGACATTTTTGTGGAAGTGCTGGAAGATCTCTTCAGAAGATCTAAGTCGTTTGATGTTTTTGAATGGTAGTTATCTCGTCTTTTAATTCCAAAATAAATTACTAACAGAGCGCTTACAAAGTAGGAAAACAACCGGCTCACTAAGAATCATTAATATGCGTACAAGTTCGTGCCCAAAAACGCGCAACATTGTCAAGTTACACTGTTGCAATTAGATACTCGGTAAACTATTCAAATTTAACTTAGCCTTTGTATTGTCCTCGCCTCGCACAGTTAGGTGTAGATTTAGTAATCTCGCTTCGTTGAATTATAGAAGTACACGGGCACCTTCTGTATAGTCATTATCACTCGCTGTGTAAATTATAGGCTTGTTACACAAAAGGGACCCTATTAAAGCTTGCCTCAACATGTCAACTTAATTCTTTTTACTGTTATCACTTGTTTTCTGACGTTGCGCCATGTAAATCTTGGGCTGTGTACGAGGTAGGCAAGTGATTTAGCTGTGTATCAGTAGTAAATTTCTACTTTAGCGACCGACAAGGATTCGGCACAACAGCACAAAGGAATAGTTTCGGCAACTACAAAAATTGCTTGGACAATTCGAATTAATCTCAGTCGGGTGTCGCTTATTGCAATGCATATATACTGTCGAGTGGCATGGAAAAAAAATCCAAGACCAAGTTAAAATATTATTAAAAAACAGCATTTGAAAGTTGCTTAATATTAAATTTAAATACCATATAACTCGATTGTTTTATCAAATTTTACTTTATGTTAGTTTGTTTATGTACTTTGACGTACTACGAGTATAATAGTAAATTCACTAGACGGACCCTAGCGGTTCAGAAAGCCTGTCTGCGTTTAATTATTGAGATTGGACGAGGCATGTTTCTCGTAAATTAGTAGATAAACCTGTGGTAAATATGAAAAGAGTGCGATTTCTGCATTCATTTCTTTTGCTCCATAAAATACAAGCATCAAAATTGCTCCGTACCTGCACAATCGGATAGGATTCCGGACTGATGTTCATAACGTTAATATTTAATATAAAGACCATCGTTCTCATAAGATTTGTGAACTTGGAGTGAGTCTAAGCATTTCTAAACATTGATTTTTATATAGGAAATATTTTAAAGCAGTTGTTTAAGCTGCATGTTTTAAATTTTAAGCCCTTTAACTGTGTAATCTACTTGAGTTTACAAAGTGTGTATTGCAAGCTTACGCTGAAATGTGAAATTATGAATTTTTTCATTAGTTATTTTATAGCATTGAACTAATTTTAAAGCGTTTAAAGTAGTGTCAGTTTTAAACATTTACCTATTTAACAGCTATTCGAGTTCAAAATTGACTATTCAAGTTTTTCAGTTTTTCAATTTTTCAGTTATTCGAGTGTGTATTCCAAGTTCATCCTGAATAAGCAAAGTAACCAAAAGAATTGTTTATTGTCTTTTAACTTTAGGTTACTTTTACTAATTTATTTTTTTGTTCATCTTGAGCTACTCTAATTCAAAGGTATCTATTCCAAATTCGCCAAAATAGTCAAAAAATTTAACGGATTTTTGTTGTCTTATATTTTTAAAAGTACTCACGTGTAAGTCCAGTCGTTGATATCTGAAAATATTTCTAAATGATCGGTTTTAACCCGGGTTTAATGTGCTGCAGACCTCCACTGCATCTTAATATGGGCCACCTCGTTTCAGCGAACGATATTTATACAGTTGCAGTGAGGGGTCATTTTTTATCGCAATGCAATACCTCGCTTACTAACATGCGGATGGTAAAAACTTGACTGTGTGTCTGAATAAACTCTATTGTAAAGGAAAATATGCAATATTGTTAGGTACATTTAATCTCACAATAAATACTACAAAGTAGTATCTTTTCATTTATTATTGATTAATGATCCGTCTGCTTGGCTGTCCGTGTGTACGATAATAATTGGTACACATATTCTTAACGATATAGGCAAGGTCGCTATTGTTTTTCAGCTACGTAGACTATCGGGTCAAAAAGTTACACCCAAAAAACAATCTTGAGGATCGTTCGGTATTCATTTGTATGGAATTTTTGGGAATTAAACTTTGCGCAAATATACAAACAGCTAACTAAATAATATAAAATCTAGCTGGAAATATTAATTACTTCCTTTTGCATATCTGACACAAAATTACACAATTACACAAAACTACCACATGTTCAGGAAGTACCGCGATTATTTGACATGCCACAACTGCACGGTGAAGACTTACACCGTGCCCAAAAGTGTAGTAAATTTCGTGTAATGTTTAAAACGCCTATATTATATACTAGTACTGTACTGTTATATACTTCATAAACTTATCAGTCTTGGCCAATGCCTTTGTAACGAGCTAGTTACAATGACAAGGGTTGAAGGCCCCACTTGCATAAAATAAAATTGAGGCTCTACGGCAGTCTGCACTGGCAGAAATCTCAATGTAACGATTAATTTACCCACGGCTAGCTCAGAAATATGTTTTAATGGCCCCTACTTTTCGTAAGTTTGGCCTCTTATCTTCATCTAAAATCTGAAATTCAAAGTCTAATGTTCTGGTTCAATAGAATTCTAATGAATACACAGATGACTATAGTTGAATGAAGATATTAATAAACACAAAAGCGATCGAGTTCCATTGTGTGATGGTTTTGTCCGTCTGTCCCTCGTCTAACGCGAGAACGAAAAGATACAGCGATCGCCAATCGATTTCTGCGGGTTGAAGGATCAGTGCTATTGAATATGAGCCGGATTTCACGTTTCTAACAGGATGTGGCACTTAAATCATTAAGAAAATAGTTTGTAACATTTTTTAAATAATTAAACATTTTTTTCCAATTGTACATCTGTGTTAAATCGTGCACTGAATCCACATCTTTGGGATCGTCGAGATTTTCGCAAATTTGCTTCATGTATGTATTGAGGCTTTGACAATTTCCGCGTGTTTGCGAAAATCTTAATCCTGTTTTTCTGCACCCATGCCTGGAGGGACAATCAACCGTACTGTTCCACGAAATAAGTTGTAGTACACTAGTACCGATTCTGGTGCTGGCGTAAGGAGTGTTGTAGGTTGCAATGAACCGTTGATTTTCTTCCATCCCCACTGTTGAGATTTTTTTTAATAACAAGCCATATCTGAATCTGGTAGAATGCTAAGCAGCGGCCACTGATGTTGGTGGTAATAATTCGGGCCTTGATTGTTGCTTTGGCAGCGATTTGACAAATTGGTCAAAGCGTGGTACCACAACCAGTGAAGGCATGGGTCAGTAAGATTATATTTCGTATTCGTTCGTGTTATTTTTGGAGATCCGCAATCACAAAAATGTTCCTTTTAATTTTGACTTTGGCCTTATCTTTATTTTCTGATATTAAAGCGGAGAAGGAGATCAACATCCTCGCCGGTCCATTGTTAAACATTTCTATTGCGGTTTTAACCATCCACCGCTTGTTTTACAACGAATCCTCTATTTTGGAGAAATTTCGTTAATAACGAATTCAAGATGGACTACTAATCAGCTTCAAATTCGCGAAATTAATACGCGATATTGTTGCTATTCACTGGAATAAAACGCCAAGGCTCCACTGTGTTGATATTAACTTTTGCTCAATTAATTAAGCTTTATGGTGTGAATGAATGCACCAATTAATTGTTTTTTTAAGTTTTTTGCCTAATGACGTTGTGCACAGAATATTATTTATCGCACAAATCGCTACAGAAGTGTTTTACACAACTTTGATAAGACAACTTTTCACTTGCCGTTAGCGTTAGCCCCGCGAACTAAGAAAATATCTCTGTTTATTACAATGAGTTTTGAGTTAACTACATTTAATAGCGTTTCTATGTGAAGAGCGAGTATCTCCAATTCGGAAATATTCCTTTGCGTAAGTTTTCTTCACTCGCAAACGAATGCCCTTGCTCAAATTAACTTCCTCTCACTTGTTTATCAAATTATTCATAAAGCGTTTCTTAACGGCGCGTTCTTAAATACTCGATTATCACAGCGACGTCCTTGGTTGGAAAGTTCCACTCTAAATAAAATCTGGCAACACTTTCTTGCGAATTTTCGTCACCAAAAATTTAACATAACTGATAGTTAACGTTCAAAGCGTCTTTAGGCGATAAACTAAACTTATAAGCTTGCATATCCAGATAACATAGCGAAGTATTACTGTTTGGGAATATTATACTGTGGTGGTTTTGGAACATATTGCAAGTATAGGAGGATAACCCTAAATAGTTACATATCATGATCTAGGAAATTCATACCGCGACACTCAATGAGGTTAATTTTTATGAATGAAACGGTCACGCAATATTCTCCATATATATATCCTAGCTTACCTAAAAAAAGATAGCAAAAAAACGCGAAATTTAAACAAACAGACAAGATTACATTACCACATAGAGTCAACATTCTGCCGAACCCGCGGCAGGGTTCTAACATTATTCTGAAAAATATGAATATGAACTTAAACTACTAGTGGTGGTAAACCTCAAGCAACACTATAACGGCGGTATACGGAAAACAATAAGCAATTGCACGAGAAAAATGCAGTTTCTACGTGTAAACACGTTTTAACAAAAAAGAACTTCCAAGATTCCAGCAAAAAAACGTTGTACACAGTGAAAATTGTTTGACACTTCGTGTACTTTCTTTCTATGACCATTATCCTTCATAAAAACTAAAAAAGTATATGCGACCCATACAATTTTAGGGATAGAAACGACCACATCTCGTTTCGTTATTACGAAAATTTCATATTACTCGAAGCATAACGTACGATTACTAGGGTGAAAGTTCACGCTAGCGAAATATTGAACTAATACCTGAAAGATTGCGCGAAGTTTATGGCCAAAGTATTATTCGACCGCCCTTCTATTCATAGCTACCTGATTATAAGCGACCTTAAACTGAAATGTATTTCGAAAAGGTCAAATCGTTTCCATAGATGCGACATTTTATCTTTCGATGGACAATGCCAACAATTTACTCGCATAATAAGGGAATTTTGCGCGTTGGTTTTTAAATTATCTGAGGTACCTATCTTAAAAGCATACACCATTTGTTTAGTACAAGGGTAAACGCTGATTTACAGAACAACTTGCTAATTTTATGGTAGCGTTTAAGTACTTTTAATTTGTTTTATGTAGGTACAGTTTACGAACCAACTTCATTTAACAAGATCCCGACGAAAACTAAAGTTCGGAGTACAAACAATTCACTTGTGCAGACGTGATGACATCCATTCTCGTGGAGCTGAGTAGATTTAATCCACGTTTGTTTTCGTTACATTAGATAATTTTAAGAGTTATTAAAACTTCCGTATAATCGCCGAAGTAATTTTCACGTCCCGGCAAACAACACCATCTACATTTACCTTGTTGACAAAATGTCAATTACAATTGGTATTCATTATTACAAATCGATGATGTGGAGAAGCGTACTGTTTTTGGCTCATAGAAATTTCTCTTGTTCTTGACTTAATCAACATTACCTAAAGCATCAGCCGATAAGGCTAAATATATAATTTCTGACTAATATTTTTAAACGCCATGTCTATTGATTATGCGACGAAAATCACATTAAGTCATTAACAATATTCGATATTTGAGGTTTGAATACAGAGATACCGGTATCCAGTTTTGCGTCAGTCCAGTGCCGGCAAGGTCGACCTATATCGTTTTAAAAGAAGCAAGTGCACTGAAGATTATCATAATTAGCAATTAACAAGCTAACGTCTAAATTCAACAATTAAAAAGACTGCATACCGTGAAGGTCATACCAGCGTTTAAGAAATAAATGAAATTGTCTTTCTATAGTCGTCTGTAAGGTTTGATGAACGTTAAATCTAGGTAGTGCTGGGGAAACGATTTATCTTGTAACTTGTGTTTATGAACCCAGCAAATTTTGAGTCTATTGTTAATTTGGGCAACCCGTGGGTATTTGTAAGATAAACATTGTATGAAGTGTTTCTTGAAATAAAGCCTTTATTTTGATATGTGGTATCCCTGAATTTCTGTGTGAGATTTCAAGATTTTGTAGTTTTGTGCGGGTGATACTTAAGGTGAGTTACAAAACTTTTTCTAATTCTGTGTGCAATGGGGTGCGGTCAACTTACCAGGCACAAAAAAAACCTGTCCAGCTAGCTCAAATACATCAAAAATTGAAACTTATAATTTTTATGATTTCTCCTCGTCCACCTACGGCATTTGCTACAAGGAAAAATCCTAACGATGACTCGAAATTAATAATTTAGGGGACTTGGTAGCCTCGGTCAACTTCCGAAAATTCCAAAGAATCAATTACACCTGAGATAAATCTTAGGGAAAAAGTGAAAAATTTGAACATGAGAACTCTGTGTTGTACAATGGATACAAATAAAAATAAAGACTGTATTTTTATTTGTCCCATTGTACGACTCAGATTCAGTTCTCATGTTCAAATTTTTCACTGTCACGCAGATAAGGCATCTCCCAGGCAAGAAAATCATTTGGATGTTATTGCGAAATTTGATGCACGATTCGAGTTCACCCTGGGAGGCGGGAGCTCTGTCGCTGATGCGCTCTCAATCATGCACTATTGCATCGCCAAATATGTTACACTCGGACACAATAGCAACGGCCCAAACTACAAATGAGCAACTGCCACACTTACTCCGTAAGCCAAATATCAAATTACATACGCAAGGTCTCTCTGCACCTCACTGAGAGTACCGGGAGAGTTCTTTCGCACTCAAGAATCTCCAGTTTCTGAAACAAAGTTTTTGGATAATCTTCGCTACATCCGTTCAGTTCCTGTGTAGAATTATGCAGACAGCCAATCACCACCAATTTCCAGAGACGTCCTAAAACCCGCATTCCTTGAATTCGCAGAGCCTAGACAGCCGACTTCTAGATTGACAGGCGACAACCCAACTCGACCTCCGCCACAGAGGGCTCGCTATCACAACCTCCAAAATCAGTTCGAATCCCATATACTACGAGAATTCCCTGGGTCTTCAGAGCAACCCACTGTGAAAGGAGTGGATGTGGTGCGCATACCAAGGTAGATAAATATCAATTCCTTTTGTGGTTCCTTTTGACGTACACACGATCCGTTGTCGATTGTTCTTGAATTAATTAGGAAAGTGTAATAAGTTAATTAATTAATTAATTCTATAGATATATTCAATTCAGTGTTTGAGACAATTTCCACCCTGTATATATGCAGTAAACATGATACGGTTTTGAAAAAGAAAGGCTTGATTCGCTGATTTAGTGACAGACTTTGAGCAATCAATTACTAAGGACAAAAATACACCAAATTCGCTATTATAGCACACTTTCAGTGATAATTTCAACATCTAAAAGGATAGTCTTTGACAGGTGCCTAAAATAACCGTTTTACACAAACTTACCTGTCTCATTTTGAATAATTAGGCAACTTCTATTTAAATGTGTATCGCGGTTACAACGTTTTATGTTTCTGCTGTAAAAGGTCTTTTAGGGAACTATCATTAACAATGGAGCAAATATATTTCTTGATAATGAGCTAATTAACATACGGTGTGAGGTAAACCAGCTTGAGTAAACGTTCCGTCAGTTACCACATGCAAAAAAATGGACGACGTTAACCTTTATTATTATTTGCATTAAACCCCACATTCCACATGTAACCTTCGACGCTGACTCTGGCTGTTTTGCTTTGCCTTCGATAATAGCAACGTTAATTACTTTTTTATGTCCCTTTAAATCAACATCGAATTAAGTATATTATTTTTGGGCTTAGGTACGTTAGTCGTTACAGAATGAAGGACGCAATCAGAATAGTATTACCAAACAGGATTACGATCATTACGGAGAACTGTTTTTGTAGAAATTCTCAAACAAAGGTATATCAAAGAAAGGAAAGGATACTCTTGAAAAATGGTAGTAGAAAGAAAGACTCAAGTCAGAAAAAGATAATATCTGTTTCTAATTTTTGTGGATGATTTGTAGGCTAAAAACTGTCACCCGACGGTAAAATATGAAATAACAACGACGTCCTTTATGAAAATTATAAACTGTACCCTCATAATTTACGAAGGTTTTTCTAAGGAATCAAAATTTCGTTCCAGTAGGTACAGCAATTAAACAACTCTCAACACACCATTTCTTATTGTAAGCGGTAGAAGCAATTAGTAGATAAGAACGATTTCTTTGAATCCGTATCGGAGAACATGTTACGAGTAGTATATTGGTTCAGTCCTTTGTGCTTAAAAGCTGCCATCAACTGAAAAGCTGCGTAAATCTTAACTTGAATGCATAGAGCTTTTCAAAGTTTGTGTAAGTGTGACGATAATTCGATTGCCAAGTTCCTTTAGCATTTCGTGCGCTTAGCTGAATGTAAAATACCACGTCTGGATAATATGAGCAACAATAATGTGTCCCACTTTTCAATTATATTTACTTACTAAGAGATGTTTAAGAGTTTCATTTCATTTTTAATAAGTGTTTAGCGTAACAGTAGTAATCCCTCGAGAAATTACCTCAGTTCGTCGAATATCCTAAGCCGTTGTTTTTAATAACGCAAATGCCTTTATGCTAAATAAAAAGATTCTTAATTATAAAGAAAATCGTTGATAAGGAGATTAGCGAAATTAAAATTTCGTATTCTTACGGCACACACAAAAAAGGAGTGCTTATAATCTTAAAATACCTGCCTAAAATGACGAGGGGGATTTGAATGTGTGTTCCCTAAGCTAATGGAATCACGTTCGCTGAAAGTGAGATCCGTAGCGTTAGTGATAGGAGGAATCACTACCGAAGACCCGTACAATGTGAGCAGGAGTTTATTTTCAGATTAAACTTTATGGTTTGTATCCAAAGGTCGACTTAAATTGCGTTTTGTATCGAGTTCAAAGACGTTTCAACATCTGACACAAAAGCTCCTATTACGTCAACGTATTTAAGTTGTTTCTTTATACGCTTGGAACGCAAGCTTTAATACGTAATACTCAAAGACATCTCAAGCAACAACCGCATCGCGTCACCATATAAATTAGCTCTGAACCGTTTCTGCTATTATTAATAAAAAATTTACATTCAACGCTGAATTAAATTTATACCTATGTTTGGGGAAAACTACAAAATTATCTTGTAGGATATTTCCTTTCTAGACGACTTCGACTTTTGCACAAATTGATAAAAAGTGCCAAATCGGAACTTAAACGCATGCACTTTCCTATTGCCACCAATCGGATTAAACAAACTTGTGTTTTTGTGAAAAAGCAAGGGATAATAAATTCCCAATTGACACCTATGATCGTCACCAAGATACGGTTGTTGTATTCCGCCCTTTGGTTATAATTCACTCTTAGTATAATTGTTATTGGACCTATTATTCCACCCATAACGTTTCGACGAGGCCATTTGATTGGCTTTATGGTTACACATTAGCGATCAACACGCAACGGTATTTTTAACTGTTACATTTTCAAATTGATTTCCCTTTTGGGAAACTTACACCATAAATAGAACGCTCATCGTAAATTAATTCTGTAATTCATCAAATTAAAAGGCGAAGATTTATAATAAACATGTGTTTGCTGATAATATTTTTAAAGAGAAAATATCAACGACTCGCATCAAGATGCTTTTAAAAATGAGTACGCGCACTGAAGTAGTTGAAAGGTAGCAATTCTGCATAATAAACATACCTTCGAGGAAATGATTTTTTGAAGCAGGCGAATATATTACCGCCTCATCCATGTCTTCTAATTTAAATATATGTAGATATCATGCAAAGTGGGGTAAAAACATATCTCTCAAAATACTCAAGGAGGTCCTATTAGCATTACATTTCATAATTGGTATAAACGTCATAATTTTATGGTTGTATGTAAATTATGCGGAAGACTACAATTCGAACCGCCAAAAAGGTGAATCTACGGATAAAGTCGATTTCGAGCACACACTGTCGGTTAAATGGCAACAACGAAGTCAAGATTTCGTCGTTGCATTAAGATTATGTAAATTTTGCGGCATAAACCCCTTATTTGCATGTTTCGTCTTAGAATTGGCGTTTCCTCTCAGTAACATATTTCAAAGTTCGCAGTTCTCGACAAACAAAAAATAATATCGCTATATTATATACCGTTTCAGAATGATCGCCCATTAGCAAAGTCGGCGTGTCTTTGATGCCTACCTTCTGCTTTTAATTTTCCCTTTCTGTACACTAAAATTAACACTTACTAATTAATTTGTAACTGGTGTATACGCGGAATGCTTTCAAGAAACTAATTATATGGTTGCTATAGAATTTTCGTGTATACACAGCTTGAAATAGGAAGACATTCTACGCACTCCTATCTAGTAACAAGATTGAATAAATTGTGAAATAAAATGGACGTACATCAGGGTAGTAATTATTTGAGCGAGAATTAAGATTCTATTAGCGAAGGTTTCATCCTTAATACCCCTGTTTTAAGTGTATTACCATTTCATTCGTTTCTAAGCACTACCTATGTAGGAAATTAAAACTATGGGAATTTACTAGGTACATTTCGTAAGTGAAAAAGTAAAAAGGGCGCGTCCTTGTTAATCTGGTTGCTCTTGTAGTAGGAATTCAAAACTTTAAATATTTATCACACATGCATCGCGTTTTTTTTCAATTCACGTCGCAATAGCGTCAGATCACGATTCGCCCATAGTCAGATGAATTATTGTAGCGTGTATTTCTTATAAACATGTTCTGCCCGTGACCTGAATGTCAAATGTGAATATACCTCTAGAAATAGCATGTTTCAATATTTTGCCGCGGCGGCTTGAGCGGAGCGTGAGCAGGCCATAACCTGAACTATAGTGTGAATCGGCCTACATACCCAAGGGTTTAGAGACTTGTAGGAAAAAATCCACAATGGCGTCAGTGAAGCTTAGGTAAATCAAGCGAGAAAAACTTCACCAAAAATATGACACGGCCATTAAAACGCTTATTAAAGGCAATGACAAAGTTTGTTAGCAAAGAAGTCACGATCTAATCTATACAGGGAGTGTGCACGCAGAAAATCAAACAATGGAAAATTTTATAACCATAGACACTATATCTGCATGACCTCTAGCGGAAGAATGATGAACAAAGAAATAAAAACTCTACCTAACTACACCGAGATTACACGAGAAATATACACATGGCGTAAAGGGTATTAATTAAAGGAATATGAACGTTACAACTGCAAGACTCCTTCTTCCCCTAACGTGAAAGATAAAATGAGCAAGTCAAAATTTAAGGCGATTTTAATCGCTTTCTACGAAATTCGAGGCATCATCCGCATCAACTGAATTTCAGGCCGAAAAAAGCATCGAGACAACGCACCTTGTCACACTACACCATCTGTGATGCAAAAATAAGTTCGTGTGCTGCAGTATACTCTCCGCATTTGGCCTCGTGTGCGTTTTCTTCAATTATAAAGAAAAAATAAAATAAAGTCACTCAGGAAAACAATTAACATGACACTCTTAAACTCCAGACTCATAATTTGGACTCAAACTGATTCAAAACTGTTAATTTAAGTTTATTAGATAATTGCTATAATAAAAAGTGGTAACAGTGCCGGCGGCAAACACCACGCACGCAGGCGGTCGATCGAAACAAGTTAAATAACTTAATTATCTTGTAATGGCAATAAAAAAACTCCGATGTCCAATTCAAAAAACAAACACACAAATCACAATCACAAGAACAAACCAGTGTTATTAATAAAAAATTCTTAAATCACCAAACTTACTTTTATGATTTTTACTAACTGGGAACTAATTGACTTGTACCAACACAACTGTAAACTGTAATTAATTTAACAAAAAGCTCCAACAGATGGATCCAACTTTACATAAAACGGCCAAAGCACGGCGGTCACAGGCAAACGGCAAAACGGCCACGATACAACGCTTCCGCTTCTATTTAAAACATTTCCTTCTCTTGTCCCAATTGCTATACCCAGTGGCGTAACAAGACAGCTCGGGGCCTCGGGGCAAATGGTCCTCGGGGCCCCCTATAAGTACTAGGCACGCATTACAGTTTTTAATAAGAATCGTTTAAATAAAATCACCTTAAAACAGTCATTTTTTTAATCTATACTTCTTATTAATTGCAAAATATAAAATCGGAACATACTAAACGTTTAATTTTTGAAATAATAATTACATACATATTTGACGAGCCTAAGTTATATAGAAAATCTAAAAGTCTCTTTTTCTAGCCTTTGCATTTGCAAATCCTTGATTACTTGGGTCAGATCCATTTCCGACGCGATTTTAGATGCAATTGAAAGAAATGCTAGATTGATAAATCTTTTCTGACCTATTTGAGATCTTCGATAATTTTTTATGATTTTCAACTTACTGAACGATCGCTCGAGACTTGCCACAGTTACAGGTAATGTCAAGAATAATAAAAAGTCGTGAACATCTGAATAAAATCACTCTCGAGAATCCCATATTGTTTGATGATTAGTTCGAAAAATTCGTTCGTTGACATTGTGCTAGTCAAATCACTAAAATGAGTCATGGCACACATTTTTATGTTTTGTATACTACACATCGTTTTCTACGTGTGGCTGGCACCTTTCGGGTTGCGGGGCCCCCGTGGTTGCGGGGCCTCGGGGCATTGCCCCGAACTGCCCGATGGTAGTTACGCCACTGGCTATACCACTTCCTAAATCTATTATTCCCGCACGCACAATTTTTATCTCAAGTACAACACGTGTGACCACATCTGTCTATAAAATTAATTAACTTTTAGCGATAAGCGCAACTTTTATGAACGAAAGGAGAAAAACATGAGATAAACTTATCAAATATTAAGCAAATAATTTCGAGATGATCCTTATCTTATAACACGTACTTCCTTAACAATTAAATAAACAAAATAAACAAATTACAAAGCGGCTATAAACAAAAATTAACCATCGTGAAAACTACGTAAATTTACACAATATTATACAAAAATAGTTTAATTTAGTGTCTGATCGAACCTTGAAAAAAATATTCATCTTACTTGGCAGTAACTAATAAACTCGAATTATTGAGTAAATTTTCTATTTCATTAGACACATGTGGGCAGTCAACAGGTGCGCATTGTACTCGTAAGCAAACATTGTTTTTTGCCTTAGTAACCCCCGCCGATGTATGGCGCACAACGAGATTTTCTTTTCATTTTCCAAATATAATGTAATAACATCACGTATAGGTCCTATGCACATTTTCCCCCAAATAATGTTGTAAAAATAATCCACTATCAAGCGATACTTCTTCTTCGGCGAATTTCCTCATGTTTTAATAAAAAAAATAATGCGAGTAAAAAGGGTATTTCCCGAATGAATTTGTTTTGATATAACGCAATTAAGGAGTTAATTAGTATACGGAAACTTATTTAACCGAAACGTAATTTGCACGAATCCGCAAATTTCGATCGAATTGAGTTCCGGCAATTTTGTCAAATCCGATTAACGATTTACATCCATGTAGTTGAGAAATTAGAAGTGTGAGTAGGGAATATAACAAATTATGCCTTCAATTATTCTGTGTTTGATAAATTCGTTATTGTTTGACACTATTGAAGTAGAAGAAGCGTACAATTGAGTTACAGAGGTTGATAAGTGTATTCTTAAATTGGAAAATGGCAGCGAGAAAGTAACAAAAACAGCTGAAAGGAGATTCAAACTAGGGTTAGATCACACTGGTTAAACGACCATAAAATAAACCTCAAAACTCATTCCTGGATATTCACCTCTAATAAGTAATGAAACAAAATGTGCCCTTATCCTGTTAAAAAATGCCATACAAGAACTAGATACAGGATGCCCATTATGTATGGAACACAGTATATACTCGTATCTCGGTAAATATCGAATGTATACAACATTTTTCTATATGAAAACTGTTTAACATTTTATTTCCCATAATAAGGCAGCATTCAGTTGTGTTTATTTCAGACAATAAATGAGTGACGAAAAACAATTGAATTTTTTCAAATGGAAGTGCACCTTTTCATTAAGCCTTGGGCAAAATGTTTGCAAGATATATATCCGCAATAAAGACCCTATAAGATGGCCAAACGTCCTGTTAAAATTCCTTATCCATTCTCTTCATATGCTCAATCGTTCCCTCAAAGTTCTTATTCCTGTCCGCCGTCACTTCTCTTATTATCTTCAGGACCTCAGCGACATATTCTTCTTCGGTCTTCATCATCACTGTACACATCTTCTTTTCATAAATTTGTATTCAAACATCTTTTGTAAACGTTTTTCTTCATTAATATAACTTTCTATTAAACCCTTCCACTAATAACTACTGCCTACCTGCTTCTATTTAAACGACAAAAGAAAACAGACCTTTCCTAAGGTCCTTTACAACTTTAGTGCCAATAATCCTAACTTCCACTAAATTAACAATACAATTACCTTTTTTCTGCATATACGTATAATTAACAAATTTTAAATTATCACCTGTTATAATTCTGGGTACAAAATGGAAAATTTTAACGTGGCCGATTAAACACTAACTAACCATTTACAAATAAAATAAATGTATTCAAAGTCAAACAACCAAAAAAAGCTGAAAAAAAGATTAGCACTCAGGGTCAGATAACACATCACGCAACAAGCGATCGATTAAACAAATTCAATTTAAATAAAGTTTTAATTACTTTATTTTTGACTTACAAAATAAATTCAGAATTTTTACACGACGGTAAAGGAAAACTAACTCTCTCTAACTCTAACATCTCGTAAAAGTTAATTCAGTCGATGGTTCAAACATCCCTTTATCGTCTTGTATAATAAATAACTATTAGTCAAAATCTCAAAAGATCACTTTCGTTGTATACTGCGTTTTTGTTTAATAATATAGTTATTTATATAACAAGAGCGCGAAGTTCAATTTCGCGCATTGAGACTGAAGGTATCAGTCAAATGCGCGAAATAACTTCGCGCTAGCGTTATATACAATATTTTTTCTACAACTGAACCGATTATTAATTAAATTGCTGTTTAAGTTCAACTTTGTCCCGTGCGCGAAATACTTTTTTTCACTGTTGACGATTTCGCGCACGTTGTCAATAGCAACCTTACTTATTAATTAACCGATTAAAAATCTAGTACTTCGCGTTTCGAAATCCGTCAGAAAATGACAGGTTTTTTTGACAGTTGTAGAAAAAACCTTTTTTGTACTCATTGAATGGAAAGATAATGTTTCCAAGCATCCTCGATGCACGGGAAAACGACTTTCCCGCATCGCGGTGTTTTTTAGTTTCCGATGGAGAGAAGGGGTTATGCGCGTTCTTCAGTTGGTAGTACTTATTGAAGTCAACGAACGTCATGTCATGGTTAACTGTCATCTGCTGTAAAATCAATTAAACCGTTGGTTGAGGGTATTTAGTGCGATTAATCGGAAACAGACGTACACTAAGTTTTACGTAAATATATAAACAAGAAGTTATAACGCAATCAAATTATTTTTCAGAATTGGAACTCAAGAAAAAGTAAAATTTATTGTTAAAACGTCTTAAAATGTGACCAGTGACATTCTGCAACTATTGGCATATGCAGTTTAAGAAAGCACATATTAACACACACAAAGCTTCCAAGGATTTTAAATGTAACGAGTGTATTTACGCAACTCAAGATATTCAGTGCAAACGATGCAATGCCATGACCAGTAGTAGCACTCATTGCAAAAGCAAAATATGTATTAACCAAAGATGTGGAAGTTTTAAATGTGACCAGTGCATTATTAAAAGTGGGTAGTTACAAAATTATGTTACCAACCAAACATATGATTGTGTTACCAACTCATGATTAAAAAAAAGCTAATTTACAAAACTTTATTAATTTTGACTTTTTTTTACGCAATTCGTTACAAAAAATATTGTACCTAACTCTTTCGGAAAGAATTTTCCCGCATTCGCACTAAATGCAGCACTCCCTACGGTCGTGCTGCAAACAAAGTGCTCATGCGGGAAAATTAACTTACCGAACTTGTTAGGTAAATAACTATTACTTATATCCCTAATACAAATTTGATGTTTTTCACACATAACTTCTAAACGCAACAACTTTGCTTATATCAAGTGTATTCAATGTCGGATTACGAACTACTAAACAGCTATTGCTATCAGACATAACAAGATAATATTTTTTTATTTTGCTTTTTTTGAAAATGTAACCTGTCCTATTCTCGCATCAAACTTCAATTAACTATGTACTATGAAATTTGACACGGTAGAGTAGGGTAACACAAAAACACAAACAGAATTTTTCACATGAGGAAGCGGAACGTTTAAATTGATCTGATCAAGTCGCACATACACATTAAGCTACAGAAATTAATTAGGAATAAACTTCATCGATTTTAGTACAGAATTGGGCTTTAATTTAATCCACCGATATACAATATTGAAACATGGTTTATTTTCCCCCCGTATCGACCGGTATTTCACGGCTTCCGATACCTATTAATAATTCCAAACGAACATTAATAACAAAACCGAAATAAAAAATAATAATTATACTCACTTTGACCCTACACATTTTTTTTAAAGAACGAGAGTTCGGTCATTTCTTATAGTTATATATTTATCAAAAATGATCGGCCTACACTTTTTTTTAAACAAAACATGTACATGTACCTCTACCTTTACCATTAGTAAACGCGAATCTCGTTTGTAATCTAATCAATTACAAATGTCTGGAACAATTCATTTTAATTTAAAACACTTTCCTAAGATTAATGGCGACTGGTTGGTTGTTAAATAATAACAAACGGAATGTCCTTTTTTGATTAACAGAGCGTTAAAATTTAAAATATAAGGGAACTGCTACTTTTTAACAGTACATACCTTTAAAATAAACTACATTTTACAGAATAGACCCCTAAAACACTCATAATTCGCGTTGTTTATGGCCAGCGGCTTATTAATTTATGTAACTTGCACACCATTCCTTTACATGGACTCGCCTATCTCTTATTACTACGCCTTCTATAATAACAGAAAACAATACTTTTTCTTTCAACAAATTATTGGCGCTGTTTCTCTGTCTGTATAGTAACCCCATCGGTTACTAAAGAATTAATCACGATCAATACCAATTTATTTGGGAGTAATTGCGTTTAACGAAAATAAACCTTGTCGGAGGATGTCTTGAATTGAATGTATCTTCCATATTACCTACTGCAAAACTAACGTTTACTAAAGAAATAAAATAATACATACAGAATTGGGTGTATGATAGTTTTATTTTAAAGACTAGTATAGGATACTCGTATACCTCAGCTCGTCAGTGTATTTCCAATAGGGTGTAGTTATCCGATATGACAACTTTACGAGCTTTATAACAAAGCTTTGTAAGACGGCTGTCTGTGCTCTCGAAAAATGCACATGCACAAGCTTGCTGTAAATGACACTTTGAAGGAGAGCGATATAATCTCTACGGTCCATTAAATAGAAAATGTCTATAACATTCCTATCTATTTTTGTAAAATGATTACAATTGGGTAAGTAGCTGCAAATGATACGCCACGTTCATTTTCGAGGTGTAGTGGTGCTTAATAAAAGCGATCAGTTTTCTACAAGCTTCTAGTTAACACGAGAACGTTACCCGATCGTTGATATGGCCACGGTGTCAAAGTAGCTGATGTAAATTTAAGTAGCGGTAAAAACTCTAAAAGCAAATTCAAAAAAGGATTTTAAACGTTACACGTTATCTGCATAGTTTTTCATTTTATCTTCATCTTTGCTCAAAACTTTGGGATTATTGGATTTAAATACCATTTGTTTTAAGTTTTTTCTCACTTGAAGTTTTGCTGCACAAAGTGGCGCTCCTTGTCTAATGTCTTTCTCTTTGAAAGCTGCTAGTGAAACAAAAAATATCGCCCATTAGACATGCAAAGTGTAACACGTTTTCGCTTTTTTAGCCTGCTAAGCTTAAAGTGGCGGTTTCTTATGTAAGAACGGGCGTGTTAATAATTTATGAACGTAATGAAATGAACTTACATTTTTCATAAGCATACGAGCAATATCATGACATCAAACGAAATTTTTTTAAAATAAAGATATGGTATTTAGATTTTACAAAGAGAATCGCTCAATTTTGTATACGTGCTCGCTTATGTATTCAGTATTTCAGTAAATGTTATATCTTTAATTCACGTTGGCATACCGGTGAAGTGACGCTACGTAACTTAAAGCTTCTGTCCCGCTTGAATCTCAATATTTCATGCAGCACTCGAACATTTCGGTACGGTTTTATTACACCAACGATTTTTTATTTTAAATTCGTCTCCATACGGTAACAGTTTGAGTTTAACAGAATAATTCGTTCCACTTGTAAGTCGCATTTTTATTACTGTGTACTGATAAAATGTTTTTTATTGCCTGTACGGTTGATCTTCCTTCCCTAAACCCGTACTGATTCCAGGACAAATGTCCCCATTTTTCTAGGTGGTTTTGGGTTCTCATAGGTGCTTATCTGGATTTACCCATAATGGGGAGGAGACTCCCGTTTTTAGGAATGAAGAAACGTCCAGCAGTGGAGATATTAGCTTTGCGCAGGGGTGATGTTGCAACCAATGAGGATGCCTTCTGCGTATTAAGTGCGTTAGCCCTTCGTGAGTGAGTGTTTGTTTTATGCACAAGATTTAAATCGTTAACTGTCTGTAGACATCCCCTCCCCTTAAGGAAGGGCTGTAATAATTCATTTTCTTCAATTAGAAGCATTATTATTTCTTACGGTTAATTGCTTGCCGAAAGACCCCCGTAACATTTGCAGCGATTTGATAAATGGCTCCACCTGTTGTTGGAATTTAATTTCCATTTCCGTCTTAACTTTTCGTTTGACACATTGGTCGAAATCTAATGGCGTGTTTTTTCCTTTAAGGTGGATTGAACTTTTAATTATCAATTTGTGCCCAAGTGCTGAAACGTATCACCTAGGTAAGACACACATCCATACTAGACTAAAACGGCGATTACCACAAGACTTACTACTGTGAAGTGAAGTGATGATTATTGTAAATCTCTTAAGCATAGCTATGATTATTGCCATTACATTACTATAACCCAACCATGTATAGCAAATAAATGCTGATCTGGTTTCAAATAATAATTAAAAAAAAAAAAAATTAAGGAACTGTTCTATTTTTTATGAAATGGCGCCATACCTGTGTCGATCTTATCAGGGAGATAAAAGCCATCTTGAAGCAATGAGATAAGCATCCGAACAACGGAATTACCCAAAACATTGGCCCATATGAATAAAAGGGAGCATATGCTCATACTTGCAAAATTCAAAGTAAATCCTCACATAAGTACCACTTCACACTGGGCGACTTAGCAGCGCTGCTGAGCAGCGGGACGGGATGCAGTGCAGCTCTGCTGAGCAGCCCAGTGTGAAGGAGCCTTTATGAGTATTTACTTTGAATTTGCGAGTATAAGCATATGCTCCCTTTTATTCATATGGGCCATTGTACAAGCCAGGGGAGGCCATCTTTAATTCTGCGTTATATAACGCGTACTTCTTCAAGGGACTTTTGAATTGTATTTGTTAACGTAACTTGGTCGGTAAGTTATCGTAAGTCCTACTGATGTATGATCGATTTGAACCGCAAATGTTGTTGGAGACCACCTTTTCCTTCTGAAGCGGCTGGCGAATAAGAATTAAGTACCGCACATGGTATAGAAACAGATTACGAGTAGATCGAGGCACTTCAGGCATTAATCAACGAATTATACGTATACCGAACCCTGCGGGCTGGCAGGTTTTTCTTTTGATTATTTTCATGTTTGGATGCGAGAACTGAGCTCACTGCTTGGTGTCAACATCTAACTTTATTTAAGTTGCCTTATATGGTTAACTTGCACTAGGCCCTATACGTGCGAATACAAAATTATTTGTGGAAATTGTTTTAAGATTCAGTAATCAGTTTAATCGATCATTCTCGATTGGGGTAAATTGGGGAATATCAATTGTACAGATTATTTGGGGAATATATTGTATTTGTGTTTATAAACTTACGTATAAGCTCATATAATTACTGGATTCTCGACTGCGAACGGGGACTTCCCCATGGATATTACCCTTAGCACCCAGGCACAATTTGTCCAATGGCAGGTACTGGAAGAGGACTCCTTAAGTGACCACGCGTACATTCTGTGGCAATGAGGCGAAAGCGCGTGGAGTAGAAGCGCTCACTCCACTTTTCGCTGTAATCTAGCGGATTGGGCAACGCAACGTTTGTTAAAAAGGTAGGGAAAATGTGCTGTAAAATTACATCTAAACGTGACATAAATAAGGTGGTAGAGAATATCTAAACAAATCTGGTTCACATAAGTAAGAAATGCATCCCTTTTAAACCCAGGCGACAGAATAGTACTAACGGAAGTGCTTGGTGAAATGGCGAGTCACACCAACTGCACGCAAGAAATATCGGCAGGGTAGGAAAAGCTTTGAGCCACAAGATCCAGTACTTCGTCTGCTTCCTTATATCGTTTTGGTGCTCTCGGAGCAAAATATACCTATGATAAATTCTTTTCGTAATTCTAGTTTCCTAACACAGAAGACGACTGAAGAAAAATTGAAAAGGGCAGTTCCACTACAGGAAAATTGTCCAAAATAGACAAGAAAATTGCGAAGTAGTTGAAACTTGGTATATACGTTTGAAAATACGTATATTTCAAGGAACCGAAGAGTCCCTAACCACAAGAGGTGTGCTGGATTTTCACTTTCTTAACAGGAAGTGGCAGTTAAATCCTATTAAAAAATACTTTTTGACATATTTAGCGCATTTTTTAAGAATTAAAAAAAATGTGCTATTGTTTGCCTTTTGTCCGTCCGTCCGTCCGTCCGGACCCACTTTTACCGTTTTGAAGTACGTCTAGGGAAATGGTATTAGAGTCCTGGAATTTTTTGCAATAGGTAGCCTATATCTTGAAGGTGTGCCAGGCGGCTATCAAATTTCGTTGTTTTAAGCCCCTAAGCCCCCCCCCCCCCATGAATTAGTTCCTGAGATGCTGTTTTTGATAGTAAAACGTGCATAACTGTTACATACGAAAACCAATTGGTATGAGATTTTGTATACGCATGCCTTTAGTGGTGCCAAGTAAAACTTTTGAAAAGTGGGGGGGGGGGTACACACACGTTCTACCTTTCATGGTATTCTAATGAAAGGTCTCATCGAAATAAATTGGTGTGTACAAACTATTACTTTCCCGCGCGACTCTTTTTCGAGATCAGTGGGTGACGGGGTCGAAAAAAGGTTTGCTCCATGTATGCAACCGTACAGTTGCACGAAATAAGTTGTAGTACACTTGTACGGATTGTGGTCCTCGTGTAAAGAGTGTTGTAATAGGCTACAATGAACCGTTGATTTTCTTCCAGCCCCACTGTTCGGTACTTTTGGTACTACGAAGCCATATCTGAATTTGGTAGATCACTCGTGAATATAATGCTGAGCAGCGGCCACTCAAGTTGTGGTAATAAATCGGCCCTGAGTTTTGCTTTTGCAACGATTTTTTAAATTGGTAAAACCTATACGAATTAACGGAAGATTTCAAATTTTCTTCTCACCGTATACCATCAGAAAAAGGGGTTCACCAGCTTCTCTTACTTCTGATAGGGTTGAAATTTTGGTCATTGAAGGTTCTCACCATAGCCAATTGCATTTTGTTTTGCAATAGTTTGAGAAATGGTAATTTTTGCTTCTGACATACAATATGTGGTATCACTACTGCAAAAATTTTCTTTTTAGTTTTGCCTTTGTCTGACTTTATCTTTATAATTTTTGGTGTTAAAAGCAACAGAACAAGGAGATCAACATCCTCGCCGACTACACGCATGTTCGTCCATTGTTAAACATTTCTGTTGCGTCATATGTACTTTCATTAAAAACAAACCGATACAACAAAATATCGAAGGATCCTCAGGATTACCATCACTTTTTTAACGACCATTTATTTTTATCTTGGAAGATACATATAGTCAACAAAAATGCATCAATTCATGTTTTGGGCATTGAGATAATGCTGGTAGTGTTTTTCCAAACAATCTTGGTGAATAAATATCGATTTTGAAAACTTGGATGGAAATACATATGGACGCCAAAATAGGCATTAAATTCATGCCTTGTCCATTGAGATAATGTTCTTGGTCTTTTTCCCAACGATCCCCGTGCAAGAATAACAACTTTGATATGTTTTGAGCAGAACACGTCATAAACAGCAAAATTTTTTGTCTTCCTTATTTCGCTGGTGCGTTTAAACACTGAAAGTGGATACGGAGCAAGTTCATACTTGAAGAATTCCGTGAGATCATCATCCTATTGGTTCTGCCTATACGGTAAAAATCCGATCCGGGAGAACTTTACTGTGTGACCGAGCCGTTACGACAGGTGGGCGAGCGGCGCGAGGGTTTTTAAACCTTCATTTTGAGCTGAGCACACTATGTAACGCTAGGGATTCGTCGAATTCTTAAACAGAATATATTTATGTATAAGTATACAAAGTTACAAAGACTTCGCAATTTTGTTGGATATTTGACGAATTTGGATACAATTTGACTGTACTATAATGGCAGGTTGCTAATGCCATCTATGAGTTTATTATGTGTGACATTGGTACCAATGGACGAGTTTCGAATGGTGAGACCATAAGAAATATTGTGTTTTATTTAAAAATGCTCTTGGCAAGAAGCATTAAACATTTCAAAACTTCATAATGGATCCGTAAGTATTTGTTGCTGGTGAAGCGTTTGCCCTCCGTCCGAATATGCTAAAGCTTTTTCGTCAGAAAGTAAGAACTACGAGAGATTTCTCCTGCAAAATTCGTTGTAGCAGTTTCGTTGATATAGTTTTCATTTCGTAGTTTCTGATTCTTCCAATAGAGGTCACGCAAAGCATCATTTTTTTAAAGTGACTGTATAAAAACAGTGTGGTCATAATGCTCCAAACCGGCCAACTTATCATTGACCGAAATAGTAGGTTTTGGTATGGCTGCAATGATGCTGTTACAATTATGTTAGTGAAAATAAATTATCATTGATTTCCAGGTTAATTTCTACCATTCCGGTTTATTTGGTCAAAACATAGCGGATCCTCCCTCTACCAACAGAAAATAACACCACCGTATGACCACACTGCCCCTATACGATACATTTTTTTACCTTTGGAAGAAGATAAGTGCTATACGGTTAATTTTTAAGGGAATTAATTTGACTGTGTTCGAAATGTTGTCTGAAGTTCCCTTTGTGATTTGCTTACTAAGCAATTGGTTTTCTCACAATGACTTGTACTTTAATGTAGCCAAGACCCAAGTCGTCAGATTTCATCATCCAAAAAAGCACATACAACAGCTAAACTTATCACTTAATAACTTGCCTCTCTTACAAACTAAGAAAGTCTAGTTTTTAGAGATAACAATTGACGAACACCTGAACTGGAAAGCACACTGTACTGAATTAGTTAGTAAATTGCATTCTACAATATTCCTAATTAAAAATCTAAAACATGTGCTAACGCTACCACAAATAATAAACCTCTACCACAGCGAAATATCCTCTCGCTTGAGATACGGAATTTGTTATTGGGGTCATTCATCGTTCCCTAGTAAGGTATTAGTTGCCCAAAAAAAGATTGTAAGGCAAATTGCTGGCGTTAGTTGTACAACGTCATGTAGACTAATTTTTAAACATTTTCAAATATTAACATTACCAAGTATGCTAATATATGAACTTAGTATCTATGTCTTTGCAAACAAGAATACTCACACCTTCAACTCGGATATTCACAACCACAACACCAGGACAAAAGACAACCTGTATCTCCCGAAAGCAACATTAAAAGTATCGCAACATTCTCCTGCGTTCCTGGGTACACAAATATATAATACTCTACCGCAGTGTATAAAGAGCTCCTGTAACTTGCATCAATTTAAATCCCAACTTAAAAATTACTTAAATGAACATTGTTTTTACCAATAATGTTCATTTTACTTAAATGAACATTGTTGCGCTCATTTTACAAGTTTACGCCAGTTTAAGGTATGTATGTACTTCAAAACGACACAGCGCTTTATGAATATCGTATATTTCTTGTAGGTTTCTTCTTCTCGGTTTTGGTTCTTCTCTTTTGTTTCTTCCTGTTGCTATTTGTTTTTGGACTTGAATATTACTATCTACGTCGATATCTTTTGCTAAATACCTACATCGAATTTCGATGACAACGCCTTTTGCGTGGACCCATCACTTTACATTGTTACATTAACGTACGTAAATTATTACACCTGAAAATTTACTGTTTCTGATAAATGCAAGCATTACTCATTACCGAAAATATGACTATTGTGAATTGTTTCTATATAAGTTACGAAACTTTTGACCCCCGATTTCTCCAATTTTTTATCTACGTTACTTTTTATTGTTCCGAAGAAATTCTTCATGTTAGTTTCAATCCTTCAGATTAGTTTTTTTGTACGAAGACATTTAATTTTAACTTTATTATTAATTACTTTCCCTAATCATTTACGAAAATGCTCAAATTTACGCAAAATTTTCAATAATGCACCAGTTTCGTCGGGAAACGACAAAATATACTGATTTGATGCACAGGAACTAGATTTTGTAGTCTTCCTGTATGCTCCATATTTGGTAGAGCGAATTTTTTTATTGATTCGCCAATTTTATTAGGGAAACTGCGAAACACATGGCTTTGATGCACAGGAACTTGATTTTGTGCTCTTCCTGTCATACTCTCATTTTGGCTAACTTGGTCAAGCAAAATCTTCATTAAGTCAATAATTTCGTCGCGGAAACTGCAAAATGCACATGTCCTTGATGTACAATAACTATTAACTAACGTATGCGCTCTTTATGTCTTGGTAAATTCTTGAGCCGTTTCTTTGGAAATACGGTCAAAAAGACTATCAGAATAGGCAAAGGCAAGATACTAATAATATACGTACGAAAAATGCGCTATCGTCCTCCGCACATGTGCGTAGACTGTTTAACTTTTTTTTAAATGTAAGTTCGATATTGGAGTGTGTAAAACTGTAATATTCATTTGCTAGGAACTATGCTCTGTAAGTGGGATCTATCAAAAACATGGCAACACAATTTTTATTTGCTGAATCTTATGTACACCATAAAATTATTGACGAAGAGGAAGACAGTAACTGTAAACTTATTTTCACCATTGTTCGCGATTCTATAATTTAACCATTGGGCGTGTAAGAGAAAGCCCAGAACCTCATCTGCGTCATTAGAGGCCAACGACGCTACTCTTTTTTATACAGATTGAAATGTTGAGCAGTAATCAATGAACGTGTATTTTCCTACGTTATTTTCTTATGCCCCGCTGGGAATATGGATCTGCTATGTACAACCGCTAACAATCTTCCCGTTAAGTATTCAATTTATTTGCCATTATGGTCGAATTATAGATGCCGGCAGCTTAAAATCTCGACATACACACACAGGTGCTACGGATAATCTCTCTAAGTTAATTAGGTACCACTACCACTTAATCAAATGAGGTCGCGATGAGTAACTAATCGAATTAATGGTCAATAAAGCATCTGTATCTGCATACCTATTGGTTAATAAAGTGCAGCGATTTGATTATTATAATACGTCACACAAGCTGATGTATTGGTCGTTTGGGTGCATTTAGATTATAACCTTAAATATTTGTGCCCACATTTAATTTCCCGGGTTGACAGTTGGCGTACAAAAAATCACGGAGCGGTTTAATGCGCAAATAATCACTATAAAAAATAAATCCAATAACAACTTTATCCACCCTTAAATTTCCTCCATTCAGCCGCTCGCGAAATAAATTACACTTTTTAACGCATAGCGTAAATAACTCTGAATTTCGCAATATTAGATTTATTATAATATTGGGACGAAGGCATAGAAGTTCTGTTTCAACTCCGAAATTATATTGCTTTTATCCTGAAGCTACGATCTGAATAATAATTTATATAGCCGCCTGAGCCCGTAGGCCTTTTCTTAACCATTCGGAGATAATGCCATTTTCCTACACCGATCAAGACTAAAAAGCGTTAAGTAAGCTCAATTCATACATGAATGTAATTTGGGTGTGATCATTTCACGCGTGAGTACATTTAATTAGTCTGGTTATCACTGACATTTCTCCATATCTAATTAATTAGATCTTTTCGTTGTAAAAATTAATCTCGTCTACATTTAGAATTTAATGGGCTCGTTTCCTATTAAAGAAACTTCTGAAAGAGGCCTCAATAAAATGTTAAGCTTTTAGCGCAAATTAAGTTGCACTTATTAGTATCCTCGGAAGGATCAACCCTTACCAAATAAAATTCTTTTGATCCAAATTAGATAATGGGTTATTCGTGCTTGTAATTTAATTTGTATTTCCATAATGGACCCCTTTGTAGATAAATAATGTTAAATAAAGTATTTTTTTTCTTTCGTTAATTAAATTTTTGGTTTACATTTTTGGTTTTGAGTTGTACATCTTATTTATGATACATTTCTAATAGAATCATGCGGCTTCCTTTATTTCAAAATACACTCTAATTTATGAATTTTTTATTTATTTCACTCCGCTCAAGTTTTCAATATCGATTCTGCACTATTGCGTAATTAGATCCATTTGACGGCAGTATATTTATTCGATAATCCTCACCTCAGACAATTCGAGCACATTTCTACGTTTTCACCTCCTTTAATCCTATAAATAGGGCTACTAACTTTCAAATCCATTAAGCACTAGGATTTGAATTAAAGAAAAAATCTTTTTTAGACACGTTTTTTATATTTACTAATGCGGCTATCGATTTCAACCTATATTAGGTCATCTTCAGGCCGAGCGTAATATGGTGAAGTGAAGGGTGCATATAATATTTTAAATGATGTTCTATAATATGTGTATTAGTTGTCAGGAATGCTGTAAATGTAGTTAATTAATAGTTTAAATGTAATAAAAGTGAGGTTGTGTATAAGTTAAGCACTATTAATAATGGATTTTATTAGCAACCCTTCAGGCTATTGTTAAATGTGATCGTAATTTGATTTGAACACAATTTTGGTCATTCCTTTGTCTGAGTTCGAGTTTGTTTTTTTGTATTCTTTATTCTACTGCCACTGAGTAGAGTATTTGGTGAGAGTATAGCTTAAATTGCATCCTTTTTAATGGAGATGTATTGCTTTTCTCAACAAGCGTGAGACAAAAAACCTTATTGAAGTGTTAATCTGTAGTTTTCGTTGCGTGAGATTTAAAATTGGGATTGGTAGTAACAAAAGACAGTAACCAATAAACAATTAGACATCGCCATTTTGAAGATAATTCGCCATTGTGGGCGTTACTCAATAAGTAAGAGGGAGAATTATTTTTTTTAGAGAATTGATAGAGATCGCGCAAAGATTGGCATAGTGCTTAATGGAGATGTATTGCTTTTCTCAACAAGCGTGAGACAAAAAACCTTATTGAAGTGTTAATCTGTAGTTTTCGTTGCGTGAGATTTAAAATTGGGATTGGTAGTAACAAAAGACAGTAACCAATAAACAATTAGACATCGCCATTTTGAAGATAATTCGCCATTGTGGGCGTTACTCAATAAGTAAGAGGGAGAATTATTTTTTTGAGAATTTCATAGATTCGCGTTTTGGAATTCAAAGCGATCAGTGCGGTTTTCAAAGATTGGCGTTTTTAGGTTTTAAAAATACCATTTGGTCTCGAAAATAGAGGGAATTCGCGCTTTGGTCGTTGGGGTGAACAGATATTCACGTTGTATTGGAAATGACTTAGTTTAAGATCCATTTTTATAAAGTTTAACGTTTTGACCAAAAATAGTATTTTTAGATTATACGAAAGTTATAGTGGAAACAAAAAAAAGTATCACTTTTGGACAAAGCGATAAATGTTTCACTTTTGGATTAAAAGTTCGTAAGACAGTTTGGTGGAATTCGTGTCCTAATTAGGTTTTATCGTAACGAGGACATATTCTTTCCAATCAAAGGAAAAATCAGTGTCAGAGCGGCGCAGCGAATTTAGAAACCTAATCCGACAGTATAGTATCCTGTTAAACAACGCGTGGTAAAAAAAGCACACGTTACGGTAAACAATTTCAAGGTGAAGCTAAATGTAAACTCATCATATTTCGCGAAGGGACTTTTTTGCATTAATGAAAATTAAGTTATACAACGTAGAAACAAAAATTTTCCCTTTTTGTAAAAAATCAATAGGGTTATCTGTGTAATTTTTGCTGTATTCACTGAAATGTTGTGCTAATTAAAAACGTATAGGAAGTTTCCTGGTCAATAACAACACGATAACAACTTCAACGAGTCGTTATCTTCGAAATTTTCCCCGGAATCTCCAATTGCAAGGCGATTTGAAAGAGGCAACGGTTCTCAACCCTCGATCTAGTCAATGTCGGAGGTAATTCACTTAAGTCTTCTTGCATTTCTTGAAAATTTAATTAATTGTAATGGTGAATAGGTATTTTATTACTGAAAATTAAGGGTATTTTGCATGTTTATTTCGTTTCTAGAAAAAAGATACAGATTTGGACACGTTTAATCGAGTTAATCAAGGAGTGGATCTGGATTGAGCTTGTTATCAATACATTTACTGGAATATGACGTTGGAATTGTTAAGGTAGGTAGAGTTTCAACCCCATGAAATAGGAAAGCGCATTGCATTATCAAAAATGTCGAAAGACCCACGTCCCACCGGCCGTTCAAACACCCGTTCGCACAATATTCTTGTTTTTTTAATTTTTAAAAAATTGCGGAAATTAATGTTCGTCAAACCCTAAAGAATCACCGTCGGTATCACTGGGTGTCAATGCAAGCATATCATCAACTTTTAGGGGAATTTGATCCCCAAAAAACCCTATTGGTTCATTATACTTTCTTCAGTCGAAAATCTTTTTCGATATTTGGCACCATTTAGACCGGTGCAAAACCTAACGCCATTCTAAAGAGCTCGAAATTCCTGAACGGCACCCATTTTTTGCTAATGAAAATGTCGGCTTCATCAGTTAATAATGCAAACATTATCTGTAATCTCGTTTTGGGAGAAGATCTTACAAGGTCTTACTTTTCCTTTATTATAAATAGTTATCGTATCATTTCAGCCTGTAAAGGCGTGGTAGGCAGGTAGACTCAAATGGAACCTGGATCCAAACATCGCTGCTGATTCTGTGTAATTAATGTAATTTAGATCATTGTTCGTCCGTCCATCCGTTTATTCGAGTTTATCCGTTTAACTACTCTTACAAATTTCAAGATATTTAGTTAGATCTTTTTGAATTCGGTAGCATATAGGGCGGACACTTCAACCACGAAAAATGTTGATATTTTGAAATACATTATTATGAAATATATTTTATTATTTATATTTATTCAGATTGCCAGGTGTTTGAAGCACACACAGGAAAAATATAAAACGTCACCAAATTATTGTAAAGTAGGAATATCCAGCACTTCAAACAGAAATAAATCATACGATTGCACACTTGGACCTTTGATATTAACAGCAAATGACAGTTCGACAGTTTAGCTAGCAACAGAATCTACCAGCTTACAAAACTCGTCACTAGTTTTATTTTTCAGCGTAATACTGACTCGTGTGTTAGCCAATCACAGTGAAGCTCAAAGCTCGCTATGCTTACTTCTGCTACCTTATTAAAATGAATAAATTTATAAAATACAATTGAAATCGAATATCCCCCCTCCCCCCATCCAAAAAGGATCCACAAATATTTTGCTCGACTGATTTATGTAAAACTTTTCTGGCAGTTCATTATTTCAGTCATTTTGACATCCCTGTTCTGAATAAATACATGAAATACGTTTTTCTCGTATATAATTAGTTTTGTTCGTGCATGTCATGTAAGATTTAAGAACTGGCAGTGTAAAGAGCCGTGGTTTTTGGTAGCTTCTCCCTCATGCAGGAATTAATTATTATGAAGTGTAATTTTAGGCACATTACGGCTAGATGGACTGCTACCTGTCGGTGCCTTATAATTGATTAGTATTTTTCGTGCTTGTTTGCACCACCAAGCAAATTACAACACCGTAATTACGTTAAGGACCTTCAGTACCTTTAGCAGCCCTGCCGACAGCCAATGGTTCATAAAGAAAGCGGTGTTTGTAAGATGCGTACTCAATACAAGAGCGTAGCTTGAAAATCGACTGAGAATACTCGTACTGTAACGTCTCCTCGCAAAGTATTTTTGAATCCTTTGTAATTTTATGCGATCGTAAGAAAAATTGCGTTCATAACTTTCTCGAATGTACAGATCTCGTTTCTCGTACATACTCCGCCAAGCTATTTTCCCATTCGAACGAAATATGAAATACCTTTGCATCCGTACCTAAACATCAGGGTGGAAACATAACAATGAATATTACTAGCTGGTTGGAGTACGAGTTTTCAACTAATTCCACATTTATAGAAACTGACACGTTGAAAGGTTTAAAGCTCAGTCGTATTATGTTTCAAAGATCACACCCAGTTTCAAGGATAATTCGCGAAACGGCGTCTGTAATCCTCGCCGTCTTTGACACATTAAACCACAGTTGCCAATCAACGAAGTATGCTGTTTCCAATATTACGATGGAGTAGCTATTTTGACAATAAATACGTCAACCGATTCGAATAATAATTAAGCTAGATTCGTGTAGAGGTAGTTTTATTTTCAATCTATTCGCAACGTAGGCGTTAGTTTTAGCTGTTTTACTGATTAAAAATTCATAGTATCTTTTTTCATGTAGAGCCTGAAATTATTGTTTGGAAATTTTATTCGAAAGGTCAAAAGCAAAATCACATATCACTGTACCTCGTAAAGAGAGTAGCTAACGCTGGAGACACGGTAAGAAGGTCGAAGGCAGAACTTCTAGGGTAGAGTTTTTTAAAACATTTAATTTTTGGAGTCATGGATTACAAGCACGCAAGAACCGGGAACGTTTGTTGTTAACGGGCTTTAGAGATGAGTGTGAACACTATTTTTATTCACAGAAGAAATTTATTTGGTAAACCAGATGTTTTCGATTAATGTTTGTTTTCAACTGCGGGCACTTGTAGTAATTTCGGCTATGTATTCCATCATTCAAGTTTAATCCCCCTTCGTTCACTAACGGCGACATAACTGAATTTTTTTGTAGGGAAAAATAACCCAGCGCGGTTAATTAATCTGTCCTTGACCGAGCACCACTCCAATGTACGCGATGTAAAAGCGGATGAAGTTTTAACGTCCTCTGGTTGCACAATAATCCCCTTTATGGTGTAATACATGATACAGTCTTTTAATCTCCTTCTAGATATTAATCGATTCTACGTAAAACTTGCGCTCAGTTTAATAGTCCGCACTTGAAATTTCTAAGCTGGAGTTTTCTATTAACCAAAAAAGATCTAATCGCTCAAATACGAAGTGTTTTTATTTACTATACCAGCTTGAAAACGGATTTTGTGGAGAATTAATTCTACCTCACGCAAAAAATAAATCTGGAAGTACTGCTTAGTAATTTCGTTAATTAGTTTCACATCCTAATGGGCGAGAAGTGAAGTAACTAAATAGTTGAGGTAATACGTCTTGCAATAGAGAATCGGGGAACTAATTCACAAAGTTTCGTTTGCTTTAATTACTTTCTACAAAACTGGAGACACCAGCGGTCAATGCACTTGTTGCACGATTATTGTTGTTCTTTAAAACTTTCATAAGTTGAATGATTCATTTACTTGCCCTTGACTAACAAAGAAATCTATTTAAAACTAAAAATTAAACGAGTACTTTGGATATAAAAACATAATTAGAGAAAATTCGTTTAGCATCCGCAATGGAAGGAAAATTTACCTAGTACCTTTACTTCTTTAATTGGAAAAGAGTGTTATTATAATAGATTATTGTAACCATTCACTTTTAATTGGCGGAGCAGCATCGAAGATTCCAGCAACGAAAAGAGACATCGCGTGACTGTGGTGAAGACATTCCTACGCAGTATTATTATTTGTTGTAATTATAATCCACAAAGGAATTGAGCGTAGAACCTTGTAGGGTTAGGATGATTGTAAGTTATTGCCGTCCCTTTCCACAAATATGAGTTTAAAGGGCAGTTTTAGTAACCAAGATGCCCCGATGTCCCATTTACTTAATTCATATACGTTTGGTTTATAGCGTTTTATCTTCTTTAGAAAGACAAAAGTAGGGTACTTTATTTTAGATGGATGTGGCAAACTTTTCTTTGGAAGTACAACCCTTGATGCGGACAAACCTGGAATGGTGGCGAATTTCCGAGAAAATTAATAATTTTTCTAAATAGTCGACCTTTTATCAAATTCATTAAACGGGTACGACTTCGTTGCCTTAAGTGTCCCTTTTGATTCACTTTTCTAACTAACCCAGAACAAGTCATATATACGTCTCTTGTCATAAATTTTAGGCGCAATAATATAATTTTCTTGAACATTTACTAAGAGAAAGGGTAGAAGTGCGGAACAAAGCATTAATTTTGCTCTCAATGGGCCGTTTCATTAAAAGCACATGAAATGAAAGATTGATCGATTCAAGATACAAAGGAAAGGTCAGCGAGGTACACTAAGTTGCGTCTATTTCCTGCGTGCTGTGATTGGAAAGTTATTACGTAAGTACGCCCACAATACAAAAACAAATATACATAAGACTGGTGAAAAAATGAAAAAAAATCAGAAAATGTTGCAATAAACGGTTTTGCGACATCCAAATTGGTAACGTCTCCGGCACTTGGCACGATTCGACATAAGTTTTGGATCGGTTTCGAGATTTTCATACTTGAATCTTTGACCCCACCGACGGATACGTCTAGCTGACTGACCCCACTCGCGTGACGGCTCCAGAAGTTGGGCGTAGAGAATAGTATATTTTATACCACGGAACTAAAATATGTATTTGGTGTAGAAGAACCCCTGAGAGTACCCGAGGGATTAGGAGGCACTTTGGCCCTGTGGTATATACGGTATTTTTTGCCCTCCTGTAAACCGCTACAACAATTTCAATGTTAAAAAATTGTTTGATTATAGAATCAATATACATTTTCATGTCCAATTGTCACTGTATAATGATAACTAGGTAGCAGTTTAATTTAAAGATTCTCATTTTCATTTATAAACTACGGCGAAGAAATGATCGTTCAGCACCCTGCAGAAGAAGCTATGAGGAAATTACTGCCTCTTAAATCCAAAAACATATATGGAAAACAGTATAAGTATAAAACATGGTGCAAGAACAAAATGTACATATAAATATAGCCATTAATCTTTAAATTGTGTTTGTTATTATTTTTAATTACAATTTAACTCTTGTCGAATTCGGCGTCCGGCTAACGTCAATTATTTGTAATTGCAATTAGGTTCGCCCAAATATGCGAGCAGGTAACGTAAATAACCATGTGATCAAAAATGAGTTGCTGTCAAGTCACCTATGGAATTCTTGTTTAAATGGGAAATCGTACTTAACTTGAACTTCCAAAGGCGACTCGGCAACAACTCATTTTTGATCGCACTTTAGTAAATGATTAATTACTTCTTTTTGTTTTTTTTATCATCATAATTTGTAGCGTTTCAATGAAATTTGTGCAGGTTGAGGGCAGTTGTAAAATTTTTACTGCAGCTATCAGTCAGACCTGCCATTTCAACCGCTAATACCTGCCCGCGTTTTCGTGGCCAATCGGTCCTGAGTACTGCCACTTTAGCTCGCTCATACTACACCGAAAATTAAGTAACACATCACATTTACCTGGAAACAAAATGGCACACAAAGCCAATAAAATCTGTACTAAAACATGGAGAGTCGATGTTGTTGTGGGTGGTTCAGGCCGTCGAGCCGATAGTTTACAAAAACATTTAAAGACCCTGTTTCGTGATCACGTTCATGCTTATCTAAATATTTTGTCTCTACCACATAATGAATTACTTGTCACTTCTTCAGTTAAAAAACAACTTTGTTTGCATTTGATTCTTATCAATAAATACCATACAAAATCTGTTTCTGCAAATAATTCTCACAGGTCGGTCTCTTTAGGAATAGTAAAATTACCAATAGGGTACCTCCTCGGTAAATTGTCCATACGTATTGGGAATCCAAAGGAACCAATTTCAATTTCGCGAAAGTAATACTCTAGACGCATAGAAATAAAATGCCAATGCTCCGCTGTTTTGGTATTAAGTTTTGCCCAATTAATTAAGCTTTTTGTTGTGAGTAAAAGCCGTAATTATTTAGGAAATACGGAAAGTGCACCAATTCTTCGATCTTCTTTTGCATAACAAGGCGCGGGACAATCGCAAAACGTTCTTTTTTATGATGATGTCAGCCAAAGGACGCAATTTTACTTTCATCTACGTTTATTTACGAACTTTTACGTATAACACCTTCACTTTAATTCTCAACTTAGTCGCGTTAAAAAAATTATTTAAATAAAATGAATTACTCAATTTAATGTGTGACGTTTTAAATGGCAACTTCCCCGCGCACTACTTTTAACTGCACTTACACTTTACCTTAGCTCACATGCTGAAATTAATCTGCGTAGTTTGATCTCTACACCGTTACAAGAAAATAACTACTTACGCTACAAATGTAAAAACCTTTATAAAATACAAATCTTTTTGTAGGAAGTAAAATATAGTTCAATTTGTAATGGAAAAATGGTAACCCGTTAAAGAGATCTGAAGAACTTGCAAAAAAAAGTGACTGTTTTTGAATACATAAAATGTTTTGTCTGAGGCATCATGATCTGTACTGCTAATCAGGTGTGCTTAATGATTACAATTTTTTCAATTATTAGGTTATGTATGTTCTTCAAGCAAGTTGGTTTTATGGCAGGCGACGTACTTTTAGCTCTGGGCTGCGTCTTAGGCTAAAATTACGTCTTACCCGAGATAACGAAAACTATTAGAAGAAAAACAAGAATAAAGAGATTATATACTAAAAACCAAAAAGCGAGGTAAAATGCACTTTTTTATGACTAAGCAATTTATTTAATTTTATTGTTTTTCAGAACCAATCACAAATCTTCAATGAATTGCCTCCCAACATCCACATGGCCAAGACGCCATCTTTATTTAAAAAAAGATTAAAACAATATCTAACGGGGAGAGCTTATTATAGCCTCAACGAAATGTACATGAGATCGGCATAGTCCATGCAACTATTATAGGTACTTTATTTGTTTGTGTTTATCTTATGTTGTCTATCTTGTTTGTAAACCTTTGACGTTGTCTATATCATTGTTTGTGATCTACTGACAGAAATACATTATTATTATTATTATTATTATTAAAGGTGAAATAAATACAATATAAAATAAAATGTAAAACATACCTTGTTATTATTTTTTTTTTTTTTGTGTTTTTGGCTTTGGCAGTACCAATAAGCCAGCCTAGTTTATAAGTAAGATTTCTATTACATTTCAAATTTCAATTTTATTTTGTTGTAGAAACTGGTATATGTATAAATATATCGAAATATTTTTGGATTCTAAAAGAAGAAACAATGTTGTAGGGAAAGTGACATTACATTTTTGTAGATTTGTGTAGAATTCATTTCTAAAAGTCGACACTCCAACATAAGGTGTTGCATTGAACCTTCACTACCACACAAACATATTGGAGTGTCTGCTAATTTTATTTTATGTAGATGTGAAGGGAATCTGCCATGATTGGCTCTCAATCGACAAATGGTTGCAATAAAAGGCCTGCTGGAGATATTTTTATACCATGGTTGTTGAGGTAAGTTTGGTTCTAATTGTTTGTAGTATTGCCCTTTTGTTCCCATCCTGTACTGTGCATTCCATACCTCTAATATGTGTGCTTTAATACACACCATGACATCTCTTTTAGGAATATGATAGTAGATAGACTAATATCTCTACTGTTTGCTGCCTCTTTAGCACGAAGGTCAGCAATTTCGTTACCTTCAATTGCTGCATGCGCTTTTATCCAAGCTATAATAACATTTTTTTCTTGCTTGCGCGCTTGGAAATAAAGTTCAAAAATATTCTTAAGGAGGTGGTTATTATTTCGGTAGAAATCAAAATTTTTCAATTTCTTAATAGCGCTTAAACTGTCAGTAAGTATTATAAGTCGATTGTACCTTAAGCTGAGGACGTATTTTAACGCTTCTACTATTGCAATCAATTCTGCCGAATAAATGGAAGTGTATTTAGAGAGTTTTGAACTAAATCTAAGCTTGTAGTCACTATGATATACTGCGTATCCAACATTGTCATCATTCTTTGATCCATCTGTAAAAATTAAATGGAAATTTGGGTACTGCATCTTAACATCAGCTAGGAAAGCGTATTGTCTAAATGGTAGTGGCAGCCTGCTATAGTCTGGGAATGCGAAAGTATCTACGGTTAGATTATATATATCAAACTGGTAAGGGTAACCGCTATTTCTTTCAGATGACTCAACTACTTTCCTGTATTCTATAGTATCACAATAACTTTGTACTATTGTGGGAGTAGCTTTATTTTTCCAATATGAACTTGTTAAATGTAGAATAAAGAGTTCGTGCAATCTATTGTATATAGGTGATCTTCTTTCATACAAGCGTAACACGAAACTATTGCTTAATAGTTCCCTCCGCCTACTAAGCTGCATAATACCGCTTTCGGCATACAGAATATCAATTGGTGTACTTATAAAAAGTCCCAAACAAAGACGTATACATTTATTTTGTAACACTTCCAATTTTTTTAGATGACAGTTATTGGCCGCGCCGTAGAACGTAGCGGCGTAGTCAAGAATAGATTGTATGTAAGATTTATAAACCATCACTGCAATGTCTGGCGATGAACCCCACTTGTTACGTGAAATTGCTTGTAACACGTTTAGTACCTTTTCTGTTTTGCTCAAAAGATGATTAATTTGGCACTTCCAATTCAAGTTTTTGTCAAGCCAAACCCCTAGAAAACAGATATGATCCCTAAGAGGAAATTTAATATTACCTAATATAATTTCTGAAGGTAACTGAGTTCTTTTCCTGGTAAATGTGCATATCCCAGATTTTGTTTGGGATATATTTATATTGTTTCTAAACGCCCATTCAGAAAACTGGGTGAATGCAACATCAAGATGTTTATAGGTGTTCAGGTGCTTTTTATCTTCTGTATATACGCAAATATCATCTGCGTATTGCAAAATCTTTATATTTGGGCTAAATATTTGTTCGAGGTCAGCTACGTACAAAAAATATAAAGAAGAGGTGATAAGATACTCCCTTGTGGTAAACCCAATGATGTTTTTCGGGGCCCAATTAGACCTTCGTTTGTTTTTACATACACATTTCTGTCAATATATAGGTTGATGATATTTCTGATGAATTTGTCCTGGAGTCCAAAATTCCTTAGTTTATTCTTTAATAATGGGAGTTGGATACCATCATACGCTTTGCTTACATCTAAAAATAGAGCTGAAACCGAATTCCCTTTTGAAAAAGCTATCATTATATCAATAACCAATTGAGCAATGCTATCGGTTGTGGCCCTACCACGCCTAAAGCCATTTTGAGAATCGGGTAGTAACTTTCTAAGTTCTGCATACCACTCTAAACGCCTCTTAATTAGTTTTTCAAAAAGTTTCAGAATGCATGATGCTAGTGATATAGGGCGATAGGAATCAACTTTCCCTGTAGCTTTATTGCCTTTTAAGATTGGCTGAACAATATAATTTTTAAACATATCAGGATACCTTCCATCTAACCAAAAGGTGTTAAAGTATTTCAGTAAGTTTGATTGCATTATTTCTGGCAACTGAAGAATTTGGATGTAATGAATGCTGTCTAACCCAGGATTGGAATATAAATTTAATGAGTTCATTGCATTTTCCAATTCTTTCCTTGTGAACGGTTTAAGTAGGAAGTGGTTGCTATCTGGATCAATGTTATAATCGATTTTATTATTGACAAAAGTGGGAGTAAGTAACATTAAAAAATCCTGAACCCAAGGTTCTTTATTCATTCTTGTGTAATTGCACTCCCTTCTATTTTTTAATTTGCCTATTTCTTTCCATACATTTGAGATTGGAACACTTTTATTTAAATTTTGAACATATCGTCTCCAATTGGCCCTTTTAGTTTGCTTAATGATGCGTTTAGTTTTAGCATCTGACTGCTTGAATAGCAGATAATTGTTTAAATTTGGATTTGCTTTATAGTTCATTAACTTAGTTTTCCTTTCGAGAACCGCTAACTGACATTCATTGTTCCACCAAGTCTTATTAGATTTTTTGGTGGTATTGCTTTTAACTCTCGGTATTGCAGTATTGCTTGCCGATACTATTAAATTGATAAAAGAATTGAAGTCCGTACATTCATTGTTACGAGTATTAAGGTGCTCTTGGTATTTGCTCCAGTTAGCTTTCTTAACATTCCAGATCTTATGAGTAAAATATATTGCTTTGGGAGGCTCTACATTAGTTTCAAAATTGATAACCAAATGGTCAGATCCTAATGGTTCATTTGTAACAGACCAATTAAATAAATCCCAAATTTCTGGAGTACAGACAGTAATATCTACCGCAACCTTAGGACTGTTGGGTGGTATAATAAGGGTAGCTGACCCATCATTTAATATAACTAAGTTACTTTCATGAATGGCATCTAGCAAATAATTACCTTTGTTATCAATCCTATCACAACCCCAAGCAGAATGATGAGCATTTACGTCCCCGGCCATTATAAATGGTCTGGGAAGAATTGAAAATATTTCTGACCAGTCATCGGATGATAATACCATTTGCGGTTTACAATAGATTGAGATGAGGTTAGTGATGGTTTTATTTAAATGGATATTCACTGAGACGATTTCGGTGTCACGGATTGGACTAACAATAGGATACTCTTGATATTTAATGTTCGCCTTGACAATAATCGCTACCCCACCATAACCATCGTCCCTATCCTTACGTACAGTATTATACCTAGGGAAGTTAACATATTTTCCTGGTTTAAACCAGGTTTCACAAATAAAAGCTACATCAATACTCTGATTGTTTAAATAATGTTCTAGTTGATCTCTGTTTGCAATTGCTGACCTAGCATTCCACTGCATAAATTTCATGTTGAATTTGTATTGAATTTAGATTTAATTGTTAATAGTAGTTTCTCTAAATCATCTTGACTAATACTATTCTGATCGCTTTTATTTTCTTCAAAAAATTTGTAAATTATGCCCATCAAAACATTAAAATTGTTTGGTTCGTTAGTATTTTCTTTGTTTATGTTATGGTACCTAGGTGGGTAAGGATTTTTTGGTACGGGTAGTTGTTGGGGATTGAAACTAAACTGATTCAGAATTTCTTTATGTTCTTCTTTCCATGATGGCAAAGGTGATATTGTTTTCCGTTTTTTAGTACCTGATTGTGAAAGGGAAGGGAAATTATGTTGATTTAATATAAAGTTTCTATTATCTATGATTCTATCTTGCGGTTTCGTTCTAATGGTATCCTGGTTTGAGCTAGATTTTAAAACCGTAGAATAATTATTGTCTCTCACAATTCTTGATGCGTCCTTGTATGATACATTTTTGTGCGCCATAACTTCCTTAATCTGTTTTTGCGCACTAAACTCATCACATTTACTAAGCTCTGTCGCTAAATGATTACCTCCGCAGTGAAGGCATACTGAAATTTCGTCTGTGCAATCTTTTACCTCATGACCCTCTTGAGTACATTTGCTACATCTCACAACGCTTTTACAATTACGACCAATGTGCCCAAACCGTTGGCAACGATAACAAATTACCACTTTTTGTACATATGGAACAACCGGGCATACTACTTTATGTATATAAACATAACAAGGTAACAGTTGGCCCCGAAAAGTGACAATTAAGGACTGCGTTGGGACAAAAACAGTCTTATCTTTATCTTTGGGTCTGGTCATACGCTTTATATTATTTATTTCATACGACCAGTTATCTGGAAATTCCATAACATCTTTTAAGTACTCTTCATCTAATTTATTACCAGAATCGAGCAATTTATTTGCAGAATAGAAATATTTGAAGGTTACTCTAATTTTATTTCTACCGATGGAATTAATTTCGACCACCTGATCATCCAAATCTTTATGATGTAAATGAATTAACTTACCTATTGCCATTGGATGTGTGTTTTTTGTGTTGTCCTTATTTTCTATATATACCTGATACGGGCCAGAATCCTTATCCGAATACCTTAATTTTTCTAATTCTTGCATATGTTGCAATTGTGTGCGATTACGTATTGCGCCATCGTCCATATCTACGTCTTTGATGCTCGTTTTTTCAATACCTTTGTCGGGGGGTTCCGACCCCCCTTTAGTTCCACTCATAATAAGGTCTTCGCCCTCGTCACCACCACACCAAATTAGAAAATTTAACTTAAAAAACTTAAAATATTACACTCCAATATCAATAGAAATAAACGGGAAAGTACACACGCAAATAATCAAAATAGCACGTCCGATACGTTCGACGTTCCGAGCGATTCCCATACCTTGTTATTTCTACAGTTCAATGAGTTGCTAAAAAATGTTTTAGAATCAAAAAAGGAAAAAATAAAAGTAGAGGAACAACAGAAAAGACGGACATAAGTAACAAACTACTCATCTGTGAAACCTGAAACGTAAGTCTTTAACGGATAATTATGATATTCTAAAAACCGATGGGTGAAGTAATATTTTTAACAGTTTTTTCTTAATTTTCATAAATGTAGTAAACCTTATGTACTCTCTGTAGATAATTTACTTAGGGGTGCAATTACTACTAATTCGCAAATTATGCTTTCGTAATATCGGTAAAATAAATAATACTGTTTAAATATTTTTGGAAAATGTAATTCCAGAAACATTTACGGTAAGTAATAATGCATCATCCCGATAAAAATACGTTAAGAAGTATTTTCAAACCATCTAAACTACAATAATAGGGAAAGCTTAAGGTGCGAACTATTGGCAGTTTCACTCTATAGGGGTTATTTGAAGACCGAAACCGACAAGCTCTCTGATGCAAAGCTCCTCAAACTTGAGAGTACAGTCTAGACAATTTGCAAATTACCAAGATTAACGTTATGAAATAATTGAATTTCATAACCCAGAGCATTTGTCGCAATAAAACGCGAAAGTACGTGAATTTCGGTCATATGGGGGAAAGTGGTGTCAGTTTAACGCTCGTAAACCCTTCTACTTCCAATCTCCACCACAATCCTCTTGTTTGTCTAATTTAAAGAGTTGAATCATTTGTGTTTATCTCTGAGTGGACTTAATTAGTTCAGTTAGGACCCCCCTCACAAGTTGACAACAAGAGCATGCTTTGAGATTCTAAATTGTTACACGAGCTATAACCATCAGATCAGGTAATCATCAACGCATCAATGATCGCATGTCTCATTTCATTTCGGTACCGAAGATATACTTTTTCCGAAGGAAATTGGATATCTCAAAATATCTGAACATATAAAGCTTTTAAGGAAACGAAAAAGCCGCACAAAAAAACCGCATTAATCTCAAACAAGGATTCATTTCCCTAAACGATTTAAAACAATTCTTACAAACTCTCGAAAACAATTTTTTGTACGTTTAAATACGAATCTAATCTTTTTCACTTCGCGCAGCATAAAATTATTCTCACACAAAACGCTGGTGATAAAACAATTCATTCCCCTAAAGGTTTCTGTTTTGCTGGTACACAAATATGTAAGTGTTATTTCCTTCGAAAAAACAACAAATCTATTTTTCAAATAGATGTACAAACATTCTTCAGTAAATACGCTCAGCAATTCGCCTGTATGCTCTACCTGTAAGTCAATATTAAATATTTAGGATTTCTCGACAGTAAAATCTTTCACTTGGGAGATGTACAAACATAATAAATGACGCCTCAACATTTATATATCATCCTTTTCGCGTAGCGGCTTGGACTGACGTTTCGGTAGAGCGCAAATTGATGATATTGTTTGAACAAATTAGGCATTCACCTTGTGTTGCATCGAAAACGAAACGGGAATCGATTGCAAATCGACAGAGTATTACCCTATTCAATAATAGGGTGGCGTGCGACTTCAGTATGTTTTCAGGACTTAAATTGCACTTGGGGTGCGGCTGCTAGGTCCCAAAGGAAATCCTGTTCACGAGGATACCCGCGCTTCAAACATGAATTTATGGTAGAATAGCGATATTTACAATTTCATTTAAAAGTGCTTGTGGCAATGCCATTTTTTTCACCGCCGCGCCGTGTACTTACACATAAATTGATTCTGAATTGACTTCGTAAACCGTCCTAGAATTGGTGTATTCCTCTGAGGAAGTGCGGTATAATTATTAACTGAGGGCGGTACTGTTAGATCATTTGGCTTTCTGTTTGATTGTTGAGGGACCGTTTAGTAAACACCGTTTAAGGGTCGGTATTTAATTAAACTGTCCTAAAGTGCTTGCCTTTAAAACTGATTGCTTTTCTTTAATGAAATTTCTTTTTCCGATCAGTTGACAACTTGCGTGTAAGATTTGCTATGGTTATCGGTTTACGTGCGGATATAAACTGGGAAACGATCATCAAAGCGTCTATGTATTTTATTTATTGCATCGTATTCCAAATATCACCAGTAGTTCTACTACCTTATTTAGCAATAATCTAGGATTAAGCGTGCAATTTTCAATTTAAGAATTGAATAGGTTTCAATACGACCGGTTGTACGTGAAGTTACATTTAAACTTATTTCTTGTCGCTGAAACCCCGCCGCCTGATTTTTATGTGAAATCGACAGGTTTACTTACGAAACTAAACTAAAAGTTTGATCAAATTTTAAGCCTTTCATTAGCTACCCCAATCGAGACCAGCAAATATTTTCGACGACCTTTGCTCGACTACGAAGTGGGCGTCAAAATTATAGGAAACAGTTTAATGTAGACAATAATGGTCCTATTTGCCTTTCTTTAGATGGCAATAAGTATGGAAAATTCCTAAAACTTTTCAAGTTATTCGGGAATAAACTGAAAATATCGACTTTCGAGTTCATTTAATATCTCCGATATTTTTTATCAGATTGTTTTCTGAAGTAAACTAATTACTACTAAAATAATTTTAACAACTGTCTCTTTAATGTGCGTATACTAACAAATCAATATAAATAATACAATTCTGTTGCTCACATTTTGGTCCATCTTTCATATAAATGAACATAATCGCATTAAAGCCAAGTCAGAAAACTTACAATTTTAAAGACGTACTTCGACAGTTTTAGGAATTTTTTCTTTACATTTACGTTATTTGCCGGTTTAGTGCAAGGACCTAACATATTTCGTTTTGGGGCTATGCCCTCAAAAGTCGGTAACTATAGCGGCCGGTCCTAAATAGAAATGTTTGTTTCACAATTGTAGTTCGTTTCTGTTCCGCAAAAATGGCTTCTTTTAACCTTCTGCAGTAGGGTAAAATTTGAATTTGACAGTGTAATTTAAAGGTTGAATTTAGTTGAAAGTGCATGTATTAAAATATGTAAGACTAATTTTGCATGAGGTAAGCAAATAAATTGGGATTATGGCGCGACAATATTCTGATTCATGAAGTAGGTATTGCGAAATACGAGTAAAATAAATGAACTGCTTCTTTATGTGCGTCATATCTAACGTTTATTAGAATTAAATTTGATCGTTTAAAGTTAATAACAGATAATTCTTTGAGTTATTTATTAGGTTAAGATAAAATATTTCTGACCAGTAGGGTTTAAGTTTATTTCAATTTTGTTTTCATTCAATGTTTACTTTTAAATTTTTTGATTAACTCTTTGGACATAGTGATCTTATTCACAGATAGCTTTGTGCTCAGTTTGAGCTACCGATAGCTATAAAGTATGCGTTACTGTACAAAGGAGTTGGTTCAATGGCACTACCCAACCCTATCACGCCATTAAAAATCCCATGACTCATCCTACAACCATCAGCTTACACAAATAAAAAAAAAACTCTGAATTGGTTTGGAAAATATCGAATATCATCATTTAAATCCTAACGGGAATAGACCGTTACATACAATTTGTTAATTTGGATTATGCAGTTTATGGCTAATTTTGGCTACAATAAAGGATGCTCTTAATTACTTATGAAGAATTTCGTGTTAATCTCAGATTATGCAGCTTCTGAGTTAGTTATAAACTCACGCGAGATATGACATTCATTGCTGTGAATGTTTCTTGAACGACTAGACGCTTCCAAGCATAAAATGCGTTTATTGCTCCAGTTTTATCACATTCTAGATTTAATTATAATTAACACAACTGCTATGTTTTATACGCGATTGCGAGGATGAAGTGAAAAGCGTCTTTTGGCAAACAAATATTTAATAATGGAAAAGTTTGCTAAAATGAAAAACGTGGTTTGCACTTTAACATGCTAATTTTGCACTGCAAATTACCTGTTGCCTGTTAAAGTAAACTTACTGAGTGTGTATGCAACTACGAAGTGCAATTTTCTCATCCTTGATGCAAGCTTAAGTGGACTTACCTAGAACAAACAAAAATCATAATCTGTAACTTTATATTCTCATCAGATAAACTAAATAATTAGAATAAAAACTCTGAGGAAGGGTACTTTGAAAAGCAATCTTCCCAAATAGGTTTTCTTTGTAAGATCGCTAAGGGGTTTAATCGCATTATGTACGTATTCTGCTATCGTTAAAAATAACGCTTATGTGGATGCCAGCCATATACATTTTTTTTGCTTTGATTCCGTACGAATATTGTTGAAAGCGAGCGCCGCACGTAAACCATTAGTTTGATTCTGAATTAAGACAAAAGGCAAACATATTCGCCGAACAAAATACTTTCCCTCTTAATAAAAGCAATATCTATGTAAATGGTTATCATTCTAATGCTAAAACGAAAAATTCCAGCTAACAAAATGTAGCATTTATTTTATGGCGTCATCAAGTATTGATTGCGGTCGATGCTAATTCTAATCGAGGTTTTCAATTAGGTACTTTTGATAAATTTTTATAGGTTTATAGTCAATATAATGTAAACGCATCCTCATCAGAATTTGTGGTCATCTGAACGATATTACTTTGATAGGCGTTGTTTCTTCTTTCTTTTTTTGATTTTGGTGTAAGGCAACAAATAAATACTCCAAAAGTTGTGTCGGCGTACTAAAACGTCTTAATTATAATGGACAGTACAACAAAGCACGTATTATTTCAGACAGATAACTATACTGGGCAAAACAAAACTTGGACGTTTTTTACTATCTTTACAGATGAATAATGAAGTTCCGAAACTAACACCTTAAGTATTTTCACCAGGTCACAGTTTCAATTAGGTAATTAATGGACAAATAGGCAATAAGTGGATTAAAACTGCTGAATTATTAGGTTTGGAAGACCTTGGAAACTTGTTTAAAACACATTAAACGAGATATGGTTTACGTATTGAAAATGATGCAATTATGAAAACTTTAGTCTTACACATGGGTGTTCGCAAGCAAATCTTTTGGGAAAAGTTTGTTGCGCTCGAAACACTTGCAAGGTTTAGGTATATCGATGGCAACAATTGAACCAATTAGGTTTTTAACTATACGTACATTTTGGTTCCTATTAAACGTTACTATTTTAGCTTCGGTCGAAATATGTACCTAAAATAATTACGGGACACCCTGTATATAAGGAGTATTTCAATTTAGTAGTGAAAAACCCGGGGTTTATTACGAATAAGCATAAAATGGGTTTATTTCATTTGAATTTGTATTTTTGTAGTGTTATTCCTCCTTTTAGAATTGTTGATGGTTGCGTATTTATTTATTTAATTGTAAATCGGGAAATTGGGTGTCAAAATGTAGGCACATCTGGTCGTCTGGTCTTCTGCTCTGTCGTGCTGACGTTAGGTCCTGCTCCTCTGACATATTTGGCATATCTTCGAAAGTAATCGAAATTTTCAGGTTTTCTTTTTAACATCATGTAACTCTTTAATTGCGAAACTTTTCTTTAATTTGGCCATAGTCGTATTTTCTATGGTTTCCAGATCCCCACGATAGACATTCTTATCTTGGACACAGTGTATAGGCGCATATTTCTACATGTTGAAGTGCAGATTATTCCTTGCCCTAGTTATAAGCTTATGATATTTAAATGACATTTGTTGGTGTTATATAAGTATTGCTATTGCAATAAGAGCAAATGACATTAATATCCTACTTTTCTTATATTTATAAGCGAACCCCAGTCTGCCAAATGCTATGTGCATGCATTGAATATCCATGGATATTCAATGGTGCATGTTAGTAGCAATCCAGTATTTTTCGGAAATAAAATTTTTCATTTCAATAATATTGAAAATTAATTTCACTACAGGAGAAACATGTGATGGGGCTTCTGTATGTATACGAGTATTGTCCCTAGCTGCAGCGATACCATTATTACACCTTTGGAAACATTCAAATAATCACCCTCCGTATGCGTAGGCAATATGGCAGTTACATTATTCTCAAACATGTCGAAGTTGAATGCGGCAATATAGCAAGTGTAAAAGGTCGTTTTCAAAAGAGTTATGTACTCTGTTCCTTCATATGACTCACACTAAAGGGACAAGCGATATTCCTTAATAGGAATCGCAATATCTCCTCCTACACACGAGATCATTTATTTCAATTGCCTTTCTTAAACAACTGGCATTCGTTGACTTTTCGCAAATAAAATTTATGAATTCAATATCAATTGAAGTATCCATTCCTATAGACCAAAACTTACTCGCAAAAAGGCGAAGATCGAATTAGAAAACAATGTGCGATATAGAACTAAAAACGGCACAATATAACCTCTCTATGGTTTAGCGATATGTCCTATTTTGATTGAAACTGCAGTGTATCTCAGCTGATTTTAAAGATAACTTGCGGGTTTTCGCGATCCTGTTGACACTTTTCTGTGAAACTTTTAATACTAGAAACAAAATCAATCTAGCCACGTTGGTTTCTGAGATACAGGGTGAAAACTAAAATCTTGACTTTTCGGTGTAGGTATCATATCTTACTACCCACAGAAGATAGAAAAAAAGGCAAAAATGTGTATTTTAGATATTTCTACGTAGAAGTCAATGGCGTAGTTAAAAAAATTGTGTACCGCTTTTCTTGAGATCACCTGTCTTAGTTACCATGGATACAATAAACAAAACAAAATCTGCATAAATCCATGGACTACTATTTAAAAACAATAAAAAGGTAAGGTTTTCGTGACTAAAACTTAAAAAAAATCATGTTCAATTCATATAGCAGTATATACCTACTAAGTCGATAGAGCCTAAGCTCCATAAAAGGGGAAACAATATAGGAACGGAAAGTAATTACCAATAGATAATTATAAAATTCTTGTACTACTACTATACACGCTGTATATAGTATAAAATGAGAGTTCGTTTGAATAAGTGAAGTACTTCTTCAGATGTATATGAGTTTAGAAACATTTCTATGTTGAACTTCGCCAAGTCAAACACAAAAAGAAGTAAAATATACTACTTCTATTTTATGCACTTCAATTCTACAAACCTGTAAGGGAATGCTTTGTGTGAGAGACGAGCGTGTTTCTAACGGAAAATCAAAATGCCACTGAAACATGGCAATATTGGTAAAACGTAACAAATATGTTAGCTCCAATTGCTGTTCGGAGGTGGGCAACAGTCTATTTATCACCCACAATCAATTTTGGTTTTTGCGAATTTATGTACATTCTTTTAATAGAAAAGAATTTCTGCTACCAAAAAGAAAATGAACACTTCCAGAATATGAAAGGCGTTAAACGACACACTTCGGGCGAAAGCGTGTCCCTGTGAACTTTGTGTTTACTAAAAGTCAATAAAGATGATTTACATTTTTTTTTGTGGATAGTCGTTGGGAATGGGTTCATTTTTTATGCGTGAAAAATACACACACAGCAAATGTTAATCGATTACGCAGTAGAATGAGCAAATCTTTTGTTACTACCAGTAAGGGGTTGAGTGTATCAGACAATGGATTTAAAAATTCACGTTTTTACCAATGAAATACACCGAACAAAAACCCCTTTGCAGATATAAATCCTTTATTTTAATACGCCGAAATAATGGACAAAAGAAGCATTCGTAAACGAATTTCCTTAAGTAACTAATTTAACAAGGTACGTTGGTAGCACGTTGTAGCTTTCAAAGAAATTGAACTTGGATCGTATAAACTATCCTAAACTAGTACATTAGTTCTACTTAAACAAACTTACGTTCCATCAATAAAGACAATAGAATTAGTTTTGTCATTTATATAGGCAATACTGTTTCCGTAACTACACCTTGCGAGTAAATTCGTTTTTGCGATTATGTGTAGGTATCGTTTTATGAGCACATCGTTCCACTAACTTGATATAAAGTTCGAGATAATCTGAATTAATACTCTGTCTCGATGTGCCTTATTAATGGTTTCTTGTATGTCTACGATTAATTGCCTCGTTTACTTTAGTAACTTTTAGTGTACGTTACGCCACACTCTTACGCTATCAGATTGTAGAATTAATTTCTTATTACTGCTTTTCGAATCATTTTCTCAGAATAATTACGCCACACTGTATTCTGTATTGTTATTCAAAAAATTAAACACTTGCAAAGAAGCACAACGAATAATCATAGACGCAAATACTACGAAATAGACAATTACATGATACAAGGGAATATTTTCCATTTACCATGAATAATGTCGAATCGATGATTGTAACTTCGCACGTACCTTCTATTAATCACAAAACTTGTGAGTGTAGTAATTAACGTCAGGGGAGAACATAGACATGCGCCGCGTTAAGCTTTGCGCAATTACCTAATTTATTTTAAATTTCGATAAGATTTTCCGCTTGCTTCTTTTGTATTTCACTTTCATTGCCTTAGGAAAACAATCCGGGGTGAGTAATATTTTTTAATGGATCGTGGTGGCTTAGCAACGTATACTGCAGATAGGCTACCGTTTTACTATTTTGTGATTTTAGAACAAAACGCAGGACCGTATCCGATAATTGGTCCTAAGTTGCTTCACATACCCGGACCATTTGGTACACCGAAAGTGGAAGCTACTCGGCGAAAAAAGGCGAATCGATCCCAAACGTTCATTAGTTGGCGAACTCGTCGAGGATTCAGTCAAATAATTATATTTTTAAGCTTTCGTGTGGTTCTGTGTCACAACCAACCACCGTGGTCACAACATATACAGTGCGTTCGAGATAAGAGGATCACCTCAATTTTTCTTTTATTTGGTGAGATACGAAAACATTGTCAAATATCATTTCATAAGGTGCGACATTACGATCTTTCCGATCGCATATTGAATCTTCTGGTAGCACGTCCGGTTCAATCGGAAATCGATGCAACTATTGTTTTTATGAGAATTTAACAAAAAAAAGAAACTTATGAAACCAATATGAACGACAAATTAATAATTAAATTATAAAAAAGAACAATCTCTATACACTCAAATAATGGGAAGGTTAACCAATACAATATGAATTTATAATATCGCATAGCAACGAAGAACCTTGGCGCGCCGTATAGCTATAAAATTTAACAAAACGAAAAAAAAATACCTTTACCATGAATTTGGAGAGAAAGTGCAGGAAAATGTATAAATGTAAAATGTATACGAGATAGTAAATAAGACTTGTCTAAGAAACCGAAATTTTCCATAAAAAATGGAAATACAGCGAAACCTAACGATGGGAGAGACTCAAAAAAATAACAGACCAATTGTTATTCTGTTGTTTTGGTAAAAATAACAGTCGTGTAGACGTTATTTCGTTCTAAACACTAAAAACAATTACGGGACGCCCTGTATGTGGGAATATTTTATTTTATTAAGTGTATATCTGGAGATTAGTTACGAATACACGCAGAGTTGTTTTGTGTTATTTGAATTTCTATCAATGTTATTTTTTCTTCTAGAATTATTGTAATTGATATTATTGTCTTGTGTAAGTTGTATCGCTTTTGTAAATTGTTTATTTACTTGTAAAACATGAAATTTCGTGTTGAAATGTAGTCACATCTGGTCGCTTTCGATAAGAGGTTAGAAGAGATAACAGAGAGGCAGATGCTACTATGTACGCGTTATTTTTGGGCGTAAGTGGGGCATAGCGAATCGTTCTGTCGAATCCGGCATTATCAAGGCTATTGATAATTGGCGGTGTTTCTGAAAGGTCTTGAGGAAGGAAATTATTAGGATGCTATTGATTTTCAGGAAGCTGGATCAAGATGAAAAAAATGTAAAAAGGTTTCGCCTTAAGGCGTGTAACTTTAGCACATTTTCTATGAATTGATCAGTACTTCCCGAAAGGTCATGCAACGGACTATGTAACGGATATGTTTGCCGTCACTACAAGAATGTGTGGTTAAAATTTCAAAAATATATCTATAGATAAGAAAGTTGACATGGCACAGTTTGCGCATGTCTGATTTTCACAATATGAGATATGTTTGTCTTTACTAGAAGCATCTGGGGTTAATATTTGAAAAAAATATCTCTCTATAAATGAGTTGTCATTGCGCAGACTGCGCATGCGCACCTTAATCGTCAAGATTTTTCTTGGTAGAGGTGCCAGAGCTATTAGCTATCGAATGCAAGAAGAACGAACTCAATATCTTGAAAACTGTAGGACTAGTTAAGGCCTCGGACGGATGGACGGACGGAGAAAGTGGCCATAATAGCGCCTTCCAACATGAGTTGGAAAATGCGCTATAAAGTTATAGGACTTCGAGAGAATCACGAACAGGAAAGCTCAATATAATAGAAATCGACCATATTTATTTTGACCAAAACACATAAAAATCGTTATTCATGCACCGTAATCGTTAATACTTAAGGGTTTTGTGTCCTTCAATGTCTACCATTCTGTCTGTACGACACTACAACGCTCATTAAAATCGTTATATCATTTCAAATTTTTTATTCTTTAGAGCCTATATGGATCGAAGTTGCAAGGTTAAAATAAATGATCGTTAAAATAAGATTATAGATATTCGTTGTATCAGTTTATTTTATTGTGATGTTTCATTAAATACTGGAATCAACGAAAAAACGAGGCTGGCTGTTTCGCGACGGTTGGAAAGCGTGCACGTTTCTCTACGCTATTCGAGTAGTCCGCTCGATTTGATAAGTTGAAGACGTAGTTTGGCATTATTATAACAATTTTGTGCAGAAGCAAGATAACTAAAGTTGTTGAGAAGTTTAAAGCGGTTTGTCCGTTTTATGAAAAAAGTCTGTCAAGTTTGAAACACCAAGCAGTTAGTGCATCGTAAGGCCGACTGTTAAGGTTCTCTTGGCATTAAAAGTTTGCACTGTGTGAATGCCACCGCCAATTCGATATTTTATTTTGTGTGTGAAGTTAGGTGCGCCTTGTTATCGCAAACCTTTGTACGACCAGATTATTAGGACTATTAAAAGAGAAACAAAACTGTAAATTAATTTTCTAATTTCATTTGTTGAACGCCTGCGTACCAGGTAATTTCTCCAAACAAGCTTTGTAAGCTTGTAGTTTCAGGAATTTTGTTTTAATTTTCATTTCATGTTTCGTCTTTGTCAATCAATTAATTGTGTGTCTATTCGAACCCGTCGTGTGACATGTCAGATTTACCTTTTCGAGTGTTAATCAAAATTTTTGCAATAAACTTTTTGGAGTTTTCGGATCAAGATCACTGTGTCTCTCAAATCATGAATTTCAGTCAATATTGGGATTTCTCCAAGGATTTATCTTGCCGACATTGTGTGAGGAGACCGTACAAATTATTTAATTTATGGATAATAATAGGCAAACCTATACAAATTACATTAAGAAATGCATTGCCCTATCTCTCCTGTGGTGTATTTTAATGTAATAAAATATTTCCTTCCTCAAGTCTATACGTTTCCTAGGAATTGTACACATACAGTATCTCTAATGATGGATTTATTTAGATCGATCTAAAATTTTGGGTAGGTCTTGAATTATTGATAAGTACATCGAAAGGGGTGAGACGAATAAATTACTTTATGTTCTTCGATACAAATTTAACGTGTTGGGGCACTGCTTTTTATTCATTTTGTAGAACATATAAATAGGTCAGAATTTCAATATTTGTAACATTTCCTATTTCCACGCTAACAGAAATGATAAAAGGCGCATGGTTGACCAGCGGAATCAAAACGCGATTATTATAACGCTCGTAGAACTTCCGACTGGACTAAATCGGGTTAAGGGGTTAACGAAGGTTAATTAAATATGTGTGGCTCTATTGATTTTTGTTGAAAGTTTTTCATTATCTAAAACCTCTTGCTCAGCGTGACTTTATCTCTAAAACTTGTGTACTTAAAGATTAAGTTTCCGAGTCAATTCTAAAAGGATGGTAGAGCATTGTACGCTCTCAAAGACCAAACATCAATTATCTCAGAATTCAGCACAGATTTAAACGAATTGCCTAAGGCCCTCAAACAGAATGGGCAGTAGATCTGATCTGCTCGATTGTAACGCTTTTCGTCTTTCCTCTATTCTTCGGTTGTTCGCCCAAGATACTGGATTTCACAATTATTCCTTTTTATAAAGTAACTAAGGCGTGGAACAAGGAAGGGTCTCCATTTGATTTACGCAATTTTAGTTTTGCTTCTTTTTCGTTGATTTGCGATTTTTAACAATGAAAGTGTATTGTGCGTAAAAACGAGCAATTTTCCAGAAAAACCCGGCGGTCTTAATGTGTATGGAATGTCATATTTTCCTCATTTTATTCTTGAAAGCTTTTAGGGATTTGGATATAATGTGGCAGGTAAATAATTTAAAGGGAATGAAATGGTAGAAAATTCAGTTGCTCAAATTAAATGTTACACACGTTACTTTACAATTTCTCCGACTGTTTATCTTTTTACGGCCTCCTGAAAAACTCGAAATTAAATTCCGATCGTCTTTGATTCGATTTGCATTTAGCATGGGAGTTATCGAGTTTTATACGCCTGGTTAGCAATGAAAGTAACTACGCCCAACTTATGAGGAAATGGCAAATAAATTTACATTCGGTTACTAAAAACCTCGCATTTTATACACGTTGAAATTTTCGCTTACATTGCAGGTTTATTTAACCATTTGTTCAATCCAAATGTAATAAGAATACCTTGTCTTTTAATGGATTCCTGGTTTCTATATAAGAATATGGATTTCGTCGGAAATTGCGTTTGCTAACTAGCAGGCGGATGTACCTACTTTCTTTATCTGGTTCCATTAATAACAAGCCACGATGAGGAAAGCTGAAATGGAGCCATTAATCTAAATTAATTCCCTTGAAGCTAAAGTGTCGTTTTGAGACCGTTTATCATTTTATTACCGTTGACACGTCAAAATTTTTCAGCAATAACAGGTATGATATCGAATCCATTTTTGCTGCATTGAAATGTACGTAATTGGTTTATCCACTGAGATATAAGCCATATTAATTATGTGTTGTAAAATCTAGAAACATATGTTTACCCTTTGCCAATAGTTGACAGTTGAACAGGACAGGGATTCCCTTCACGAATTCATTAATTATTCGCAGAATTCAGGGTTTTTGGGCCAGAGCCATTGAAATCTTTCGTTTTTGGTGTCAATGTCCTCTCTGCATGAAATGTGGAAACACCAAAGAGACGTTCTCCATTTTTACCATCCGCACGTTAGTATGGGACTTGTTGTGTTAGTATGGGGCATTGGTGTAAAAAATGACAACCCCCTTTTTACAGAACGGTGTAGAGCACCAGGAATCCGGATTCTCGATGATGTCTATCGGTCTGTCGATTTGTCGGTCTGTATTAATATTCCTAAAGTAATCTACCTATAAGAACCATTTGCTAAAACAGACTTGTAGGAATAAGAATCGAATCCAAACAAAGTATTTTAGCTATTCTGTTTCATTGATTGGAAAATGTGCATTTAATTTCAGTGATACCATTCCTTTGGTTGGATTAAAATTTTGTTTAGCATTCAGAAGTGTGGGTGAACAAAATTTTAGATTTTAGATCACATTTAGCATTTTTGTATTTCTTTTTATGAATCTAACTAATATTCTACATCCAGGAACGTGTAAAGACAAGTTTCATTAATATATTTAATTAACTAAATTCACATGCATATTCATTCGAGTTCAATCAAACCAGAGCCTAAGATTTTGAATTTCAGGTGAGGAGATAAAAGGACAAATTGTCGCAAGGTAAGTGGTTTGAAAACATTATTATTACTGAGCTATCAGTGGGTCAAATAAAAATTAATTGTCAAATTTTTAGCCAGTGCCGTTTAGGTTCAATTTGATTTTATACGAATGAGGTCTTCCACCCTTGTAACTATAACTAAGCCGTTACAAGTGACGCATGAACGTGGCGCTCGAATTAACCCTTTGTAGAAATTAGAAGAGATAATGAGAGAAACAACAATAGTTAACTTTCTACGGGGTAGTTAATATAATAATTTGAGAGAAGGGGGCGTTATGAAGATGGAAGAAGAAAATACGGTTTTCCACATCCGGAAAACTATGAAGACGGGGACCATGAGCTCCGCTAATCACACAAAGTGTCAGTTACCTGCAAGCTTAATTTTATGTTAGAACGGAAGTTAGCATAATTCGTAATGAGGCAGTTTATTTTGGAGTAATGCAAACCTACGCGAATAGACAATTCTGAATTTGAGAAACTTTTTAACCAAACCGTGAGGACACTGATATTAAAACTTATTGTGATATACACAGAATTTTTTTTCGGACCGCTAACAGTAACGGTTGATTAAAAGCAAGTTGAATGACGGCATGGGACAGGACCTTGTGCGATAAATAAAATGTATACAACGGCATATGGCAGCGAATATAAGATCACATTAATCGGTGCATTTACCCGCAACAAAACCTGGTTTATAAATTGAGCGAAATTTATATCAACACAGCGGCACGTTGGCTTATTATTCCTGTGCACCATCGCTAGTACTATTTTCTCGAATTTGAACCCTATCTGCTTGGATTCGCGATTCATACGAACTGTTCTACCATAAGATTAAATTTTTTGATTTGTACAGTGATCGGTTATTTTTGAGAATTTGCATAAGTAAATTTGTTTGAAGTAATTTTAATATTCCTAAAGGAATCGACCTATGAGAACCATTTGGATGCAGAGATTTGGATTACATTTGTGAATAAGAATCGAATCCAAACAAAGGATTTTGGATATTTAATTTCATTGATTGCAAAAATTTGCTTTATGTAATTCAGTAACTACGATTCCTTTGTTGGATTAAAATTTCGGTTAGCATTAGGTGTGTGTATATTTTTAACAGGAGAATGTAACAGCAATTTATTATGTGGTAAATTTGAATGGTAGATAAGGATCAAATTAGTATGGATACGTGCTCTCGCTTTGCATTTTGGTTTTTCTTTTTATGAATCAAACTAATAATTTACATCCAGGAGCGTGTACAGAAAATGGAATTTGATCGCCCTTGTTTTTATTAATATACAGTATTTGTATCATGTTGAAATTTTCATCTTTCTTATTTGGAAATAAACACAACTGCCCTGAAAATTTCATCAAAATTGATCCAAGCATACTGGGTGTTCAGATACTTGGCGGCAGTATATATTCAATAAACTATGTCCACAGATAAAAGGTCAAATTTTTGTAAGGTAAGGGGATACACGAACATTTATTATTACTGAGGTAGCCGTGGGTAAAGTAAAAATTAAAAATTAATTGTCACAGGAAAATTTCTTCCCAGTGCCTTAAAGATTCAATTTTAGTTTATGCAGTGAGGTCTTCGACCTTTGTAAATGTAACTGAGTCACTACAACCATTTTCTACGAAAACCGTTCATTTTAAACACATGGATGCAATTACAAACTATCCTTATTTTTTAGTAGAAAATTTGATGGAGTAAAAAATTAAATTTTCGTATTTTCAAAACTGTGAAATTTGCCATGAACTCGTAAACACCCTGGATATTGATTTTTGAACAGTTTTTATATGTTGAGTAAGTTGTATGTAGGTGGTTGATACTACTTACATTATAAAAGATTTAGTTTGATTTCGTGACCAAAGTACAGCGTGACGCACACGCACACGCGATTTAAAACGACAGATCAAATTATTCGAATTCAAAGAGCTTTTCGTGACCATGAAATGACCTTTACAATTAGTCGGTAGGTAACTCGCAAAGTCCACGTAGACAGAGTGTGCCCAACTGGACGGAAAACACCAATTTAGAGAACACTGCCAGCACCGAGCATGATCCAATTTTCTTTAAACTGTGGAAGATGCAATAATATGACAAAAGCTGCCCAATTACCTTGAGTAATTTTATAAAGGCGAAAAAGTTCTCATATTAAATTTAAAACGAAAATTAGAATACTTTTCTGTTCATACAACGTTCACCCCAGAACTTGAAACTAAATCGTAAATTATTGGCACCCCTAAATTATGTTGAAATTAATAATTTTATTTACTCAAAACATTAACAATAATGCTAATTTTTCAATTCGATGTAATCCGGCCACATTTGCTCCCCAAGAAACTCTGAGTAATATCTAAGCTTAGTTTTAAACTTAATGAAAATTAGTTATGGAAGACTACATAGTCGTAAATTGCACAATGGTGGTGATGCACACAAATTGTGTATCCCTTTGACCTAATTACTTAAGAAATTACTTCGAACAGACCAACCCCAAAATACAAGCTAATGACATCGACACATTCCGCTATTCCATTTCAGATAAGATCATCACCAAACCATTCCTATTTCGATTGCACTACTTTTAAGACTTTGCCTATATCCTATCTAAAAGTAAATTTCCCATTTTCATGAATTTAGGATGGGAGGACTAAATTACCTAAGTATTTCGCCTATCTAAATTTTAGATTGCCTAAAAACAATTAGCCATCAAAGTAATATTACCGTCAACAGTATAGCGAGACGTTTTCAAATACGAGTGGAACGTTTGAAAGGTAGTTAATTAAACCAAGTCTGCCTTAATAACTTAAATCTAGTTAAAGATTAATTAATTAATTTGTGCGTAGCTGGACAGTGAATCGACGGCGTGTTGACTTTGTATTCAAAATTTATCACAGGAAATTTTAGTAAAAGCGTCACCATCGGGCGAATTAAATAGGACGGCTACTGGGATACAAAAATTCTCTTGTTGCAGAGAAAGAGAAAGAATTACAAACAAGCTTTTTTATTGACTTACAGTACAGTTGAACGTGTGACGTGTGGAAATAATATTCATTTATGACTCCGAAAGTCGATCATCTTTTAGAACAGCTAGAACGTTTAATGAGAGACATTCCGGAAGAAATGTAAGCCATGCCTATGTTCAAGATTTGGTCGCTAAATTCGAAGAAACGGGATTTGTTATCAATAATAAAGGAAAGCTTAATTGATTGCTTAATGAAGCAGCTCAGGTTGAAGTTATTGGCCAATTTGCCATAAATCTCTCAATGTCAACATTTAGGTTTTTTTGTTATTTATTAATTTTTTGTTAAATTGTCTTAAAGAATATTGACTTTATTGGTACCACTGGAAAGCATTCTTCAGTAGCTTTCCAACGATGTGTCACAAGTATGGGGTTGCCATTTAGGATTTTTGACGAGGGGAGCTGGGGGTTAACGGGGGTGGGGGGTTGTCACTCATAACGTCATTCTAGTTCCCCCTCGATGCACCCGGTTTTGCGCAATTTTCAATATCCTCTTTAGTTTGGTTAAATTCGTGACCCAAGAAGGAAATTATTACACGACGACATACTACATCAAAGAATCCGGGATTTTGTGTCGCGTTCAATTACGCTAAAAACATGATCCTGAGTTTGTATTATGTAAATGTAACGCAGAATAATTAACATTCTTTCGATTACAACGTAAAAAAAACAATTATTTAGTTTCGAATGAAGAATACGCCCATTGTTTATCCGCATTCAAACACGGTGAACCATTCCCGAACGAGAAGCTAAATGTACACTAAACATTTTCACGTTAATCAAAATAAGTGTACAAAAGAAACGAAAACTTCCCTTTTCATTAAAGAGACCACACCAAATAAAGAAAGTTTCCTGGTGACTAACAAGAGCAATAATACTCCCAACGTTTCGTTATATGCGCAATTTTTCCCCGGAGTCTTCAATTCCAAGGTGGTTGGAAAACAGTAGCCGATTAGTCACCTTCGATCTTATAATCGTAAGTAGTTTGTTCCATTGTACTGTCCATCAGGAATCAGGAATCCGTCGGCAAATGTACATTTCAACTTTCAGGGCAGTACAACTAGCAAAGGTATTGTAACCATTTTAGTTGTATAACCGTTGTAAATCTAACTTGTTCTTTAATTGGGCCCATTTAATTATTAAAGCAAATTTCTTTTTCATTGTCGCAATTTAATAAAGTAAATATTTGAGTGTTATTACAAAACGGCCAATTTATGTGAATTTTTTATTGCAAATATTCCATGAGTATGTACATTAGTGTTCAAATAATCATCTATTGACAAGAAAATAATTTTTTTGCATCATCTACTTGTAAATTAAAAAAAATGTGTAAAGAAGTGTTACCCGGATTGAGTTTAATTTTATCAACATATTTACGCGAATATCATGCCGGAATTGTTATTATTTCTTAACCAGGAAATTGCAATCAAACAAAATTCAAAGATTTAAGTAAAAAGGGAAAGGATCCGTTTCTTTATCAGTTTTCTTTCAATAATTGATTTTATTTTCTCCCGCATTGCCTTTTAATCCATCCGGAAGAAAAAGTGACACTTAAATGAATAACAAAACACGTTGATTTAGTCCACGGATTTACCTACATCACTGGAACCTACTTTCAATCGTTTGTTTACAAATAAATAGTTCTAATCAATACACTACTCCAAAGTTCGTAATTTTGTTAACTTCCAATCGGTTGTAACTCTAACTTCGAAAACTTTTGATTAATCTTTGCTTTTAGATGTATTGTTTTCTAATAAACTAATCACAGTTCACTCCGTTTCGTCTTCGGCGTACAAACTTATCGATCAAATCGCATAAACTTCTCGACGGATTATCAAAAAATGAAAATCGGTTGGGCTATTGGCCCTTTACAGTCGACATTAAGCTAATGGTACGATAAAAAATGATTTTATGGCTCAACTTTACCAATCAATTAGTGTAATAGCGCTGTTAAAAGTTTCCCGAATTTACCTTACGAAGGAGAATACAATGGTTGATTTAGAGATGTATCGAGATTTAAAGGCACCACCTTATTATAGTTTAGAACGAACCGGCGGCGTCCTCATATTTAAACGTCTCAACTGACTCAACAAGCCATAAGTTGAAAGGTTGAAAACTTCCGCTGACGTGTTCAATATAAGAACTACAGATTGAACACAAAAGTTTCCAATTCTGGTTATAGAGATATCGGGGTATTTGATATGCGTGTTCAGGAAGGCAGAATGCAGAATACCTATTTATTTGAGCCTAAAAGCTACCGGGTTTAATAATATAGTGGTTGCTCTTATTCCAACGTTCATCCTCTTATCTATTTTAAATGTCTATACCAGGTGTAAGTGTATTAAAAAATAATCCGATTTAAAATGCTTTAGTGTTTATACTTTTAAAAGCAAATGTATTTCTTTAATCTCTTGCCTTGCCAACAATGCGTTCTATGCGCGGATATACTAATGGACTTATAGTGGATGTATTGAATAAGTACACGGTGTGTCTATTAAAACATTTTCAATAAACCCTTATTTTAAGGTATCGTAAAACGTAGAAAAGGATTTCTGGATAGATATACAGTCAATCGCAGCTGCATAACAAATGAATTAACAGTTTTCGTTTTAGTCCTCAATATGTATTTTTCTGTGTCGTAATCTCATAATTCGTGCTGCAATTGCGCTTTTGGATAAAAAAAAAACATTAAAGAAGTAGTGAAAAGCTATATTGAAAATGACATTCTACCAAACCTATAGTGTTTTAATTTTTCTATAGTACTATACAGGATGTGGCATCTAAGACCCCTAGGATCATAATTATTTTACCATAAAAGATAACGAAAAAAATGGAGGAACAAAATTGTACCCAAAGTTAACATGTTTCTAGAATATTTCAGTGACGTATTTTTTTTTAAATGGAACACCCCATATTTTATTGAAGAATTAGAAAGTATTTGAAGAGTATTTTTATGTAACATATACCTTTAACTTTAACAATTTCGCTGTTTTTACCCAAAATGTAACTTAAATTTGTAGGCTTTGTGTAGTTTGGGATGCCTATCGCCGTAAATTTCAAAATATTTGTACTGTCAGTTCAGAGTCAGGTCAGGTAACATTGTTGTTTGATGTATACATAATGTTTGTGATTCAAATGACGATGTCAATATTTCTTTTGAAATAATCGACAATAAATATTTGATATTTGATAGCTGTCGAGGTAAACGCAGACTTTAGACAGGAAAAAAACTGACCCTCTGGCTTCGTATGAAACTTTCCTGCATTATCAATATCTTAATGCCTACAATTTTACACTTTTTTCTACGGGCCATCTTTTAATATCATTACCGAGAAAGTCTCGGTGGCCACCAGCAACTTCTACTGGTAACACTTGGAAAATACGTTTTCATCATCACGCACTCGTTCTGAGATACAATGTTGTGAGGAAACAAATGAAGTAATGAAACTGATACAATACCTATATCTCGGAATATTAAGAAAATTTGATAATGTTTAAAATATTGTCAAGTTGGTGGCATTTCCGGCTATACCGGAAGTTGATGGCAACTTACGAGGCGCTGTAGAATAAACGACGCCCCCTTGCCACCCTCTCTGGACCCCTTAATTCTCAGAATTATTACATTTCCATCCGGGTGTTGTGTTCCTTTAAATAAGGACAAATCCAAGATAATGGTCTAGCGAGGTTAGATATGGGTATGTGGATAATAAGTCTCAGATACTTATTTGTCATGGCTATTTATTTCATGTAACCCCTTCTGTAAGTTATTTCACTGGTACCAACCAGTATTTGCCACTCTTTTCCCGCAAGAAACTTCAAAAAGGGGTGCGTCACAAATTGATAAATTTCCTAGCCATTAATTTAATTAATTGGGATCTGATTTTATGTTCTGTTGAACTACGAGTACATTATTGAGAAATACGATCCTAACTCGGTTCTTTCTTTTATCAAGTGAAAGATGATGTAGTGTTTTTAAGAACTGTTTGTATTACACTCGTCATTTTCCTGTATGTTTCACCTTTGCTGAGGTTTTCTGTAATATATTTTTGTTTATATCTTTATTAGGATGCATAAATGGGTTGTGTTCCAAAATTAAGTAAGGTTGAGTTGAGTAGCTCTGGAAGCTCTTTTTATTGGTTTCCCAGGGCAAGGACCAGGCAATTTAAATTCAAAATTAAAGTAAGCACAAATAGAGCTTATAATAAGCATTATCTACACTACTTGCACCACATCTACAGCTAAATCCGTCGCGTCGGTACGATGCCGATAAAAGGTGAAGCCGGAGCAGGCTTATGCTCACTCTTTTCGTGGACTTCATTTTCGGTCTACTACGAGCGAACGCGTAAATGGCAGTACAGTGTTAATTCGATCCCATTGTGCGACCCGGACAAAGTGTTTATACCAGATTTTTCTTTTCGTGTCCAAGTGTTATATTGTTCATATGGTGCCATACATTTATATAGTAATTTAGTTGGCATATTGTTTATAGAAACAGATGTTCTAATAATATTTTTTGTAAAATTGTCAAAATAGAACGAGATCCTTAACATTGTCTTTATTTCCACTGTTTAAAGCGTTTCTGTGTATCAGTACAAAGATTCACATTCGTGAGTGCTCAATAGGGGCATAATTATAACATTTGGCGACCGGTAACAGGACATTTTTTTCGTGAGTTTTGTTCTGAGAGACCGTTTTTGGAAAATTGAACAACTGGATATGGAACAGCTTAAAAAACTCCGTAATTCTTCCCGGTAGGCGTTTACGAAAGCATACAACGCGTTAGAGGTTCTTTTACCTGGAGATATTAAGGTAGTTGAAGTGAAAATATCTTGGCAATTATTACAGGAGAGATATGAGACGTTAGTAAGGACAACTGAGGGATTACACTGCCTAATGTCAGCTGATGAAGAAATATCGCAGGAGAATTTAACCGTAGATATGGATGAAGCAGAAAAGTACACCCGTAAATTTCTAACGGGTAAATACTCCTGCGATATTTCTTCATCAGCTGACATTAGGCAGTGTAATCCCTCAGTTGTCCTTACTAACGTCTCATATCTCTCCTGTAATAATTGCCAAGATATTTTCACTTCAACTACCTTAGTAGTTGTAATACCAAGATTTATTTCAGATGTCGATCAAAAATTGCGTAGTAAATTCTTTGGAATTTTCGGAAGTTGGTCGAGGCTACTATATCCCAAATTATTAATTTAGGTCAATATTTGGAGTTTCCTTTGAATTATGATAATTCTAAGTTTCAATTTTGATTTGCTTGGGCTAGCTGGCCAGGTGTTTTGTGGGTGGTGTACTTGACCGCACCATAGCACACAGTAATATTAATATATATTGATCTGTTTGGCTCTGATATAAGCGGATTGTGTGTTTTGTTCCGAATCCCTAACTTGTCATTATATGATCTTGGTCTAAACAAAATACTGAAAGATAATGAGACAAACTTACCGAGTTTGCAAAGGCTTGGGCAATTCGAGAACAGGAATATCTTCAACATTTCATCACTGACACTACCGTAATTTTAAAAAAAAACTTTAGAAACATATGTAATCCTATACCCTTCGCCAAATTAACTGACCCCTGACATAATTTTTGAACAAGAAAAGAAAAATCTGGAATGACTACTCTACCCGGGCCACACAATTTGAATAAACACACAATTAATTGAAGGGCAATGACAAAAATTTAGTTCGAAGCACATGAAATGAAGTAATTAAAAGAACATTCCTGAAAGAAAAAAAAACCTTACAAATCTTGTTTCCACATAATACTCCGCACGCAAGCGTTCGACAAATAAAATAAGCAAAACTTAAAATTACGCGCACTTAACTACATACACACCTGGTGACAGCTTCTGAACACCACTTTTCATTAACACACATCATGATGACAAACAAAATTAACTTCATGAATAAAATGGACGAATTACTGGTGGCTGTTCAAACAGTACAAACTTTTAACTTTAATAACAATAAAACCAAACAAAAGGCCTGGCGGTGCACTAACTGCTTGCTTTTTCAACTTGGCAGACTAAAACGGAAAACTTCTGGCACAACTTTTGCTAACGTGGCTCTTATTGTAATATAATCTCCTTTCTCAAGATCTTTAAAAAACAGCGCCAATGATAGTTAGCCTTGATAACGCCAGGCAGAACGCGTCGCGCGTCCCCACTTACGCCGGAAATAACGCGCGCGCATAGTAATAACGGTAAGGACACGTGCGCTAATTAAATCTCGCCTGATAAACAAAACTTCTTATCGCAAGCGATCAGATGTGCCTAAATTAAAGCATACAACACAACTGAATTATCCACAACAATAACAAAATTCAAACAAGAAAATAATACGAAATTACAAACAATTCTAAAAGGAAAAATAACACTTGAGACACAAATTGAAGTAAAATAATCCAATTCTGTGGTTATTCGTAGATACTCCCACAGATTTACACTTAATAAATTGAAATATTTTCATATACAGGGTGTCCCGTCATTCGTTTTGGTTTTGATTGTAGTGAAATTATTTCTCAATTACTTCTGTTTTAGCATTGAGCACACTAGAATAATTAAGATAATTATAAATAATTGTAAATCGTCTTATCAAGTAAAGTAGCATCCATGAGAAATGGTTCCCAGTTCAATCAGACGGTCGTGGATTTTGACTCTTTTGCAGCGAGTCCCCACATAAAATTTCAAGCGTTATGTTAGCACCGTACGATCAAGGATGAAAATGGTTACAGTCCAACTGTGGGATATATGTTTCAATGCATTCAAGTTTCCAATATTTTGATTTTCCTGAAATACTACTCAATTGTCTTATTTGAAAACGTTATCATTTATCTTCTTATGAAATAATTCAATTTAGCCAGTGCAATTTTTCTGAAAATAAATATTTGATCTTACATTCGAGAAGAACACGGAACGTTCGTCCTGGAAACTTTAAGCTACTTCAGCCTATTCCATACATTAGCTTAAATTCTTTTCACTGTATTCGTAAAAGTCTAAGCTAATTAATTATCCCTAAGCACAATTTCTTGTTAAGTACATAAACTAAATAAATTCATAACGTTCCCGTCAAACATACCCAGAAACGTTTCGTCTCTACCAACCAATTTAACACAATTTATGTACTTAAGCAAACATTTCGCGATCTCTCTTTCACTTACGCCAATAAATATACTAATAACGGGACGGTTGTCGGAATTTCGTCATGAAAGCGAGCTTAATGGAATGTAATATATTTGCAATTATCCGCTACGACGATTTTGCAGCTCGCTTTGATCGCAGAAATCAACACGGTAACGATAATTCTAAGACGGATTTTAACTCTATTGAGCTAAGCGTGTATTATTGACAGTTTTATTAAGATAAATAATGAAGACTATATACAGTTTTAATTAACAGCTTGAGGGACGGTGGTGTTGAGTGCATGGGATTCGAGTTTAAGTAGATTGAATAATGTGAAAGTTTTTTGTCTCCAGGAAGATTGTCTTTCGTATTGTTCTTGATTATGATATAATAGCACTTGTGTTGGCGCTTTACACTGCACTGCAGTATCCGATCAGGAAATTGTCTGCCAAAGACATTTATTCAAATTTCGAGAGCTAATTTTTAAGCTTTCATTAATTAAAATGAATGAGAGTGTTCATTTTCAGTGCGCATTTCTGTTAGCAAAACAACCCTTAAATTCGCTTTGTTTCTTTAGTATGTTGTCCGTGACTTAAAATACATTATTTAGCTTTTACGAGGGAACACTCTCGAAAATCTAATACTCCGTCAAGTAATCAGATAAATAAAAACTTACATTAGACAAGGAAGATGTCGCTAAACTTCGGCGTATTAGATTAAGTTATCTCTGAGATGTATGCGCCAAAGACGGCATTTTTATGGAAGTCATTTTGCCTAGAATCGCGAAGTGGTCAGTGTTGCAAAAACAAGTAAATACACCTACGCTACGTTTTAATGATTTACTGATTTATTACTTAATAGCGCATTAACCCATGTAATGCACAAATGTTCTTATATTCCCATCATCTTCTACCAGGCAGATTCGAGGGAATTCCTAATGTATCATTACCGAAAAGTGGCAATGTAGTATGTTAAAAATTCCAGACTTGAATTTGAATATTACATGAAAAATGGTAACACAGTAAGAGGAGCGAATGGACTTCCTGGGACGCAGTTCTGTTTACATAAGTTACATAGTACTTTGGACTTTCGACAACCGGAACACCCTTGAATTTTGGGATTTGTGGAATGGAACCTAAATTTAAGTAAATTTTTCTACCATCGCTAGGCCCAAGTTCAGTCACGGTGTTTACCCTTCCCATTTATATAATATAGGCATTATAGAGTCACCTGCATGTAGGTGCGGGAGTGAGATGGCGGATCTTAATCATATATATTTTGGATGTCAAGTTAACCAAATGCGGACAGACATAATGATTGCAAAACTGGTGAAAATGGGTCTCCAACTACCCACCGACATCGTTAGTCTTTTGGCTGCCAATGCCAAAAATGTCTTCGATGTTATAATACACTTCTTGAGACAAACTCAGATCAACATTTTTAATTACAACACCTAATTGTTTTGCTCCTCTTGTTTTGTCCTTTGTTTATAGTACCTAATTACCGTACCATGGTCTAGTGCATTGTGTTGTGTGTGTAAGTCGCATTGACAGGCCCCTTTGCGTGAAGTGTATGTGGCCAGTGTTATCTCCTTATTGTTAAACAGGCTATCATGACCTTGATCCCGTTAGGGCCTTTATAATAATAAAAAAAAAATCTGACTCGCTACGAAAAGCACAGCGTACGTAGTTCAATAACCGACTTTCTTCTTTAAAAGCGTAATAATTTGCAAATCAAAATAATTTCGGGGGTAGCCCTTTTGGTTTTTGCTGCCGAATACGGGTTTTTAATTGACAAATGCAACGTGTTGCCAAAACCGAATTAGTTTATCTCTTGCAAGCCTTAATCTTAATTACGCTCAATTTCAATAATTTTCAAAAAAATTGAGATTCAGGACCTTCGGACTGACTAATCCCCCCCCCCACAATATTGCCAGTACTTTTCCAAGCTTCGATGCTTTCTTTATCAATAACGGGATGTGACTGAAATAAAGAGCGTTTTATGCTTTTGGAAAATTATTGATTGAAAAGGAAATTCAGAATAAGGAATTTTTGAAAATAAACTATCTAATGGAACCACTCTGCACGATGCCTGGCTACCCTAACAAAAAAAATGAACCTCCTTAAAAAGCGCATGTTATCTCATTTATTTATTTAGTTGTTTATTGTCGCTCTTATTCTGGGCCCTCAACAGGCTTTCCCCAATTGCAGAGTGGTCCGCAAAATACTTTTTAGAGATGCAGAAGGTCTTAAGTTGTTCTATACTACTCCGGTATTTACCTTACGAATTAGGAAAACTGCAGAAAAACCTAATTCGGAGTAGCCGGCAGAATGCTCAAAACTGATCTAAGGAAATTCCCATCTCTGCCACAGATGAAAAATTCACTTCAAACCAGGTTCGAACACTCGACCTCCGGATTTATAGCCCACTGAGCTATATAAGCCGGTCCATCAGATCAGATATCAGATAATGGGAGTGATACAAAATCTCGTAGATCTTGTGCAAGCATATTGATCATTAAGTATAACACGCTTTTAGAAAACCGATGCTATAAATAGTCTGAAAAAGCACACAGCGTAAGATGCGGAAACAATTTAATAATGACATTAACAACAGAGAGGTCCGATAAAATCAAAACGAGTTAAAATGAAAAATAAAAATTCTGTGTGCCATTTATAACAGAAACGTGCATTTAGCTCGGCACTCAGTGAAAAGCAATATGGCTATACCTGATCTCTGAGCCCTAATAAAAATATATAATTCGGAGAAACTGATTACCATATGGAAACTTAAATCCGGGATCAAAAGGTAGTAAATCTATATCCGCATATTTAAAATCAATGTATGACCATAAGATGCAGTGCAGACTGCAGAAGCATAAACCAAAATTATATGGACCTAAGTTTAATAAGTTTATTAAGGGAACACATAAATTAATACCTTTTTAGTATGATGACCTTCACGTGCAAGTTTATCAAGTCCTAATGTGCCATATGTGGTTTTTTTTAAACGCCGCATTTGTAGTTTATGATCATTTAATAAACTACACACATATTTACCATGTGGTGTCAAATCTGTCATCGAAGATGGATCTCACAAATTTCTCTGTGGGATCAAAGGGATCAAATAATTAAATTGACGCTTGAAAATTGACCATTGTTGCTATTATAGGTATAATTGTTCTCAGCAATAAGCTACAACCAATAGTGGAAATAATGTTGAATAAGTTTCATCTTGTTGTTTTGTAATGTACGCTACTTCTACTTAAAAAGTAGACATAAGGATTTACTGGCATTTCATGTGAAGGGCGCCTAATTTTATGCAACATGACTTCCTAAAACAAATGAACATCTGGCTGTCATATTAATTAATGGGAATATTATTGCTTTAGCTTCTGTATTTTTATTTTCGTTCCTGTGCGATGTATTCAGAAGAAAAAGTTGATATTGGCAATTGGTATAGTACCTGTAACAGTTTAAGGATCGTAAGAGATTTATTTTCTGTGAAACCAAAGCAACAATATCTAAATTAATTAATATGACAGTCACATCTTTAATTGTTTTAAGAAGTTACTTTGGTTGGATAAAATTATACGTCTATCAGAAGAGATTTTATCTTTTAAAAGTAGACATAGGGAAAAATAATACACCGAAATTCCTATGTCTACTTCTATAGCACTGTAGATTTCCTGTTATATTTACACAAAGTTTTATTAGGTGTCCTTACTTCGCCCATAAATCAAAATTTACACGAGCTATCTGGTAAACCATCATTAAATGTCAAGTCTGTTATAATGTTGCCATATTACTCTTCTCTAAATGAAACTCAGTTCTTCTCTAAAATGAGATAATCACAAATCTCATTTTTGTAAATTCTTCTTTCTAAATGATACAATGTTTCATAAGCATCATCATGAACCAAATTCAAAGTATTCCATTGAGTCAATTTTTGGAACCCCAAATTAATACTATATCCAAAAAAAATCAACCCTTGAAGGTTTGAAGTTATTGACCATGTAGTTTTTAAAACACTCTGTAGAATCAAAATTGCCATAGGTATAGGGCGCTAAAGAAAAGCAATCAAACGTCAAATATTTTGAAAAATCTTGAATAACTGAGAAAACCTAGATGCTGGATATAGGTAAATGTGATATCAAACGACGCAGATTTTTATGTAGATTTCGAAAATGCGATCATAATAATATTTTCTTTCGATAGATCAAATTTTCAGATTTCAATTGATAATGGGAGTCTGAATACTTTTAGGTAACGGTTTGCGTGAAACAGCCTATATACGTAGCTCTCGCACTACTGCCGCAAGCTCTATAATAATTCGTACTTTTAAAAATACAAACAATGGGTGGATGTAAATAAGACTGCAGATTGATATGTTTTTGTAGAAGAAAAAGACTTGTTTTCGATTTTGTGTTTTAACGAGCGATATTAGGAGCACAAAGATAAAGGACTTAGTTTTAATGTGTAGAAGGGTTTGAAACCATTTTGTCCATATATTAATTTTTCCGCTATTCGCGACGTTGCATTCTTTTGAGTCCTGCAAAGTGTAAAGTACACAGATGTTGCAGTTTCCTACGTCCTCATCTAATTATTTATTAATTAGTTATCATGGAAAGTAGAAAATATACTAAAACAATTAACTAGATTCCAAAACAGGAGGCACTTATCCTGTACAGAAGCAAAAGGATAATTTCCATCATCGTATAACAATGCCGAATTTTCTTAAATATTCAAATTAGAATCCTCGTAGTGATAATACCCAATTTACAGATGAAACCTTGGGCATTACACCCTGCCAGATAATATCAAATAATCCATATCGGTCTAATTGTACACTATCGCAACGGGAGTTCTAATTTGAATTTGATTACGGATGGAGCATGACATTCAACGCTAAGCCGCCTAAATGTTAATTTTAGTGATTTAAAGTGCTTCCTTAACAAAATTGCCGATCCTAAAAACAATTCAAGCTGAATAATTTAAGTTTCCTCGTACCTCTTTGAAACTGGGTAAATTTAGATAAAAGAAAAATTAAATGGGGTTGCACTCCTTAGTATAAAATGGCAGAAGAAGCAATTATTCCACAAAACTCTAGTTCGCGTGAAAAATTATCGATATCATACAAGATATCTTACAAATCTATTCGAAATTGGTGGTATTAGGTTAAACGTAAGTTACGTCACTATAAAAGACGAGGGTGAATTTAAGAAGGGAACTAAACTGATTTGAAAGCAATAGAACACGAAATTCTCATTTTTCTATAAAGTACGTGTTTGCAAAATGTAAGTCAATGCTTGCAAAAATAACAAATTGGACTAAACATATATATTGTGTAGTCACGTAACAGAATAGGTTCAACGTTTGTAGTGAATGTAAATCAATTTCTGCATAAACCTAATTCCAATATCTCCGAATAGCGGCACGCCAGGCCTTTTCTTTTTTAAATTTTGATCGAATTTCCTTTTTTAATGAAAAAGTGTTTCCGTAAACATTATTCATCATTCAATGTCAATATTAAATATCCTTAATTTATTTACATTGCACCAGCTTACGTGAATGTATTGATTAATTTCCAATTTCAACAATGGTGATGAACTAATTGCCTAGACGCTAATTAATCAGTATTTGTATGACGTTCGGAAGACATAAAACAACCTACAATATATACAGACGATTACTATGTTAGAAACGTAGCAGGAACAAATTTTAGAAAATTCATTTCATTCTAAGATGGCTTAGGCTGAGAAGAAGGATCTCGTAGGTTCTTTCCAATTACTGAAAAACGAGGGCGCATTTCGTACGTTTCTGGTATATGCCGTTGGATAGGCGCGGCACGTCACGCTGTATCTGCTCTCATCCCGAAAATGAGTGATTTTAAGCCATTTGCAGACGTAGTGTTCGGCTGCGAAAGCGACAAAGTTATTTTTAAAAGCGAGGCTTTCATTATTACGGTAATTTCGAAATTGTGCTTAGAAACTTTCTTATGTGATATTATCGAATTGCGTGTTGTTGATACATAACCGCAAAACAAACATGAAATAATTCGCTGCATATTTTTTCTCTTGGTAATTTACACACAAAATGCATTCAGTTTGATAGGGTATATAGGTACTTCTTGTCCAATGATAATTTCATTACCCATAAGAGTAATTTATTCCATTGCATGACTTTAAATTTTGCGTTTGAAATTGACATTTACAGGGCACAGTTTTCTTTGGAATTAGCAATACTTAAACGAGCGAAATGTTGCTACAATTAAGGAATATTATTCAACGCCGCGCCGGTGTTTGTTTTGCTACGGCCTTGTTTAAATTGGAGTCCACAGGTAAGCTTGTCCTGAACATACATACAACCTGCAATAACAATGGGACATCCAGTATGTGAATTTCATTTATTGTTAACGTTAAATGTTGGTTGAAATATGGAATTAAGCACAATCACGATCATATTGGTTGAATTTGATGTTGTATGAGAATTATTAAATTATTTGTTGTTTGATGTTTAAATATTTTTTTTGTTTATTTTGTTTTGGTAATTGTAAATTGAAATTAGTGTTAAAAGTGTAGATTTATTCAGTTCGGTTAGTAGGGTAGTATGTGTAAAAGTCTCTCATGTTTTTCTCTGGTCCTAGATAGGAAGTTTTCTTATCGCTGCAAAGAAAATTAGTTTCAAGATAAGTTTTTCACATTGGTGCAGATTGCTCTAATATTTTTCTAAAGGAAGCAGGAAATAAATAGAAAGGGAAAAGGTTTTAAATAAGTGAACCGGGCGTTAATCATGACTCTTTTTTAGTGTAAGTTTTGAAGTGGTGGAGACTTTTTGAAGGGACAGACAGTCTTGTTTAATTGTGAAATGTACGAAGAGGTCCGTTATAGTGCAATATGAGATTTATCTAATACGTCGATATTCATGTGAGCATTATAAGTAGAGTTAAACGGAAGCGAAGAAGTTTCCCAATACCCGTTAAAGGGAATTTTGTCCACCATCATCATAATTGTAATTTCTTCTGCAAAGGGTTACTTTTGTGTTTAATCGAGCCCAAATTACGACATTGATAAGAGTGTTCATGTTAAAATTTTTCTATTTTGTACTCAGAATTACGTTATGTGGCAATTGCAAACTTGTAATTCAATACTTTGGAATTTTGGAAGCAGTTAAGGCTGCTGAATTCTTCAAATTAATAACATTTACGTTAATATCGCGTAAATTCGTTTAATTAGCAGAAGGTATGACCTCCGGATTTAACCCCATGTTTCCCATGAACATTTTTCGAAACCTTTTACACACCCCAAGAATTTTAAAATGCGATCGAAGGAGAAGTAATTTATACCACACTGGTGACGTTCGATGGACTATTCGAAAACAATAACCGGCGAGTGCAACTGTACTTGGTAAATTAATTGTACCATTTAGGTACAGTAACAATTATAGGAATTATACTGTAGTTCGTTTCCAATATTCAAAGTTACTCCGCCACCCGGTTGTGCACAGAAAATATTGTCTGAAACTAACCATATTAATAAGCAGCACGTTTTTGGGCTAGTTATTGTTTAGTAATTATAATTTTATAATGAAGAATCCCAAACTAGTCTCTGCTTTAATTAAATTCAACTCTCGCCGACGCATCACCTCAACGGCCAGTTTTACGGGTTTGAACACTCGTTATAGATCTATCAAAATGTCATATTAGCCCTAACTGAAAAAGCAATTTATATTTGCACGAAGGGCTGATGGGTAATCGATGGTTACTAAACTGTTTTTCTCGCCCCTTTATTATATATAGTTGCATATTCTACAGCCAGGTCTATTTCTTTTGTATTAAAACTGTCCCCATCATTATCAGGTTCATTTCGTCTTCGTTGTCTTTTCCCTTCTCGACAATGACGCTTTACACATTTATTTCTGGTTACTTCAAATATGACTTATGAAACTGCCACCTGAGGCTGAAATAAAAAAGTCTTCTTAGGTCGCTTTCTGTAAATGCAAAAGATTTCTCTGGCCTGTACCTATCCTTTGTTTGAAGCTTTCACAAACGCGTGTAATTTAGGATATGCTGCCGCCAAATTTGTTGCATTTCTTAATCGCAGCATTGATTGAAGTTTTGAATGAATGTACCAAAGGATTTAAATAATCATGCTTTTAAGACTGGCAAGAAAACGAATTAAAAACATAATAATCAACTGAAGTACAAATCTACACAGGGAGTTTTATTAATCGGTTGTTAGTACGACATTATTGACAAGCAAGAGCCTTATCATGACATTTCAAATTGTTAACAATTTACCATAAGTAAAACGAGTAAAACAAAATCAGCATTTGTATGCAACAAACTGCGATTTATTGCATATAAATCTCACTGTTTGAACTAAATAACATAAATGAAGTGGCAATACATGAGGAATTATAACCGATCGCGATAACTTTTGGTATTGAAAAATGTATAAGATTATGCAAATTTGAGCGTCCTCCATAGAACATAATTTTGAAATTGAACGTATACACCAGTGCTACATTAGGTAATTTTTTTAAGTAAATTATATAGTAATCAAGTTATTGCACGAAATATAAAAACATGAGCGTGGATATACACGTTTCTTTATTAGAACGAAATAGGTAAATACGGAGTAAATAATGATCCAATTATACCTGTAGGCGAATGTGATGAGACCACTAAATAAAAAATATTAGCTTTCATTCTATAATACCTTTGAAACGTTGAAATCATGTCATATGGACTAGTATGAAGAGGAGCTTCATTGTTTATTTACCGGGTTCGGGAATTTGCTCGGGACACAAAAATTTCGTTACGTACTGAACTTTCACGAATCGACAAATCATTACGCCCATCAATATTGAATATCCGATACATAATTGCTAGCCTATATGAGCATTGATCATTATATACTAATTGGGTCTAGTAAATTTAAGAATTCCACATTTAATAATTCATTTTTTTCACTACTAGCGTCTGATGACGTGATTATTAACCTTTTTTCCACTTGTAAAGTAGGCTTTCTCGGCATTTGTTCAAAGTGGTTAATACTTTTTTATTATTAACTAGTAGTCAATAATCAGAACTGTCACGCGGTCACTTTTAGAAAACACAACCGGAAATTTCGCTCAATGAACGTTTAGACAAGTTCTCTAAAACGAATAATTGCCACCATTCGCAATTTCCAGGGAAATTACATACCTAAAATTATCACATTTTGAAAAAATTCGAACGAAATTACTCTTTGAAAAATCTCAATGACAGAACAAAATACGGCCTGTTTGACTTGTACTTCCACGTACTGATTGACATGTTAAATTAAGAAACAAACAATTCTGTCCAACCGTTAACTCTCTTATCAATATAATATGTTAATTTAGAGGATTTCAAGTGCTAGTAGTGAAAAAAATAGTATATATATACCACGGTAGAGAAGTCTATTATTGCCTTCGCACCTTACACCCCTCGGCGCAAGCGCCTCGAGATGTAATCTTGGTGCTCAGGCAATAATAGTGGACTTCTCTACCTAGATATATAATGTACTATTGTTACTTGCGACGCTTCAATTAAATTGCAAATGAAAACTAGATGTCATAAAGAATCCAATGTAGTAAATTTGTTGCACATGTGATGAGCTCACGAACCTTATTTCAGTATATCGACATATTCAAGTGAAGTAGATAATTGAAGCGTGGCTGAATTCATACGAGAAGTAATGGAATGGATCGAGTTAGCCCTGCATTTTCATTGAAAAATATCGGCTTACATGCCATATCCAATCAGCACGAAAATTCGCAATTTTGCTCTAGTTTAACCAACTTTCTCTGTGAAGTGTGAAGTCTGTCAGCGTTTGTGTGAGTTTAGTGCGCCTTATATTCCAAACCTTGTACGACCAGATTATTTAGACTATTAAGAAGAAAAAACTAAGTGATTTTAAGATTTTTTACTTTAATTGTTGACCGCTTGTGTGCGGGGTAATATCTCCAAACAAGCTTTGTAAACTTTTCTTTTTTTCGGGGATTTTGTTTTCATTTGTTTTTATGTGTTTCTGAATAAATTTTTGTCATTGTCAATTAATTAATTGTTAATTGGAATCCATTGTGCAACCCAGATAAAGTTTTCATGTAAGATTTTTTTCGATTTGTTTAGGTTTATTATATTAATTAAAAATAATTTAATAATAATAATAAATTAATTCATTGGAATTTTCGGAAGTTGATCGAGAGCACCGAGTCTCTCAGATTGTGAAATTTTAAGTCAATGTTAGGATTTTTCTTATAGCAAATTCTAGATTTGTACGAGGAGAGATTATACTTGTAAAATACTAAATTTCAATTTTGATTTGTGTTTTGTTGGTGGTGGACTGACGGCATACTATTGCACTCAGCAATACTCAACGTCAGAAAAAGGTAAATCGTACGGTTGATGGAAAACAAATCAAAAACCTTGACCAACTGCTCCTAAACTACGTGTTATCAAAGACTGGGAAGTTTTCATTGTTCCAGTAAGAAGATCCATAACATCGGCCCTTGTTTGCTTTTGCTTGTACAACACATGGTTCATAAAATCACTGATTTTTTTAACTACGTGGTCCTTTTTTAAGGGAAATGGAAAGAAAACAATATTTAAATGGAACATGTTTCAAAGCTGAAGAACCGTTTGATGGAAAACAAATCAAAAACCTGGACCAACTCCTCATAAACTACGTGATATCTTAGCCACAATAGGACGCTATACAGGATGTTTCACGCAAAGCGTTACCTAAAAGTATTCAGGCTCTCGTTAATAATTTAAATCTGAAAATTTGCACACCACCATAGTTTTTCATGATAAATTGAAAGAAAATAGGTTATGATCGTCTCATGGTTTTACCGGATGTTGATACTATATAACTTTCTTATTTTAAATAGAAAACCTTGCATTTTATCGCATCTACGTCGTTTGATACTAATTTCCCCATATCCAGCGTCAGAGGTTTTCAAGTTATTGAAGAATTTTCAAAACTTTTTGACCTTTGACTGGTTTTCTTTTGAGCCCTGTCTGGTTCGAATCCGGGTTTGAACATGGATATTTGAAAATGTATAGTGGGTTAGGTTGGTAGAGCATCCTTGGCTGAAACCCTGCCCACTCAAAAATAAAGGTAAAAATAAAATAAAAATGTATTCTTTAACAAGTTACGAAAGTAATCGTATAAACGACTTACAAAAAGCGAATTTCAACACAAACATCATTTGTGTCTTTACGTTTCACGTAACCTACACCAATTATTTGGAAATTGACGTAGGTGTCTTGAATGAAAATTGATACCAGGAATGTTCATGTTTCAGTACATATCTAATTTAAATATAGGGGTCGACTTATTAAATAACAATCTCTTAATAACTGTTCATATTTTATTCTAATATGAAAATTAAATGCCTACTGAGAAGACAGGTGCTTCATATTATCTGTTGCGCTTCTATTTTACTTCGCGAAATTCCTTCTATTCAAGCAGAGCAGTTGTACCAATATTTAAACGTTCCTTAATTTAATGCTACATTTAACAACGAGCCGAGAACAGCTAGCATATTCCTAAATAAGTTCTCTAACAGAATTTCCTTATTACGTCGGAAATATTTCTGGAAATTTCACATTCAGCTGCTTACAGTGTACCTTTGACAAGCAAATTTGATACACTTGCATATCTGCACTGCTTCCAATTAGTTCAGCATTTAAGAAATGTACATATGATGAATGTTTGTATTATATACGCCAGCATCCAAGTTTACGGAATCCAAGACGCGCTTTTATGAGTATGTTAATTTCGTAGTGCTTATAAATTACTCTGCACAAGTAAAGAAGCTACCTTCTATGAAATTGTAAGTATGGAATTACGTATTGTAATATCTCTCTGAAACGTGTTCCTTTAACATATAGGTATTGACAATGAAGCTTGAGTTATTCAAAATCAAATTGAGTAATAGCTCTGTTATGACAAGCTTATTCGAAACTGCAACTGGCGTAACGATTTCCACCCATGCTTAATTTGAATGGATGCGTTTACATACTTCGCTCACTATTATTAAAGAAAACTATCTTAATAGTGAGGACTCTTAATGTACAATTTTTTGATTATATTTAGAGGCCGGATACAAGCACCAAATTTTGCATGAAACTTTCCGAGACCCTCTCAAACAATTTCCGAAGGGTTACCACTTCGAGAGGTTAGTGCGAACCCTTTTTTATAAGGGTTCGAACCTCTGAAAATTGACATTTTTTCAGAAGCTTGAATCTACCAAATTTGTCCCTCACTGCGATTTTGTTGGTCGTGAAGAGATGGACAAAATAGTACCATGCATTCAACTTCCAGTTACTGGTGTAAACCGGAAGTTGTGCAAACGTAAAAATGCCATGTACCGTTATTCTTAAAACTGGTACATTTAATGCATAATTTAACAGACCGTCTAAAAAAGAAGTTCCAACAGACCGTCTAAAAAAGAAGTTCCAACAAAAATTAAGAAATCAGCTAGAGAAATTTGATGGCGGAGAGAAGGTGTACCACACAGTGGTGGGATTTACCAGCAGACGGAGTAACGGATTTTAGGGGCGGCAAATTTGACTCAAAAATTCTTGCCATATAAAATGAAAAAAAAATATACAGGATGACTTTTCATTTTCACTATGGGGATCTCGTAAACCGTAAAAGAAACAAAGTCCCTTAAATGGGCAAAGTTATGCGGGACTTTATGCTGATTAACTTTTCCTTTTTTGTAGCACTACAAATAGTGAAATTATAGCCCAAAAACCGAAAAATCCATTTACAATGCACGCAAAGTAAAATTGTTAATTTTAAGTGGGCGCGCATGCAGTTTAATTAAAGTGATTGAGTTACTTTAATTTGAAAGTGGAGTTTTGGACATTATTGCGGTTTACCTGCCGTGCCATGTTGCAATTTAAACGTTCTAGAAATTGCTTCCTACTCAAATTGCTCAAGTAGTAGCTCTTGACCCGTGTCCATCAGCGTTCATTACGAAACACGACAATCCACTTAAACTCTCAGGTGCATATACAACAACGTCGATTAATCAACCCTAAATGATCACGGTTTAACATCGATCGTGCATCTGCCTATTGCGGATAAGTTGATTTTAAATCAACCGCCCTTTTATTCGTCGCATCGGGTGGGTTTACTATATTTTTATCTACCAAAACACATACAAAGGGCAATCAAACATACCTCATTGTGAAACTAATCATCTGAAATGAGATATTTTTCCAGGGGAAATTATGGGAGACCCCATTTACAAAATGATCCCCAGTAGGTAATTAAATTATCTTTTGTAATTTTGTTTTTCTCTAAAAGGGTTTAATGTGATTTATTCGAAAGTTGTTTAAATTAGAACGTATACGAAGGGAACCATTTGTGGAAATTACGTAGAAGCAAAATACGGTTGGTTTCCTAATTCCCACCTAAAATAACAAAATGAGCAATTTTCTACGATTCATTTCGGAGAGGAGTCAACACTAGGCTCAATTTTAATACCTGTGGTTTGTCGGCTAAAAGAAGCGAAAATAGTTCAGTGCGGCACATGAACCGTTCAGACAAAAAAAAACTGTCGTATTGATGGATTGTGTGTAGCGAAATTGACTTGCTTGTCTTGAAGCAACAGAATAATTAGAAATTTTTGTCACTCCATGAGAACGTGAAGTGGGCGCTAAGTTCGACGAATTGTCGGAAACATCTACCTCATTTTTTGCAGAGTAGGTACGAAAAATCAACAGAATTACTTGGTTGGAAAAATAATATGAGATATTTCTAATCATCCAATATCATCCTCTTATTAAATTAAAGTCGCATAAAAATACCGGAGTATGTAATAACGTTGGGCGTATCAGGTTGGTTACAGCGTAGAAAGTGTATTACAAATCAGAATTTGTTTTTACTCCTGTAATATTAAGAGTGCAGTGTCAACAGCAAACAGCAGCTGCTGCGTTGATGTACACATTCAAAATTGATTGTATACTAATGTACCAAAAAAATCCAAAAGAACGATCACAAAGTTAGTTCTGTTACCAGAATATAGTTATTTGTTTCATTAGTACAAAAAAATGTCAGTTTTCGGGACGAGGAAGATAGTTGCTGGACGACGCGTTAGCGGAGTCCAGCAACTTTCCGAGTCCCGAAAACGCATTTTTTGTACGAATAAAACATAAAATTTTTTCTCCAACCCCCAACTTCAAATTATATTCGAATTTAGATTCAGTCACAGTTTCTCTACTAGTATAAGAACTTCTGCTTTCTTGTCCTCACGTGTCATGCCACTCTAGTTTTTAAGGTATCTTATAACCTATTCGTTCTTACTTCTTACTTCTCACCTCTCGCGACTTTGTAGGGAGCAAATCTTGAGGTAGCATGTTCTGCCGTTTCTATAATCTCTGGCGGAGTGCAATCCATGTTGCTATCAGTTTCAGTCATTTCTATTGTATACACAATTAATATTGTTATATTTTGTATTGAAATAAAGAACTTACCTAACAGTTTTTTAATTAAAATTAATTGCAATTAACTTTTTCAAATTTTGAATTCAAAATGACAGATAATAGTGCAATGGGTCTGAAGTAGATGGCGTTACTCGCGACTGCGGGTTGTATACGTATTAAAATTACGTTCATCGAATATGTAAATTAGTTACACATGGTTTAAATAAAAATAGCGAGCGTAAATCATTTTCAATACATGTACATACGTATAGGTAACATCATTATTTGCACTGAATATGCAAAAATATTTGATTTGTATGTATATAAATGTCTTACCAAAGAGTAATGTACTCTTTGGTCTTACAACCTGCAATGTAAAACGATGTCAATGTGACATATCTCCGTGATTGTAATTTTTTAATTGGCCAATTTTCAAGGTCAATTTCTTTTTGGTACTAGGACCAAAAGTATCCACTTTTTGTACAGTTGCCATGGTGAAAGCGATTAATCCGCAAAACGTCAATTTTAAGTACCGAACACTGTCACAAAATAGCGTCTTATTCAGGTGGTTGGAGAAAAAATACATTTTTGTGTAGTCACAGCCACAGAACATCCACTGGTCAGGGAGTTGACCCACCTATTGTTTATTAGTAAGTAATTTTACTATTAATTGAGGATCTTTAGGGAAAAGAACTAGGACTAAAATATAAATCTAATCTTTGATATGGTATCAGGCCTAAGGTTAGCATTTGGAAATGTTCCGTTTAGCTCAAATTTCGGATTATTTGGTGGTATGTTCACAAACATGGTACATAGTGAAGGAATCGTGACGCCCCAAATATTTTATGGCAACAAATCAAAACAACTAACGTTGCCACTTGCCATCTGACCGGAGTAGTAGCTAGGTACCGTAGCAAATACAGTAATTCATCACAAAAGCAAAAGTTTTCTTACCTAGAATATTTTTCCCACGTGGATCCGACTTCAGTTCTGAAACAAAAAGAAACTGATCACTGAAGGATAGATCATACCTACGTAAATATTTGCTTATTTATTTAAAATATTGTCGTGATTTTCAGGTGCACGGGTAAACAACCTACTTTGAATTTGTATTTTGGTCAACAAAGGGAAATTTACACATGTACCGCTTCATAGCGAACGTAAACGAAAGTATGTCTGTTGATATCAAGAAACGTATTATGGAAAGCGAGCGCAATTGCTATGATATCGTTCCGTTCTGTTTAAAGCCAAGCACGTGACAATAATGCAGATTTACTATTCGTTTAAAAAGATGCGTTCAGAAATCAGAAAGGGAGGCCCGTTTCGATTTTTTTCGTGGGCGAGATGGAAATAGCAAAATAACTGGGACAGCTTCATTTCGCGAACCATTGCGTACCGTTTTAAGTACGTTCAAACTGAATTCTTAGCGACGTTATAAAAGCAGGCGCGTATCTTTTAATAAACAGAAGATTTCATTTTGCGTATTTGTGACGATTTGTAGTCGAAATTCAAGAACCAAAATGTTGATTTAATAAGCGAAATTTATCACAGTAATAGGAAAGAATTAACAATTAACTTCGGGTAAAAATTTATTGAATAGCGCAAACTTCGAAAAATCAAATGAGTCGTGAAGAAAAAGTTTAAGCAAATTCAGGTTTGTGACGAATCGTGAGTTACCTATTTTATATGTGTGCCAAGAAACAAATTACAGTAAATTCCGGGGCGAAAAAAAACTTTTTAGCAGCGTGATTCATAGCAATGAGCATTAATGAGTGGTAGAATTTACGAAAAGGAACAGGAGTAAATAAACTGACATTTAAAACTGATTGTGATGAACAATGAAATTTTTCCGGAACGCTAACAATAACAGCTGGCTACTAGCAAGTTTCTCAAAATTCTAATACGTTGTACGTAGAAATTACGGCATACGACAGGAAATTTAAAAGACAATTAATCATTAATACCCGCAACGAAACCTAGTTAACAAATTGGGCGAAATTAATATCAACACAGCGGAGCATTGGCATTTTACTCCTTATTCGAGGGTTTAGTGCAACACAAACGTAACTACAAATATTAAGTTTTGAGATATCAACGATAAAAGAGTTTTACTACACTTATTTAATTTTTGGGGCAATGTTAATTTTAGCAAAGTAAAGCGCTTGCTTAATTGAAGTATCAATACGTAACATAAACCCTTATGACATATTATTAATTAAAAATTATTTTAAGCATTGATATAATTTTTTTTTCAAAAAACACACGAGTTACGTTTGTATTGCCCTTACCACAATTATCATTTTCAGTATATACGTTTATGTTTAAAAAAAATTAGTAAAAAAAATTTATTTTTAAGTAATAAAAATCATAATACATATCTATTCTGATTCATCTTCACTGTCAACTGAAAAAAGTTTATTGTAAAAGTCGTGGTACTGCTGAGGTATGGTCTCATCGTTGCACAATTCTTGAAGATTTTTTTAGTTTTAAAGGTTTAATAGGTAATGGTTCGTTGTAAATAGGTTTCAACAATTCCAGACCGCTCATTAATTCTTTCGCCATACGCTTTCTTTGATTTCGCCTTAACGTTTCAAATTTTCGAAATTCTTCATTTAAATCATATTCAAAGTAAATATGCTGCAAGTCATTTTTTCTGTACCGTTAAGCCATTGTATACTATTCCCATCGGTGTCAATGTTCTTATTTTTTACAAATTGCTGTTGAATTAACCCAAAATCAAAAAATTTAGATTGCCCCATCTCTATCACCTCATACTTCTTACGTCGGGAAGCCATCTGTATAACGTCATTTTTACACATAAAAGACACGGTTTCTATTCACTACCACTAACAACGACGTATTGGCGCGAAACACTCTAATAACCGTTTTTCGTTAAACCAGATGGCTTACTTATCAAAAATGTGTAAATCAACACAAACGGATGTCAAGTACGAACATAAGTCACGTTGTTTCATTGTAAGAGCAATACAAACGTATCTCTATTTACGTTTCTTTTGCTCTAAACAAATTAATATTTTATGACATACGTTAGACGCTATTTTCCTCTATACTTAAGTTTTAGTTAAAACCTGTATTGCACGACATAAAAGTGACCCTAACAAAGCGCAAAACCAACCTAACTCAAAAATGTCAAATTTGTAGTTACGCTTGTATTGCACTAAACCCTCGTATTATAACCACGATCTCGAGTTTTTCTTTCGCGAAATGGAAGCATGTTTGCTCGGATTCGCGATACGTAGTAAAATTTTTGTTTTTCGCATTCATTACGAAATCATCTGTACCGTTGAAGCGGTCTGTTTATATATTTCTAAAGGAAGTAACATTTTGCGAGAGATGATATCAGTTGTTACCAGAAAAGAATGTTACTTACGTCAATGACTGTAAGAAGTGGTCGGTTATTTTTAGGAATTTGCATGGGAAATTTTATTAAAAATAATTTTAATATTCCTAAAGGAATCGACCCGTGAAAATGTTTTTCATGAAACAGATTTTGTATTGTATTTATTGATAAGAATCGAATCCAAACAAAGGATTTTGGGTATCTTGGTTCGTTGATTTTGCCCTTAATTTCAGTAATACTAGTCCTTTCATTTGTTTTTAGTGTTCAGGAGTGTATGTATGTTTTAAATAGGAGAACGTACCAAGAAATAATGCGGTATTGAAAAATTACAGTTTAGACAGAGATAAAATTTAGCATGGACACGTGATCACGATATAGATATCGCATTTTTTGTATTTCTTTTAATAAATCTAACTAATATTTTACATCAAGGAAGGTGAATTCCTCACAAACTACTCTATAGATAACCAAAATGGAAACACGAAACGTACACGGTAAAGTTTATACCATGCCCCACACGGACAATCTCCAACCGAAAGACTCCAGAAGGTGCAAAACAGTTAAACTCCACTAGCAAACCATGTGGGGTGGCAAAATGACCATATTACACATTTGATTTTCAAAAATTCACCTGTTTATCACCATTCACCTTGCTTTTGGTAAAGCCTAATTAGATATGCGGATACATAAAGATGCTTTCCTTTTTGATAACATTTTTTTCTGTTTAGCAGTTTGTTATATACTTCTGGGATTATTTTCTCATTGAAGGAGCAACCTGTAATAAGCCGGCCTCCTAATACGGAAGCTATCGTACAGTGGGAGAACGGATTTAAAACTATTGCTATCAAAGGAACGTCATATAAGTATTTGGTAATGAAAAGATAATAAGAATTTATTCCAAGAAATCTTAACATGTTAACAAATATAATTAAATGCAATAATTTACATTTTCTCCGACTCTCGTTGATCTTTTAAATTTACCCCTTATATACATGGAAATTGGGTAGCCTGTGTAATGGTTGCAAGTATACAATTCTATTACACTTGTATAATTTTCATTACTTTTTGGAAATTAGCATAAATTATCATTTCCCGCCGTAAATTCCATAAAAAGCTTGAATATTTAAATGGTTGGATTTCTAGATTATAAAGAGGAGAAAATTAAATTTAACAAGTTGGCATTATGCAAAAAAGAGTTTACATTGTTCCGTCTTTACTGACACTAAAATGGGTATTCCACTAAGTGGTGTTGGCAAAAAATACAACTTATAAGAAATTATATTTGTAGTAAAAAGAATGAAGGAAATCGCCAAGCGAGTAACCAAGATAAACCAAAAAATAAAGACGAGAAAGAAACCGACAAGAAATATTATTTTAAGTAAATTCAGCTATTCTCAAAATGCTTACATTTGTCAGTAAATTAAAATGAGGGTTGAATTAATGACACTGACTCAGTTCAACGTTTTTCTACCGTAGTAGAAGTTTTGCATAAATATTTATGTAGCTTGCACTACGTTGCATACGTTTCCAGCGGAAAATATAACATGTAAATTAGAGGTAATCGTCCCGCTCAGTAATTAATTAAACAGAATTTCAAACTGAAAACTTCGTAAATTTTACACTCGCTTAACAGTCATAAAGTTCCACTATAATGACGGTAAAACTTTACGTGTTAAAGTTGATTGTTTAATCTTTATTTTTCGTTTATTGGGGTGGTAGGATATAAGCTGTAAACAACGGGATTATGCATACCATCGCCAATTTAAAATATTTCCTTTATTTGTGGTAATAAACTCTCGTTTTGTAGGGAGCGAATCCAGATTTCCTTTGCCTTTGAGGAAATTAATATTTGAAATAATGACCAGTGCAAATTTATCACTACCATTTCATCTAATACCAAAACACATTTCATATAAAAGGATAACGAAGAGGAAAAAACGTTTACGATAAATTTTTATGTCTAGATTGATCTTTATCAAAAAAAATGTAAACGATTGCAAATGTAATACGGAATAAACGCATTTATTATAATGGGAAATACAAATAACAATAAAAGGAATATATTGAATTACAATCCATTCCTCCTTACGTCTAAATATTTTATAAGGATTTGATTTATTTTTTATTGCCGTTGTATACAACACGTCAGTCAATCTGTTATTTGATATAAGCCTCTTAATGTCTTACAATTCTTCAATATATTTGTTTTATTTAAATCCATATATGGACAAAGTTTTATGTTTTGAAATTGAACGAAATATGTGATTCCATTTGCATATAGATACACAACCGAAAGCATAGGAATTTCAATTCTTTTTGGGGCGTTTTAAAAATATTTCAGCACACAAGATGGCAAGTTTTATCGAAATATATTGTTTTCGTATGTAGTCGCTTTAGACGTTTCTTTTGTAAAGGCCAAAGTTATACCGACTACTGTGGCGTTCACATTATAGAGTTAATTGTAGATTTTTTTCAGCTTGCATTATAAAACACGATTGAACCCCTGTTTCTTTATTATTGTACTTTTAAAACAGTTTTATTAAAGAAAGTTTTTCATCCATCATATTTCAAGCCAGAAATTCTATGTCGTTATTTAATATGGAATGCAGCTTTTGCTGGAAATATTCAGCTTTGCGTCTTTTTTATCTGTTTATCCCTTAACATACGTTTTTATTCCACAATGATACTTTTGCATAGTTGCCGTGCCAACCCTTAGAAAGTTTAGGAACTATTTTGAATTTAAACATCTAACGCTCATGCTGGGAGTTCTTTTGGATCAAAGGGTAGACTATTATATAACCTGGGGCACCTTAACTAACTTTCATGTAGTTCAGTTAAACGCTAACGACTTCCTTTTATGTACGAATGGTAATTTTCTCAATTTCAGTTTTTTGCCTAATGCAATATATCTTCAGTTTCACTGCGCTGCTGTATTGCATTTAAAGTAAAACTTAACGGGTATATTTCAATATAATTTAGAACACCCCGAGGAAGCGTAATGAGGAATGAATTGCCACGGTACGAATATAAAAATGAACTAGTACAATGAATGCAATTCATTGCTATGCACTACCGTGCAGCAACTGTCTCAAAAGATCTCTTTATCTGTAATTAGTGCTTAAAGTTTTAATTCAAATAAAAAATACTTTCTCGGTGGCTAGAAGTTTTTTTAATAAACGTTTTTCGTCGACCTCTCGATAACAATATAAATTACTCCTTAGTGACGAGTACAATGATGAAGCTTATTAATCGTTAGCAACCATTAATGGTTAGCAACCAACCATTATACGTTAGCAACCATTAATCGTTAGCAACCACTTATACATAACAACCATTTTATTAAAGGGAAATGACAATTATATAACAATTCACTTTCGGCAACAGCTGAGAACTTCCATCCACCTAACCATTTTAATCTCGGTTTTAATGTAGTGAGATCAGCAGCCAGTATGGTCGCCAAACGATCTCAGCAAAGCATATCCTGATGTATGTATGTGTAGCTCCCCGGATAAGGTATTGTTAAGGTATTCAGTTACTTTACCTTCAACATTGAGTACGTCGACCACAGGGATATGAACATTTCCATATCTTTCACTGTTAATACACGTACTTTAGTACAGTTGCAAAAGAATTAATTACATTCTAATTTCACATACCTTTTCAAGGTAAAATGTCAACGTGACATTTTCGGAAATATCTCCTTTCAAATTCATTGTATTCCATCAATTGCCGAACTGATCGAAACCGTTCCAATAAGTTTCTTTTGATTTGAGTGGATATAATGTTAAAATCGTCTCCGCAGCACTCGCTGCGCTCGTGGACTAAACATCTCACTCACCAATAAAACGCCTCATTTATACACTCATTGCATAAATAACTATTATAAGATAACAGATAATTAAAAATCTAATAAACCTGTTATAATAGTCATTTCCTTTAAATCTGTTGAGAATCATAATTTGTTGGTAAATTAATTTAGATTTTCGCTAGCACTACATTCTAACGCAAATTCTTCATTCTGATTATAAATGTTAAATAACCCTACGTCTTCATTTCAAAATCGTTCTGTTGGACATTTGCACTACAATTGAGTATTTTGTCGCTTCGACGAATGTTATGAAGTATGACGGTCAGCTGCCCTGATACTTATGAGAGAGGTTTACCATTTCTACGAAACGGCAAGGATTTTCAGTGTAAATCGTATTTCGCATAAACATATTGATTTAAACGGAACAATGCAACCACAGATCACAAATAATTTAATTAGAGATCACGCCATCACGCTCTTACAGCCTGTCTTTTCATCTACCAATTAATTTATTTCCAATCGATGCGTAGGAAATTAACCTGCGAGTGCCTTCATTAGGAGCAGTTGACAATTTTTTCATGTTGGAAATCATTCAATTGAATACAGTCGAGCTGGTAGATCCTGGTACGTATTTTGCAATACAAGTGAAAATAAAATATGCTAGAAGGGACATCGACAGCTTTACTCAATACACATCCCAATCTTTCATAATCGACAAATTAAAAGCGATGGGATATGACGGAAAGCACTTAGCACTCTATAGAGAAAACAAAGAATAATGACACACGCGGCTGACACTCCGGCAGTAACAGAGATTTTGGATGGGATATACCACTACGGACTTAACAAAATAGACATACACGAGGAACAGATTACAGTAACGTAACATTTTTGATATAAGACCAAATCAAAGCCGGCTTTGTTTGGATTACAACTTTATCATTAAGTACTTTTGTTACCTAAAGTGTTACAATAGAAGTCATGGCCTTGTTTGAGTAAAATAAAATTGCTACTACATACTGATGTTACGCGATATATTAGTTTGATAATTTTTTAACGATTGATTACACCGCAGATAGTGTCGTCTTTGATTACTCAATGTAGGGCAGATGGACGCGTAAATTTTATTGCTTTATTTAATTTGATAAGACGTTTAAATTGTATAAAATTGACAGGTGTGTCTTTTGTTAAATTTATTTTTTGTTTTTGTGCAAAGCTAATAGTTAATGCGTTTGCTAACCGTTTAAGTGCGGCTTTATGTGCGATTTACAAATGTGGAAGGGAAAACGTGCTAACGCGTTTAGATAAAAGGTATTTGAAGATAGAAAATGGGTATTTCTACCTTTTGTGGCTTTGGAGTCATTGGAATTATTCAGTGTGATCATTGTTTTCAAATTTGTAGCCCTGTGTGTATTGCTATGTGCAATGGCAAAGGTAATTAAACCACCCAGAAGCATCTGTCGAGCTAGCTCAATTAAACATAGGTACTAACAAGATCTAGAGAGAGAAAGACTTCATTGGTGTACACCATTCAGTAACATAATGTGTATAAAATGGTATCTAATATTGAGTTATTTGATTCCTGTACAGATTAGAAGTCTTTTTTGATCAGGTGCCGAGAAGAATAGGCCTTCCAGTCTTCTGGGCGAAGATATTCGGTTGCGCGCAATGTAACGCCCGAGACTTGTTTGTGTAACTGACTGAATATACTTAACGTGTTGGGAGTAGTTGGTACCACTGACATTGACATGACTTTCACTTTTGCTTTTGTCGTGGTAATGACAGGTCTATCTTTGCGAGGAATGTCGCTATGAGTCATGACGCTAAAATTGATTAACCTGATTATCTATAGTCTGTCCGCTGAGCAATGTAAAATAAGTCATTAAGTCGTAAACACACTATAAGCCTAAGGTTGACGGATTTCCAAATATGACGTGATAGGCCGTTCTATTAGGATACTTTAGTTTAAGAGGTAGTCCTCGGTCTGTTTGAAGGGTGAAAACAGTGAGCAAGCTAAGAGGTTAGACCATCGATATATAGAGATGGACTGCGCATGCCAATGCTAAGCGCGGATACTGCAGGTGAATGAGAAGGGAAAACTAAGAGGCAAGTTCTCTCTATCGCGCTTCTGTTGATCGAATTTAAATTAAATTGAAAGAACCAATACGATGCGTAACCGTAAGAGAGAGCTTGCCTCTTAGTTTTTCCCTTCTCTCTCACCTGCAATATCCGCGCTTAGCATATGCGCGCGCAGTCCATTTTATATGTTGATGGGTTACACAAGTTCTTTAGATATGTATAACTTGATATGGAGTAAAGTTTGTATGTTCATAAACAGTGGTTATTATTGGCTACGCCCTGTATATAACTTTTTTAATGCAAAAACGCACATTTAAAAATACTATCCAACATGTTCGAGTATTTTTCTGTGCGGTGCTGAATTAATCATTTGTATATTTGACACTTAAGATAACATGGAAAATTGGAGGAAAACCTGTTGGCTACAGTATCGAAACAAATTCCAGTTCCCATGCTTGTTTTTCTTACCACCTTTTAAGGGTGAAAAGAAATAAAAATATCTGTTAAGCCAAATGCTGTAACATGGAAAAGTACGCATAAAATTAATTCGTATAATAAAAACAGTTTAGATGCGTATAAATTATTCGTACCGAAAGTTCAACACAGTGGCGAAGTCCCATCCTCGCTCGAGTTGGTAAATGTAATATGCACAAATGTAAAACTTGTAAATAATTAATTACTATTAGCAGAGTTGTCATGTCCATTTTATGATCAAAACGGTGGACAATGTGCCTTTTTAGATGCGTATATGGTCTAAATCTGCTTGTTTTTGGAATTGATTTAGGTAAACGATTTACGTCTACATAATTTAGGTACTCAAAATGCCATAACGCATCAATTTAGCTCCCCTAAGAGGGGATCCAGTCCTTCCTTGTAGAACAATTTCCTTTATTTTCTATTAGTTGCCCGCACAAACCACCGAAACGAATTTCTACATACTCGCGACTTTCTCCCTTCATTGCTCTCGGGCCTGCAAGGATCTCTTTAATTTAAAATGTGGGTGTATTAAAAATTTCGCAAGGGCGTGTAAGTGGAATTGTCTCGAGCTACGAAGACGCCATTGCCAGAACTTTTGTTAAGGACTTCCTTCCAAATAGTTCCATTTTCTTACTTGTCTAAAGAATGACAAAAGCAATGCATTACTTACAGAAAGTTAAATCAGGTCACAACTTTGAGAAATCAATTTGTAACGTTTTATACGTTTATTTTCGGGATTCGACTACTGTCAAACGTTGCACAATACAACACGTGTCTGCACCGAACATCAGATATAATATTAAATGGCGTTATTGTTGAATACATACATCAGAAAATCAATATCGACCTTCCGTTGCGTATCAGAGATTGGATCCATGAGAAATTGAACACATAAATATTAAAAGTCTTTGCAAATCGTAATGCATATGTTAGTTCGAAAATTTGTTTAGAAATAATTTCGTTTGTTTATTTGGTTCCTGCAGTTCAGGCTTCCAAAGGTTTACTTAACTTAAAATTTCACAATTTAATTTTGCTAAAAAATATGTCGTGATTATAGTATAGGAGCAACAGTTGTCCACCACTCGTAGTCATCGTGGATACATTAAAACGCTCAGAATGCTACATATGGCACGGAAAGTTTCTTGAATATTGGTGCCACTTCGTTTATAATTTTGTATCGCTGTTTGTCTGTCTATCCGTGTGCACGATAGCTTTGTTTAGAATCGTCCGATCGGTTTGAAAATTGGTACCTAGACATGTTCTTAAGGATATAAAAAAGGTAGTTGTAAAACTGACGGATACGTGACGATCTTGAGGATTTTTTGGTACTTAGTTGTGTAGGATTTTTCGAAATATAAATATCTGAGCAATATTTCGTTTATCCCTTTTAACGTCCTCTATTCTTGAAAACAAAAGCAGATCCGCCACATACATATTGAGTTGTAGATGTGCCCCTTTGATTTTGGACTAAGCTTGTACCCTTGAATGTTGGTCCAATGCCGACATTGAATGATAGACTAAGGTCATGACCTTGAATGGTGGCCCAAGTTCATGGCCGTGAATATTGCTCCGAGGTCGTTGCCTTGGATTTTGGCCCAAAGTCGTTCAAAACAAAAAAACCTTATTCTAATTAAATTAATTCATTTATTGAAGGTATGCAATTTCTTATTATTATTACTATTGGAAATAAAAATTAGCGAGGTATTTCTTAGTTAAGGGTGAAACCTTTACAAAGGAGAAGAAACAGCAAAGCGTTCAAAGCAAAACAAAATGCGCCGGAATGAAGACACATCTCTTATCATCGTACGGTACTGGTCCCTATTAACAATCACAAATTATCCTGCCTCATTTAAAAAATAAGGACCGATGAAATCACTCCCCCAAAATCCACACCAAACCGTTACTCGCTGCGGATGCATTTCCCTTTCATGAATCAAATGGGGATGATCTGATCCCCAAATACGAAATATCTTGCTTATAGACAAAGCGGTTTAACTGGAAATGTGCCTCGTCTTGCTGTTGTCTCATCAGAACCCAGTCAATAACATCACGTTTCTTCTGATGATCGGGTGCTTTTAATTCCTGGGTTAGTTGAATTTTGTAGGGGTGATAATGGAGTTTGTTCACGAGAATTCGCTGCAACGAAGAATACCGTATGCTCAATTGTTAGGAACGACGCGAATCAATTTCTATGGGCAAACATTGACACTGGTATCGAAACCAGGCAATGTTTTCATCAGATTGGCCAGAACGGGGACGTCCAGGATTCTTAATATTGGCTATTGATGCTGTATCTGAAATTTTTTTATAAGACTACGCACTGTGACTGTTGGTTTATGCGTTTCATTACGTCCAAGAATCGCACGAAGCCGTCGAACAGTTTTTGCATAGCTTTCCCCGTTTTCACAATTAACATTCGAATCAATCGGAATGTTAGTATATGTCAATTTTAAACAGAACAGTGTTGCTAAGCAAGAATTAAATAAATTACACGCGAGATTACACGCGATTCCAAACCGGCGCGATTTTTTAATCACCCTTTATTTCTGTACAAAGAATGCAATCAGGAAAAACCAAATGTGTAACTAATGGGGGAGCCGTTGTTTTGTAGTGCAAACTGAACTGAACTCGATTTGGGATTTGTTAGAGTAATCTTTGTGTGCGCGCTTGCGTGTGACACTTATCGAACTGAGTAAGGGTGCGTGTAGCGTGCGTAGTAGTAGTCGTAGTCTATCCTAGTTATGTAACGTAGGTTCATTAAACGTATTACCCGTGGCTCGTTATCTTAATCACTTGATCCGATCCTCTAACAGGTTATGCGACCCAGTGCGTGTGTGATAAGAAAATAGTGGTGAGTTCTGTGTTATCGTGATTCGCGAAGTTTATCCGTTTAGTGTGTGCAAAAATGAGTGCTGGAAATATGGCGCGAATGGAGACATTAAACAAAAACAACTACGACACGTGGAAGATGCAGATGGAAGCTCTATTGATAAAAAACGACGCGTGGGAATACGTGAATGGGAAGAAGGTGAAACCGACTCCAGTAGTAGACGACGCCGCATCCGCTCAAGCCGTGGAAACTTGGAAAAAGGCTGATAGCAAAGCAAGGTCAGAAATTATCCTAGCTATTAGTCCTGGTGAATTAAAACAAGTTAAGGGTTGCGAAACGGCACGCGATGTGTGGATCAAACTTGAGGGTATCTACCAATCGAAGGGGCCTGCTCGAAAAGCGACACTACTTAAGCAGTTAATGTTGCAACGTATGAGCGAATCCGACGACATACATGATCACATAAATAAATTCTTCGACGCGAAAGACAAACTCGAAGAAATGGAAGTGAACATTAATCCGGACCTATTGGCCATAATGTTGTTGTACAGTCTCCCTGCAAGTTACGAGAATTTCAGGTGTGCCATCGAATCGCGAGACGATCTACCTACTCCGGAAGCCCTAAAGGTGAAGGTAATCGAGGAAAGTAACGCGCGGAAAAGCAACACTCGCCAGTCAATGCACAATGCGCTATTGACGAAGGACGAAAACGCGAGATGGAAACCCAAGAAGAATAGCGATAATGCACCAAATCGCCCTTCGTATAGTGGAAGCACTGGAAGCGAAGCGCAATTTAAATTTAGATGCCACCGATGCAAGCAAGTGGGCCATAAAGCGGTAAATTGTTACAGTAAAGGGAATGACCGTCGCTCCAACTCGAAAAAGGAGGATGGCGTATGTTTACATACTTCGGAAGCCGCATTGGTTACAAGTTGTGAAAGTAGACAACGATGGTGCTTAGATAGTGGCGCAACATCCCATCTTTGCAACGAAGTCGATTCTTTTTGTGAATTAAGTAGCAAAAAGAGCGAACTTAGCTTGGCTAGTAACGCATCTACAGAAATAATCGGCCAGGGAACCGCGAATTTCGAGACCAGCGTAAACGGCGAGTACGCCAACGTATATTTACGCGACGCTCTGTATGTACCAGATCTTCGTACAAATTTACTATCGGTCGGGAAGATTACGCGGAACGGTTTCGAAGTGACATTTCGTAAAGACGATGCCGTAATTATCGATACTAGCGGGAACGTAAAATTACGGGCGAATCGAATCGGGGAACTTTACTTTATAAACGAAAAGCCGACTGTGAACAGGTGCAACTTAAAGAGGGACTTTGCGTGTTCGGTTACAGAAGGGGCGAAACAGTTCGAAATTTGGCATAGACGCTTAGGCCATTTGAATTTTAAGGATATGAAAAGTGTAATCGGTAATGACTTTGTACTCGGTCTCGAAAAGTTAAAAAATGTTAAAGTGGACGCATTGGAATGTAAGGTTTGCATTCAGGGGAAGTTTACCCGCACCCCTTTCCAAAAGAAATCGGATCGGATTTCTGAAATCTTAGAAATTGTACACTCCGACGTATGTGGACCAATGCGTGTCAAATCTTTAAATAGGGCGGGCTACTTTGTGGAATTTATCGACGACCATTCCAAATGGTGCGTGGTGAGATTTATTAGGTCGAAAAGCGAAGTGTATGAGGTCACAAAGGAGGTACTCATTTCGTTTCAAAATAAACAAAACCGAAGGGTGAAGTATTTTCAAACCGATAATGGGACCGAATATACCAGCGGCGAATTCGACAAATTTTTACGCGAATCGGGAATTTCTAGGCGTTTAACCATTCCTTATAATCCTGAACAGAACGGGATCGCCGAAAGGAAGAATAGGACGTTACTCGATACAGCACGTTGCTTGCTAATCCAGTCGGGACTGCCCCCGCAATTTTGGGCGGAAGCTGTCAATACCGCGAATTATATTCGAAACAGATGTCCGTCGAAGAGTCTAGGAGGTAAAACTCCGTATGAAATGTGGACTAAAAGGAAGCCGGACGTCAGTTTTTTTCGCCAATTCGGTTGCAAGGTATTGTGTTTAAACCGCGATCCAAGAAGAGGGAAATTCGAGTCACGCACGAAGGATGGAATATTTTTGGGTTACTCTGAAGAATGTAAAGGGTACCGCATTTGGATCCCAGATGAGAGGAAGGTCGAGATTACGCGCGACGTCAAATTTTTCGAGGAAGCTGAGGTTGTCAGCGACGAGAACGTCGACGTTACCGCAAACGATCTCATCGAGGGGGAATCATCCGACGACGATTTACCTGCTCAATTCATAGAGGTGGAAATCGGGAAAGCCAGCGATCTTGAAGGCAATGTTGAAGAAGACGCAGCTGGAATCAGATCACGGGTTAGGAATCTCCCGGGAAGACCAAGAATTGTTAGAACTGGATCGAGGGGAAGACCTAAGAAGGAGTATAGGCAAGTACTTGCACCAATGGAAGTACCCGAAGCTGCTGAGTGTCCAGACGAACCTGAGGAGGCCAACATCTCCGAGATTCCGATGAAAGAGGCACTTAATTCTCCAGAAAGAGAAGAATGGTTCCAAGCAATGGCTGACGAGATGAAATCAATCATCAAGAACAATACTTGGGAGCTCGTAGAGCGTCCACCAAATAAGGAAGTAATCGGAAGCAGAATAGTTCTGAGGAATAAGTATTCTTCGGATGGAACGCTGCTTAGGAGGAAAGCGAGGTTAGTTGCGCAGGGATTTAGCCAACGACCGGGAACTCATTTCAAAGAGACTTTCGCTCCTGTGGCAAGGATAGGAACGGTAAGGATACTGATGTCCTTAGCTACGCAATTAAACATGAAGGTTAGGCAATTCGACATTACGTGTGCTTACCTCAACGGTGAATTGCAGGAGGAAATCATGATGAACCCTCCGAGACATTTAGAAGAAATCTTGGAGATCATCATACGGGTCGAGCGGGGCGAATTGCATGTCAAAGCGAGAAAAATGCTCCAATTGCTGAAACGGGGCGACATGATCTGCAGACTTCGTAAGTCGTTATATGGATTGCGTCAAGCGGGAAGAAGCTGGCACGCTAAGCTTGACGAGGTATTGAAGAATTTTGGAGCCAATCCAACCAAGGCAGATCCGTGCCTGTGCAGCATAGGCTCAGGAGAGGAGCTTACGCTAATCGTCGTTTATGTTGACGATATAATCGTTGCGTCGAAGAATAGCCGTATCATTAGAGGACTGGCTTCGCATCTATCCGAGAAGTTTGAGACGAAAGATCTGGGGCCAATCAAGTACTGCTTAGGAATCGAATTTTCGAGAGACGCGGAAGGTTTTCGCGCTAATCAGACTGGATACATCAACGAACTTCTGAATCGATTTGGAATGATCGAGGCAAATACGGTTTGTACGCCATTGGATTTGGGTACCAAGCTGGACCGTTGTGAAAACCCCGATCAGAAGATTCCGTTCCGAGAGCTATTAGGGGCGCTTACCTACCTTTCAACTTGTACCAGACCGGACATATCTTACGCCGTCAGTTATCTGGGACAATTTAGCAACTGCTATGGGCAAGATCATTGGATCGCCGCTAAAAGGGTATTGAGATACCTGAAGGGAACGAGAGACCTAGGACTACAGTTCCGAAGGGAAACTTCTCCATTGGTTGGATACGTTGATGCTGACTGGGGAAATTGTCACATCGACCGGAAGTCCTACTCAGGATATGTTTTCATGATGGGTCGAACCCCGGTGGCATGGGAATCAAGAAAGCAGAGGACCGTGGCTCTATCCTCGACTGAGGCGGAGTACATGGGAATGTCAGAAGCTGCCAAGGCTGCATCCTACTTCAAATCATTCATGGAGGAGTTAGGACTGAAGCACCTTGGAGAAATCGTTGTGTACGAGGACAACATGGGGGCCATCAAGCTGTCGAAGAACCCGATGTTTCACGCTCGGACGAAACACATAGACATTCGCTACCATTTTATCAGAGAAGCGATGCAGAATGGAACGTTCAAGGTTGAACACCTCGCGTCGCGTGACATGGTGGCTGACATTTTCACGAAACCATTGCCAGGACCTCGCCATCGGGAGTGTACGGTGATGTTAAATCTCGTTTAAAGTTTCGAGCTATGTTAGTGTAGTGAGTTCGAATGTGAGGGGAAGTGTTAGAGTAATCTTTGTGTGCGCGCTTGCGTGTGACACTTATCGAACTGAGTAAGGGTGCGTGTAGCGTGCGTAGTAGTAGTCGTAGTCTATCCTAGTTATGTAACGTAGGTTCATTAAACGTATTACCCGTGGCTCGTTATCTTGATCACTTGATCCGATCCTCTAACAGGATTTCCCCGGGCAATAAAATTGTGACTTAGGTGAATGGCATTTCCCAGTTATGGAACTGAAAAGTGACCTTATTTTGTGTCGGATTTCCTATGGCAAAAAAAAAACAGCCACGTGATCGATGAAAAAGAAAAAGCTGTACATTCCCGTAAAATGCTTCATAGACCAAAATCTAAGGTCAGCCCTTATAGTCCAGTCAAATTATCATAATACCTTGCATCAGGTGTGTCATTTCTATTTTTTTTTTAAATTGTTAGGCTGAGTATGGATGTCAAAAATCTAAGTTTTCGACATCCCAAGACCTGTGCGAGCAACGCAGCACTCGAAAATACGCCATTTTTTCTATTATTTTTAGGTTTTGGTTAGTTAGTTCTGAAGGACAGATTTTAAAGCAATTACTGTCGTATACTTTTTTAAACTAGACAAAATTTGTGACAATCAAGCCCTTAACCGCCTCTGTAAGTCTAATAGTTTTGGAGATACAGCGTTTCAAAAATTCGTAAATTCTTCAGTTTTAATTAAATCTGCTTTTTTTTCGCATAAAAACCTCATGAACATTTTTATAATTTTGATCGTTTGGGGGTACTTTGTGGTGAGGAGTCTCCATAAATCCCCATAGAAAGAGCTAGAATGTTGATATCCTCTGAATCCCCAGCATCTCCCATGATAAGAAAGTTGTCATCTTCTTCTTCTTCAGCAAGATCCACTAACCTGCTGCATGGATTGCGAAACTGTGGATTTTTTCCTTTTGTCTGACCTTGCTCGACCATTCAAAAGGGACACCGAATATCGAAGATCTGTGACAGTAGCAGAAAGCTTACCTACTCACAACACTATGGTTTGAATGAATAACGCATCATGTATAAACATGGATATTTTTCCACTAAAAGACAAAAATCAATATTTAATTTGCTTTCATTATCATTTTTAGCACTTCTTCAACAAGTTTATTACAACTCACGACTTACGACAATTCATCGTGAGTTTACTTTCTGCGAATAAAAAAAGGGAAATTTTGATAAAACTTGTAAAACTAATAAATTTACCAATAGTTGAAGCACCGTATCTCGGGAACTATTAGACTTGCGGAGATCGTTAAGGGCTTAAATTGTCAGAAATTTTATCTAGTTCAAAAAAGTATACGATTACGACAATAATTGCATTAAAATCGGTCCTTCAGGAGTAAAACTTACAAAAACCAAAAAATGGTAAGAAAAATGACATATTTTCAAGTGCTGTGTCGCTCGCACAGGTCGTTCAATGTCGAAAACTTGGATTTTTCACATCCATATTCATCCTAACAATTTAAAAGAAAAATTAGAGATGACATATCTGTTGCACGGAATGCCCCTTTTTTGGTCTAATTTGACTGTACTATTAGTAACGTAACCTGGGAAATCACAAGGTCACCACCGGGCTAGTGTCGATATTGTGCAGAAAATGGATTGAGTTCATCTAATTTTTACAAGGTATAACGGTGGCCTAGGCTGGCGCTGCTTTAAGTCAAACCCGCAGCCGCATAAACGGCCAGCTACCTTAGAGGGTTGTAAACTAAACGGGCTTAAGATTGCCCACAGCCGTTGATTCGGAATCTCCTTGTAGTTTACTATAGAGTTGAGCGCCACTCAGGTTTTTGTAAATGTCTAACTCTCCCTGTATAAAACTGGAAAAATGCAAGGGAAGTAAGCATGAAATTTGATAAGGAATTACTGATATATTGTCTTTCAATGACAATCAAAACACTTAAATACTCACTAAAATAAAGTTAAATTAAACAGGCTGAAACAGAGAACTGACAAACGCAAACCCCAGTCACGTGCGTCGCTAATTAATGAATGGATTAATGCCTGAGGGGCTTTGATCTACTTGCAACTAAATTCAAAATCGTCTGCGCTAACATGCACAACTGCTCGCAAGGAAGGCACTGGACTTAACCAAAAGAGTAACGCGTTCAAAATCGAGCGTAAATCGCCAGAGATTACATTAAATTACGGGCAACATAATTACCTAAGTTCAAATTTTCTTTATCCTTGAAGAGGATTACAAATGAACGGTGATCTAAGATGCTATCGTTGTGAGAAAGACCATAAGCACCTGTTGTGCGTAATTAGCGTTGCTATAAAGGTGAAATCTCCATTCACCAACTTAACTATAACCGTTACATACTTCTAATCCACGAGAGGGTGCTTATAAAATAAACAATACCACCGTAACGATGGACAAATAATTTACATCCATTCGAGCTTCAAATGGCAAAAATCTGCACGACTTTGTACGGAATGGCAGACAACCCACCCGTTTCCAGTATATGTATAGCCTCACACAATGAAGAAAAGCTATTCCGACCCAAAACTACGTTGTGGAAATGCAGACAAAAATTCTATTTAAAACGATTGCAATTGCACCTTTATGAAAATTGTCTAGCACACACGTAACTACTTTTAAGAGCGCCGAACCAAAAACCGGTAAAGGAAGTTGAAAAATAAGGAATACGCCTTGCGTCGAAAAATATTAGGTACGTCAGCGAATCTCAACCAAATAATGCAGTGACCGTAAAACAAAAATAACCAATATTTGAATGATAAAATCAGGGATAAAATAATCTGTAACAAAGGGTAAAATTACGTACTGTGTGGGAAAAACGACACTATGTGTGCCATTTTACTCAAGTGCAGCGACAACACAAAAACATTTGCAAAGTTCTTTATTCCACTTGTAAAATAATATCCAAAGATTAACAAAAATCAAGAAAATCTGAATCTGCTTGCCTCATTTTTAAGGAACATAATGAAGAGCACTTTGATATTATCCGCTCGTTGAAAACACATGTGAACCACGGCGTCTCTGGTTTTGAACTGATGGCAGAGACCATCTCGTGGGTTAAAAGTGAGTCTTTCCCTATGTCGTTTTACCTCACTATACGTCATTTTAGACACATTTCCCCTATAATTGTAAAAGTGTATGTGAAGGTAATGATTCTCCCTTTATTTTAAGAAAAAGGCAGATTCAGGGGAAGAATTTCACAATGGGTTTACCTACTATGTGATCAAAAAAGAGAATTTTTGTTTACATGGGAAATCATATTTAACTTGAACTTCCAAAGGCAACTCGACGTCAATCCTTTTTTGATCGCCCGTTACAAGAAGAAAATCCGGGTGTGCCTTTTTTTTACAAAAGTTATTAATTTTCCACCTTTACAATTACAAAGAATACCAGAAACTTATTTTTTTGGGATATATTGCCAATTCACGAACCCCCGATTGACAAACTTGGAAAAAATGCACCTGCAAAATGTTATCGTAATTGGTCCATTCGTTTTCGAGATGTGCTAACGGACAGAAAGACAGATGGACTTAACTTAAACAATACTCCGGTTCTATAGCAAGTGATTAGCAATGTATGATGCCTATTCTCTATTCCTATCTTTCGAATGATCATCCTATTAATGACAGGAGAATGTATTGCGCTAGGGTGTAGATCTAATTACGATAACATTTGTCAATACTCATGTTACTATATTTTGCTGATAATCGAAAGCAAACAAATTAATGAAAGCTATTCCTCAAAAGCCGTACCTCCAGCAAAATATATCTTGTTGGTTACGCCCTTTAAATAACGTAGTATTTCCCAAAGTTCCCAATATTTTAAAATGTACAACGTCGCCTTAAGCCGTCAACATAATGAACCAAATGAGGTTTTAATAATTCAAAATCCGGTAAGCGCACACTAATTTTACAAACGAAGTTTCATTTAGGGTTCTATCAATATACCAGCGTTACAATGCTTTAATTAATGTTCGCTCTTATGAATACGCTATTAGTTAAAGAAAGGGTAGCTAATTAACGTTACCTTTAATTTTTATTTTATTAGGCATTACTCAGCTTCAGTCGATTGTAGACTGTGTAGCAGGGAGAGAGGTATGAACATTCGCTGAAGGAAATGAATGCAATAATTAATGAAGGTAACGTCTTTCATGTGACATTTATTGGTCGCGACCTTCTATTTTTGTAATTCACTGGAAGTAGATTAATTTACTTACGCGAATTTTTGTCGGCTGCGCTTGTATGCGCGAATGAAAAGAAAATGCAAAAAAAGGGCAATAAGTATGAAGTGGTGGCTGGGTAGCAGTAAATCAATGTCATTGCAATGATCTATCATTTGTTGAATCGCGGGTTGTCGTACGTGAGCACTTCTTCGTTGCGATTTATGCGTTCTTCAGTTACGTGCCGGTGAAAACTTATTAAGCAAACCATATTTTAGGTATAATAAGACAAATGGATTACGCAAACGCTCCTTAATTAAAGTACTACTCCAGGGCGAGGTAAAGTGGAAGAGCAGATAAAGTGAATTTTATGCAACGTGTTAAATACGTATAGAGACGCATTTATATTTTATAATGAAGTAGAGTGGGATATTATAAGAGTAACGCTATAATTACAGATTAAATTTGAGTCCCCGGTTAACAATATAGTTTATAAACCTGCAAACAAAAGAAAACTCCCAAGCCGCAGACCTTGGAATGCAATGAACTGAACAGTGCCTGAAGGGCCTCGCCTTACTCGTAGTAAGCTTGTATCACAAGTACGATACTGACTCGACCAACCTCTCCAGAAGGAAGTGGCGGGCGTTACAGAAGTTGTTTCATGGTTAACGATCGAATCCTTGATATCAAGTCTGGTGCATGACCCAATTTCAACCAATGGCGGCTCCTCATCAGCAGGTGGCAGATATGTCAAAAGATGTAGGCAGCGGACAGAATGGTAGGTAAAGCGTCTCCCAACTTAAGCTGGCCCTTACAGTTGGATTAAATTCGATTTGTATTGGACCGTTAAACTGTTAAAAATTGAATTAGGACTTGAACCAACAATTAAAACTAGACTTGAACTTGAACCCTAAAAGAAAAATCATTCGTTGATAACCTTAAAATGTACATACCTCTTTAAATAAGAGAGCTAATTATAGAGGAATTTAAAAATCGTCGATGGAAATACAATGTGACAGAGATATCAGGCAATCCTAAAGAAAGATACATTTCAAGTAGATGTAATGAAAATGGCGGGTACTTACGATAAACCAGAAAAAATGCAGAGTGATATCCTCACTATATCGGAGTGAAGGGTAAATCCGTCCAAACAATACTACCGGAATCCCCAAATTAAGAATTCAATTGCCGAAGCTTTATAGCATATGGATGGCAGTAACCAAAATTCCATGCGTTTTATAACCAACGCCTCAGCTGTTCTTCAAGGTCAACGTTACGACTGGTACCAGGATCTTTCAATAAGTAAATATTGGCTGCTCTGTAATGAAGAAAATAAACCTACATAGTGACAAGCAGATTTATTTTCCAGACACCTACAAGAAACATTCTAATCACCCGATCTCGACTATGATCTCGATGGCTCTGATGACTGAACAGCTGTTAGTTTATTTTCGAGATCAAGAACAGCGCCCCTGACGATCCTCTTCTTCATCCTATACTCCCACAAGCGATTGTGGGTCCTATAAACACTCGACACAACACAGCAGTCGCACCGAACAACATCAACGGACTGATACTTCGCCACCTCCCTCCCCCCGCAGTCACATTGTTATCGAGAATGTGCAACCGCTGTTTCCAACTCCTGTACTTTCCAGCACTCGGGAAATCCTCTTCAATAGTTATGATCCCAAAACCACAAGTCGATCACATCAGATCGTCCTTCTGCCGACCTATTCCTCTCTTGAACTGCATTATGGCTCAACGATTAAGAAACCACCTCTCTCCCACTTTAGTTTCAGACCCTTTGAGCAGTCCGCCAATCGTTAATCACTAATCCCCTTGTTGTTTCCTCTCTATTAATATTGTAGTGAACGTTGATTGAAGTCCGTCCTCGCCGACGAAGGTATCGACGCCAGCGCCCGCCCAACCAACGATTCACATGTCATGAAAAACTGACTGGACATTTAGTTCCTATTTTTTTATGTAAAAATCCAAACAAGCCTTTTTCTCATGCTGCGATTTACAATATTTTTCAGGATTTACAATGAACAATAGAAAAGATTAATACACAGGACTGGTTAATATACTTATCCAAATTCCAAACTTAGACTTTAATTGAACAAATGTTCTCTTTGTTATGGAGGAAAATAAATAACTAATGTCTAAGATGAAACTTAATATGTGAAAGGGGATCGATTTACAAACAGGAAAGTTTTTTTACCAGCTGTTTTGTTACGCTCGAATTCTTCTAAATCTTACTAAATCAACTGAAAATTTAGGTTTTACTATAACATGAACTTTTCTCGAAAGAATACTGCCAATTACGTAACCATGGCGGACTATTAAACGCGATAATGTAATTCTAAAAATTGCAGCTTAATTAAAATGCCGAGGCCTAAATACTCCTAAAGCCGTTTAATAAGCAACGTACAGAGGGAGAGTTGCAAGTCAAAATTTAATTAGACCATCGAGTCTATAGGCGGCCTAAAGAAGGATTTGGTACATTTATATTCTGGACCAGTCAGTACTTTACATTCGTAATGAAATTCTTATTACAATAGATTTAAAAAAAATGGAGGAAATTTGTTAATAAGCCAATTAAAGATGTGTACGTTGTGCATTCATTTAATGAATGTCTCCTGAAATCGAGTTACTTTATTTGGGAAATGATTTATTTGTATTCAACGAAACGTATTGGTTAAATATGTCATATTGTACAAGGGATGGTACACGATATGACCTACTTTTTATAGCGTAACTCTATGACTATAAGCGTTGTAGAAAATTCAGCGGTGTTTTCAATCAGCAACTATAAATAATTTCATTGATCATTGACCATAAAGTGAATTGACTTTTATATACAAAGTTAAAATTGAATTTCTAAGTTTCTGAACGTACATTCCGCTCTCGTATAGATCATATTTGCCCTGCCATTATTTTATGCGAGCAGCTGCATTTTACCCATTCAAATTTGAAAATATGCAATTTGTGTCAAGTGGATTTTATTGGTATACAATTATTTAAAAAATAAATGCTTATTAAAAACAATGCAAAGCTGCTTTAAAGTTATGTAGGTCTTTAATTGAAAGATTTCGATTAGGTTACGCTATTCAGTTCTCAAACATGGCCCGCTTTTTCCAATCCGAACAGATAAAAAAAACTTAATAGTCCGGGCGAGAATTTTGAGATCTTAACTTCTAACGGCAAATCTTGAGACATTTTGGTGACACGTGGAAATGACTAAAATACCTTCTTGTAACGTGCGTTGGAGGCCCCCTACCAAATCGCAGCTGACACACGAGAGCTTCGTGGTACAATTCTCTGAATCATTTTACAAGTTATCGATAATGTCGATTTGCCAGCTCGAATTGTGCATATGACAGCTGACAATGTGGACATTCTGATGGACGGCGAAGTGGGCATAGTCGGCGTTGTGTCCCTTGCACACTTGTTGACGATGTGGGCACGGTCGGCGTAGTGTTCCTAGTCGGCGATATGGACCATCAAAAAATCGTGTCGGCGTTGTGGGCATTCGGCGAAGTGTCCTAGACCCGTATTTAATATTCTTACGCCATCGAGGTATTTCCTTTGTAATCCACTACTATAGATGTATTTATTCTTGCAGTAGATTTTTTATTACCTTAGTTCTTTGTTACGCCGACGGACGTCATTGCTACCCCTTCTTCTTTAATTTAGTATTGCCCACGAGTCGTATTTTTCCCGTCAGTGAAGATCCTGCTTTCGCATCAGGTATATGCAAATTTTCTCTTGGTACGCCATTACTTTTTTTTATCTATGACTAATATATAATGTGAGTATGATACTTATGGTTTTTTCAGTATAATGTCATATATTATTCCCTTAGGGATTAATGACCAGCTCTTACGTAATACGTATTTTAGAGTTTTTATGTCATACTTGATTATTATTCAGTTATAATAATCCTAAATCAAGATACATTAAATGACGAATAATGCACTCCACCATGACAACCCCAATTATGCGTAGCAACGGGCGTTATTTCTATAACGCCCAAGGGCGTTATTTCTGTAAATCCTATAAATGTGGAATAATGAATCTGTACGAACTTTTTATTTTCAACAACTAAATAAAACGAACTGTGTTGATGTCGCATTATCCTACTGTTACTTTGAAGTAAAAAGAACAATTCTGGGACTGTCCAGAGAACACCGCACCAGCTTGGCCCAGACCCATACATTTTCTTTCCTCTTTGTAGATCAGATACTGCGGATCAGGTGCTTCTGTAAGGAAGGCGACTATCTGTTCGCAAGTAAGGATTTTTGATTTTTTTGGACGATAGCTTTCCTGAACTTGTTTTAAATACCCTTTGTAGATGCACAAATTTTTCGAAACTCTTAATCTTCTTCTTTACCATTAACTCTTTACGTATAGCATTGAAAATTTCGTCCAAAGCGAATTGGGAGAAAATGACTCTGAGTGTAAATCACCTTTCCGTTTCATGACTAATAAAATTACTTAAACATACCGACTCTTGGAAGTAACCCAATATAACGGTTTCGTTTATTGTCTCCACAGAATTACTCACCATCCATTTTGCAAAAATAGCGTACTCTTTTTCATAAGAGGATTTCGATTTTTGTGGCACTATGGCTTCATTCGCTTTTGCGGATCGCGCAAGAACGTGTACCGGTAAATGAGACGCTTCGTCTGCCATTTTTCAGACAGTTTTTAGAATGTTTGACTTTGACAAATATAATATCTATCTCCATAGTTACGGCCTCGGTTACGACCATGGATAACTTAATTTTGATGATTCTCATTATCTTCTCTTTTAATCATCTGGCACCGCCAATTCTTGGAAAATCATCAAGTATGACATAAAACGTTGAAGGCACCACGGGCGTTATGAACACAACGCCCACGGTCAACGTATAACCCTCGGGCCGGAGGCCCTCGGGTTCTACACTGTTGACCTGGGGCGTTATTTAGTTCATAACGCCCTTGATACCTTAATAACTATAACTTCCCTCAAATTTCTCTTAATTTATCACCGTTCTTTCTTTTGGCATACCTTTTACACTGTATCTACCCACGCAGTACATGAGTGACATCGCAATTTTACTTGGACCCACCATCTTTAGTCATTTGTGTATCGTAAAGTACTTTTCTATAATTAGTCATTCGAAGTCATTCGAATTACCGGTTCTTATTGAGTATTAATTACGTTTTTAGTATACGATTGCCGAGTGTCAGCAATATTTTATGTATCGCGCTATTCACTACCCTTCTTGTTTGTTTGTATGTGTTGTTGCCTGTTACAGATTAGGCAGAACGCGCCCTTTTGAGCTCACAAGGTTGCGATCCGAAGTTCAGAGATAAATTATTTTTCATTTCGGCGACTCCTTGATATAACGGTTGATTACATATGTACTGGTTTTCGACACAATGGAATTGTAATTACTACCTTTCGTTGAGATTCATTTAACGATTATAGCTCTATTGTTTTCTGCGGAAGCCCGTTTTGATATTAATACTTACTGTGACTACGTGTTGATCCCCTTTTTACTAACAATAAATTTAAATTCAATATTGACATTGCAGATCTATATATTATAGTGTCCTATTAGTAATATTTTTGAGATCATTTATTAAATTACCCTCGATTGAGACGTCAATGTTCTTCCAATTTTCACTAAAAGCTTTCTGCTCTAATGTAGATGTGCTCTAGCCTATTTTGAGTTAGATTACTCGTGAGATCGATAATTTTGAACTTTGCTAATAAAATACTGATCTGTATTATCAAAAATGCACTTTAATCATGCATATGCTGATTTACAACTTGTTTGAAATTTAAATCCACAATTTTTCTCTTATATTAATAACAAGAAACTACACAAGCCTTTTTCATTTGTCGCAAAAATAGAGAAACCTACACAATCAAAGATCTAGTTCTCAAACAAATGCGAAAAGAAAAGATGGAAAAAGCAAACGATAGAGAATTACTCAATTCGGTACATATGTGTATTTACAAATCTTTTTATTCTCCACCAATTTTCCTTAAGATTATTCAGATTACCTTATTCGAACTGAATAAATATATAGCAGGCGATTGAGGAGCAATTTTCTCGCTGAATTTCGGTGTAGCCTTTTATTCGGGTAGCACCAAAATGCGTGAACGAATTGGTGCGTGCAATAATTATGTTAATCGAATTCTTAATAAGACGATCGCGTGACGTGGGCAATTTTATAAAGAGGTGGATAAATACGCGGGACAATTTGAGGGGATTAAAAATGTCTAGTATAGTTTAACCACGCGATGATCAAATGATAAAGGATTAAGTTTAAAAATATTTTTCATAGTACACAAGTAACTGTATCATTACTAACAAAAATAAGCATGTTTTTGTGACAAGAAATATCTGCGTTGACCTCATTTCAACACTGTCTAATCTAAGGAAGTAACGCCTCTTTTCAAAGTGGCTCAACTGCCATGCACTTTCAGTTTTATATTGAAAGGGATGACATTAAACCCTTACCTCATATCTCCATTTGCCACGAAGGCGTTACTCCACCAATAATTTTAAATTGTTATAATATTCAAGTAGTATATACCTTTGTTGTTTTAAAGGGAAAGCCCCTCCGTACTCCATAAGGGTCAAACGAAATTCACTTATTAGTGTTTTCTACTTATGATAAATAATTAAAAGATGTTATTTTCTTTCTAGGGGCCGTCCATTAATCACGTGACGCTTGAAGAGGGGTGGAGGTTTCTAAATTGGAAGGCGCTGTTATGGCCACTTTCTGCGATCGTCCCTCCGTCCGAACTACCCCTACAGGTTTCAATATATTTGTCGGTAGCTTATAGCTCACTTACCTGAACCAAGACAAATGTTGACGATTAATAATCAACTTTCGTATTTATTACACAGATGCTTCTAGTAAAAGCAAGCATATCGCATATTGCAAAAATCAGATGCGCGTATGCGCAGATTGAGCAACTTTCTTATTTATGGAACCATTTCTTTGAAATTTTAGCAATAGATGCTTCTACTAAAGAAAAACATAGCTCACATAGCTATGGTCTTTTAAACGATGCGTGGTCACTAAGTGGAAAATGGACTAAAGTTACTCGCCTTAGGGCGAAAAACTTTTTACTTGTTTACCGTTTTATTGGATTGTTTTTGAGTTTCGGATTAGCGCTTCATTTATGATCTAGGGATGAATATTTCTCAAAAATAAAAATAAATGAATGAAATTTCCGTTTCGTACGTTTATACCTTCGATACGTTCAAATAAATTAAACTGTTTTTAACTAATTACATCGGAAAAATATTGGACCGGCGTCAAACCAAGTTTTTTAAGAGCGAACCTAACGGATTAAATTTCGACTTAATCGGCGGTTGTTATCTGTGGCCCATTCAATTAATTAAGGTTAATTATACTTATCCAAATAGTCGGAATGAAATCTCCAGATTCGGCAGTCCTTTTTGATCCTTGGCGGCAATCTGTTATCACGTTGATATTTTCCTTAAACTGTACGACCTTGCCGGTTTCCATCCTAGATTTTTCGTATATCATTAATCTATTACGGGAAATAACGCAACAATTAATAAGATTGATTCTCTCTCTTCTTCGCTGATAAAAGAGCTTTTGGCAGCTGTAAAAACAATTTAAATATTCCTACAGGAACGGATGCAAAACGGATAACTTCACTACGGAACTTACGTGCGTTATCGACGGTAAGACAAACAATTAAACAAAATGGAAACACACAAAGCACGCTCCTCATCTCCTATAGCAAATAAGTAAATTCAAAAACTACGGTTTCCTAGTAACTTAAAACGCTTCTAGATATCGGGTGCTCAGCAAAGCTGGTCGAATTCACAAATATACGGTGTGGTCATAGATTCAGGCGAGAGCAAAAACGGGTGCTTCGTTACAATTTGGATTAATATATTTTCCTTTTTGATTTTTCGTAAAGCACCATACGCGAAACGAGATTACTCCTTACCGAACGCAAGTGTAATTTTACAAAAAAGGTTTTAAGTTGGTGGTTTAGTGCGTTTTTACATTAATTAATAACATTGGTGTTAGGCGGATATGTCTGTAGCATGACGTTTTAGATTCAAGTAGTTAATGACGCGTTCCAACTAAAAAAAAATGATTAACTTTACACAACAATAATTGCTATTGGTGAACTGCACACGCACATCTGAAGAGGAGTGACATTTTTACTCTCGTAAGATTTACACGCTTATCCTTTGATGTATAGGATGATTAATGAGAAAATTATGTAAAACATCCCTGTTGTATTTCATGTCAGCAATTATTAGAGATAATGAAAAAGGTGGAAAATGTAATAGACATATCATAAAGCACATTAAGATTTAATGCTTATCGATCCAATTACGCCCTTTTCATTATGTCGAGGGAATTACAAATTACAATAATGTTTTTATGGCACGTCAACTGATATTTTCCGAATGTCAGAACACAGTAACTATTAATTTTGAACGTGTCACTAGTGAGACGATAAATCATATTTGTCAGGGGCGTTATAATAATATTTGTTCAATAATCGCTTTATATGTCTATCTATATACTCGAAGTCTTGTTTTTTATCGGCGCTATTAATACGAAAAGCTGGGGTGATTCATTTTCATGTGCACTGAAGGGATTTAAGTAAAAAGTGGAGATTTTCGGATTTATTGCGTTATTGACATGGAAATTTGAGCAGTTGGAAAACATTTATAAGCTTGGAGAACTTGTATGCGAACGTGCGGTCTACCGTGCTGCGGTGAAGGCGTTCTGTACGGTTTTATGTTCCTCAACCAAAGTTTCCCGATAACAAACTTTGTGTAATAAAATTTTCTATAAATGAAACAAGGTAACGACATAAATTGTTACGCTCAAACTTTTTATTCGTCTGTATAGTTATTAAACATCGGATGGTACCTAATCATTTTCAATTAAGCGAAGAGTAATTTGTCAGAAACAGTACTGATTTCTATGACTCTTCAATTCATTTACTTCAGTATTCCATTTAATTAAAGTACATGAAGGTAAATTGCATTGGTAAGGTTGCCTTCAACTCCATTGCATTTCTAATTGCATTTGGCAGAAGTTCTAACCTGCCTTATACACATAACCGTGTACGTTTCTAGAGTTTTCCAGTGGATGATATTCACAATCAGAGAAAGGAATGTCCTAAAAAACACACGTATTATACCTTATTTTACACATAGGTATGTAATTTTCGCTTCATATTCAATTTGCCGCTGGTAATTGGAGGATGCAACCTGTGAGCTTATCCTTTATATGTATAGCTGTTAATTAACTGGTTGTATTTGGAACTGTGCTTGATGAAACGCCTCTTTTTCCACCCCTTTCGCTTCGCGTATTTATTTTTTTCTGCAACATACTTTCGCTTTATAAATTATCTCTGGTTTTCTGTGTATTGTGCGAGCTTTTTTTTGTATTAAAAAAACTCAAAACAGAAATTATCAGTTAATTAATGTTTTGCAGAAAAAAGTACAATCTACCAGATGATCACGCTTGGTCTACTTTAAAATGTTTAATGATACCTTTTTTTTATTACGGAACTAATTTGTTTTTGTCTTTGAAGCCGAGGGTAACTGATGTAGGTGTCGGAGGTTACGCAAAGATTTTGCAAATAGGATCTAATTATGGAAGGGATACTCAACGTTTATCACATACTATATAGGGGCTGACACGGTGACGAAGGGCGTAAACGAGATTAGCTAATAATGAATCGTTGTGCTGTATTGTTAATAATTGCGCTGAAAATAAATGTAAATCATCACGTCTGGGTTTTTATTAAACTTTCAGAGAAAACAATATTTACACTATAGAATCATGTTATTTCTGTGAAATAATAATTGACTTGACAGCGTAACGTCACAATTTTCAACACCTGTCTTCTTTGATCGTAATCCGTGGAGCGCAGTTTGATTTTGTTGAGTTGGGTTTCGTTCGGGTTTTATTATTTAAGTGCTAAATATTCTGACACGAATTTCTCTTACTAAATGTTAAAAGCTCGTATTGTCACGGTAAGCGTTTGAAAATGGTTAATGTATTATTATTATCGGAGTACCAACATCTTCTATTAATATATTATAACGTAAACAATTTTTTATACAAAATTAATTATTTTAATTAATTAACTAAATGCACACGTTTACATTTAATCTCTTCTTCTACCGCATTTTGAAGTTATACAAGAGTGCGTAACCGATTTCGAACAATGTTATTCTTCAATACAGGAAACAGAGAAAAAATGTTGATTTAGAAAGGTATCCAGTATTTCAGTACACTATCTTCCTGCTGTAACGGTATCGTTGAAAAGAATTGGACTTGTGGTACGGTTTCCAGACAGTTTACAATATAAAAGGAAGATTTCCCCAGACAAGATGACATTATGAGATGATTCTTACAGCAATCGAATTGCCAAATAATGAAATTAATGGGCCGATATTCCTGGGAAATAATTTAAGGAAAAATTATGTAATTTGAAAGGAAATATGGAATTAAAATCGTTGAATTGACTAATACACACTTTAAGCGTATTTATAGCTTTGGAGTACACAAAATGAATATTATTGTCAATTGTTGAGGTTTGGTCCAGACCCCTGAAGTTAATGGTTAATGAAATTTTTGTTTCAATTCACTTAATTATAATTTGGTTGGCGAGTCTTGCGTTTCTATTTGTGTCCAAGTGGTTTCTTTTTTTTTGTTTTGTAAAAGATTCTTCCCTAGAATTATTAAATGTAATTTATCGTTTATTTCGTTATCAATTTTCGTTTTGTTAGATCATTTATGTGACAGTTCTAATTTAATTTATGGCTACTTTCATTATTGTTATAAAAGGTAGATATAATTTAGTAGCGATAACAATGCACTTAATTGGGAAAAAATGGTGTTTCCGTAGAGCATTTTTACACTAGACCAAATTCCGTGTAAAATTTTGGTACCTACGTAGCGTTAGCGTCGTTGTTAACGGTTTATTTTCTTCATTACAAAGCAGCCAACATTTACTTGTTGAATGATCCTCGTAACAGTGGTAACCTTGGAATTTTAAACACGCAATTTTTAGCGTGAAATTTTTGTTACCCCGTTATCGATGGTTAACATTCATTTTTCTCTTTCGAGCTAAGCTAAGACGTTAGTGGTGAAAACGCAAGGAATTTTAATTGCCGCCACCAATATCTTATTTATTTTTTGGCAATTACACTCATTTAATTGGGGATTCCGCATCATTGTATGAACGGATTCGCCATTAACTCCAATACTAAGGAGGATATAATTGCGTTTTTTTCTGAATTATCGTAAGTACGCCATTTTTGCATTTACATCTACTTGACGTGTACCTTTTTTCTTTAGGTTGGCTGATATTTGCTATAGAATTCTCCATCGACGATTCATCTATAATTATCCCTCTTATTTAAAGTGGTATGTCTCAATCCCGATATTTGCGGGATTGTTAGATGTTAATCCCGCGGGATCCCGGTATTTGCGGGATCTCGCAAAACTTTAAATAAATTGGCAAATAAGCAATTCTGTGCGGTTAACTTCTGTATTAAAATAAATCGCTAATTATCACAATATTTAACAAAAAAGTACCTTCGGCCTAACTTAGAACTCGAAAAAACCTTACCTGTAAAACCTCAAAAATCATAGTACATTTTTAATTTTTAAGTACAAAATTTTTTTTATAGAATGTGGCCTGTAGAATCCATAATTTCAAACAGTTCCAAGATTGGGCTACTAGTTACAGCCCTTTGGATTTTCTTTCGAAATTGGTTTCTAGTCTATAACTTTTGATTGAGAAGTCTGATCGAAAAAGTACGAAACTACGCACCAAAATTAATAAGAAAAAGTGTTTTCCCGAGAAATTTTGGTGCAGTCGATTTTTGGTAAAAAAGGAAGGTTTTTTACACTGCTTTTTTTTTTGAGGCCCTCAAAAAAAATTGTCTCAGATCGACCCGGAAAAAAAATTTTCTTATAGAATGTGGTCCGTAGAATCCATAATTTCAAACAGTTCCAAGATTGGGCAACTAGTTCAAAAGTTACAGCCCTTTGAATTTTCTTTCGAAATTGGTTTCTAGTAGGGAATGCAATCCTGCAGCAAAATCTCAATCCCGGTATTTGCGGGATTGTTAGATGTTAATCCCGCGGGATCCCGGAATTTGCGGGATCTCGCAAAACTTTAAATAAATTGGCAAAAAAGCAATTCTGTACGGTTAACTTCTGTATTAAAATAAATCGCTAATTATCACAATATTTAACAAAAAAGTACCTTCGGCCTAACTACCGAACTAACCGAACTCAAAAAAACCTTACCTGTAAAGCACAAAAACTCTTCTAAAGTGCCTCAAAAATCATAGTACATTTTTAACGAAAAAAGTTTAACAATTTATTATTTAAAAAAATAATTCGCCGTTATCAGTTTCATTAACAAAGTAAACACAGTCGTCCCCTTGGTCGACAAATTCCTCAGTCCCGCAAATTCCGCGGGATCCCGCTCCATTTATGTGCGGGATTAATCTCGCAAAAATGCTGCGGGATCCCGGTATTTCGGGATCCCGCATTCCCGGTATTGCATTCCCTACCAACGAGGGTTAGATTTAATCTCTTTTACGGTTTTAGTTTTAATTTCCAGTTTTAATTTATGCTACCAATTTAAAGACCAGTTTTAATTCAATTTTAAGTATAATTTCAGATACGTTTTATATACGCATGTGCGTAACCTTGGAGTAAATTCCCAACCTTTTGACATGGAGTCAGGCACTAGATCTGATCACAAGATTCGATCCTCAAGCAAGAAAAAACCCCCGCAACCTTTTAGCGTTTTGATCAATAACAATTTTTGCCCCATCCTGGTTATCTGCGATTACCTTTAAGTAATTTTGTTGACATCAGTAACTATCTATTTATTATGTTGAGATCTCAGAATTATTTTGTGTTGCTAATATTTCTCATGAACGTGTTCATTCACGCAGAATGTTTATAAAGGTTTATTGAATTTAATGCTTAGAATATCTTTGGTGCTTTTTATTGTGTTCTTCTAATATAGCAGCCCCCCTTCTTTAAATTTAGTTGCTGAAATTTTATTAATGAATAGGTTAGTTTCATTTTGTGGGATTGCGATAATTTTTATTGCTTTAATTTCATTTTTTAGAGGCGAGTGTAGTCTCTTTCTCTCTCACTCGGTCATTTGTGATCCGATCGGGCCTCTTTTTTGACCGGCGGGTGAAGGACGGCGCTTTCAGGTAATGTCGAAATCGAGAGCTGTTTAACCTTGCGAGGGAGCGATGAAGTCGACGAGCAAAAAATTGGCGATACGGACCCCTCGTTTGGTGTTCGAAAGCACTAATGAGTTTATTTAAGGTAAGACCGCAAGGCTTATTAATAGCATAATGGAATTGGATGAAAATTTTTTAATAGTTTGGCAACGTTGACAAGTACAAGGAGCTTCTAGAACCCGGAATTTGTTTTAAATTGAACATATTTACTTGTTAAGTCGAACCCAGGTGGTCAGACTCGAAGACGCCTGGCGGCGGACTCAAATATTTGTAGACGATTTTTACTACAGAATAATATTTCTTCCAATAATTACTTATTTAGTGGTTTTATACGAAACTAACTGGCCCAGTGATCTACATACCGCCTATTAGCCAATGGCGTGCTATGCTAACTGTACCTAAACTCATGGTTTTACTAAATTAAAAACCTTCGCGGGCATACGTCCCAAAATTTCATCGCAATCGGAAGAACCCTTTGTGAAGACATACAGATAATCGTTCATTATTTATATAGATAAAAGAAAGTTCTAATTGTATACAAAAAAAATCAGACAAGACTTTTATCTATAAATGTTCATCTTTGAAAGCTGGTTTTACTATAACCTCAAACTTCATAAAATTATATATTTAACAGACCATAACAAGTTTAACCAAACTCAGGAGTGTACCTAATGTCTTTATATGTATCAAAATTAAACACGAAAGAGTGTCTAATAAATGTAAAGCTATTAATTAGTGTATTGTATTAAGTGTATTTTCTGGATGTCGTAAACCCTAAGGTACACATTTCCGGCGTGATTACCCGGGAATTTCCTATTAAAATCAAATCATGTAGCAGTTAACGTCTCGTAAATAAAAAGGAAGGGTTTCCGATACATGCAGCGCGCCCTGCTGTGAATTGCTTCAAATGTAGTAAACGGGAAAGTGCTTTCTCCTGAACACGTCTTCCGATGTTAATTGGCAGTAGCGCCTAGAAAAACGTTTTTCATGTTCACACCAATATGTATCTTGTTCATAGTGCGCTTAGCAGCAGTCGTAGTGAAAGAACCAAATGTATATACTTTTGCCAATCTCGCATCGACATTATAATAAAATTTTAGTTTGGTTAGCGAGTTATAAAACTTAATCGAAGTTTCCTTTATATTGCCCGCAGTTTGAATTGGTTGACTACTCAGAATGCATATATGCATGTGACGAAGGAAAGTAGGTGAATGAAATGCCATTATGGCAAGGCGTAGTAAAACTTTATCGATGTACAGCCACATTTGCATCTCCCATAAATGGATCCATACGACATTCATATTCATGTAACTGAAACACTTTGTTACAATTAGAAACTGAATCACAGCCAAACAGTTGTAGATAAAGACTATAAAACCGTTTGCTTTATGGGCACATTTTACTTCCCCCCCAATTCATTTCGACACTTCCTAAGGTATTGGGAACATATCGACAAACCACAACGCCGCAGTAGTTTCCTTAATAGAATAATGGCGAGTTGAGTTTCACTGAAGTTACGACAGCCGAAGTAAAAAAAAACATATTTTCCTCACTATCGGATTTCAAATATATATTATTCTTGTCATTATTCCACCCTTCGTTCAAAGATCGACCCACATTCCAACATTCCTCATCTGAACGTCTAAGATTCTTTATAAAGGGTCGCGATGGATCTCTCGGTATGAAATCAAAGTAAACCAATGAAGCATACAGATCCATTAATTATTCCCCTTTTAACATCATCTCAACCGCCCATGTTCTCAGAACTTTCATAACTTTTTTTATGCGATCTGAATTACTTAAACTATTGATATTAAAAATATTCAGAAAAAAAAACCCGAAGATAAATCACATCTCGAATAGATTTATTGTTTGATGTTCATAAACTCATAATGATTCCATTGTGCTTAACTGTACGGGACATGAATTGAAATGCGAAGTTCCACTTCCGTTCTAATTAACAACTGGTATTAAAATATTATTGTCGTAAATAATAGGCTGTGAATTTGTATAGAATTTAGTTCTTTGTTCTTCGAAAAAATCAAATTTTTTTTGAAAAGTCAGTTTTAATTATTATGAGTGGTGTCTTTACAACGGAGGGCACTTTTAAATGTTATGCAAATTGAATCAAAATCTCAAAGTACAGTAAAAATTACGTATGATCCTGATTTTACCAATACACTGTTCTCAAGTTGTACAAGTTGATCCCTGTAAATATTGTCTGCGGACCTATACTAATGGGGTAATACTCGTTCCACTTCCAATTTCGAGTCCAGTTTCAGAAGTAAGGTTGGAACCTTACAGAGTAACCAATAGTTTTTTAATCGGCCTTAGTTGATATTCAGGTGAAAGTTAGTAGGGTGAATTGAATAGGCCCAAAAATTCAAGCTTCGTTCGGTATTTTTTTATTCGGAAAACCAAAAACGCCGTTCTTCATCAGAGGACCCCCAATTATGTGTGCCAAAAACGTCACTGAAAGAGCTGAGGCAGGAATTTCGAAAAGAGTAACCGTAAATTACCTTACCCGCTACCGAATATTGAGGAATTAATTAGAATCGTTTATATATACGTGCAGTATTTTCAGTACTATTGACCTTAAAACCAATTTTCAATACATGTTGACCAAAAACAATATACGGAATTTGAAGCAGATGGAAATCTATATCGGCTTGTTTCCAAAGAGTGTTAGACTCAATCATTAGACTAGAGAAGCTAAACGGGGCACTCAGGAAGAACACGATCAGAATTTGTCTTCTTTGCTTGAAGCAGTTAAGAATACAATCTTACAATTAATCATAATAAAAGTGCATTTAATCAAAAGTCAATTAGGCTACCTTATCGAAGATGGAGTTTTAAAACCAGATCCATCAAGGTTACAACCATTACTAAATCTTCCAGTTGCTTCAGATTCTGCCTGTCTTCAAAGAGTCATGGGCATGTTTTCGCATTATTCCCTAAGTGGATACCACGATTTTCCGAGAAAATTAACAGAATTGCTAATACCAAAGGGTTTCCAATGCAAGAACATGCAATTAATTAAAAGTATGATCCACTTGTTGAAGATGCTTGTCTACTAGAAGCTAATCCAGAATATGTTGTTGTTCGTCTTCTTGGTAGGAGAGAAGATACGGTATCACCCCAACCGAGTCTAACTGAAGTATCTGACGCTTGTGATGGATAGCAAATCCCTTCTACTACTGCTAATCATGAAAACATTTAGGAATTTCAACCTATTGTAGAACCCCTTCAGGAGGAAGGTACGGCCCCAACGAAATTGCCAACCCGCAAAGTATTTAGAAGATGTTTCAAAGTGTGGGTGCATGTAGTGATACATGATTATACTTTCTATTTATAAATTTGTCAACAAATATCTTTAGTTGTCAAACTGCTTTATTTTGTAACCGACCCATCGACATATAATAAATGGACTGCGCGTGTCAATGATAAGCGCTGATACTGCAGATGAGAGAGAAGGGAAAACTAAGAGGGCAAGCTATCTCTTACGGTTACGCATCTGATTGGTTCTTTCAATTTAATTTGAATGCGCTCGCGATCGTTTCTGTTGAAAGAACCAATCAGAGGCGTAACCGTAAGAGACAGCTTGCCCCCTTAGTTTTCCCTTCTCTCTCACCTGCAATATCCGTGCTTAGTATTGGCACTCGCAGTCCATTTATTATATGTCGATAAGCCGACCGCATATAGTCTGTCGTCAGAATTTATGTCAAAGACACTTCGCAGATTTTGGGCATTCTAAACTGCTCTTTCGCAGTGGGGTACTTTTTCGGTAAAGTATTTTCAGTGCAATGACGGGCTAATGAAAAAGCAGGTGAAAAAGTATCCTCATGTAAACAGTTCCATATGAACCAATAGTCCATCAGTCCTCCAAAGTCATAAAACGTAACGACTCAATGATGTTTTCAAATATTTTACTGCTACTACCGACCAATTATCACTGTCAACCATACATTAGACTGTGGATGATAAAACTTCTTCGCTAACCAACAGAACTATCTGTGTACGGTAATGGGGAACAAATTAGACAGCCAGTACCAAACGGAAATCGCAGTCATAACAGCGAACCGTAACATGACAATCAGCCCTGTGATGTATCAGAAACGTCAAATGTAACGTGCTAAATAGTATATTAAGATACAAGTGTATAATCAAGCCTTTAAAGCACGCGCGAGTGCGAGTTTAAGGGCACGACGCAAAGCGGAGTGCCTTTAACGTTGCAAGTGCTTTAAAGACCAATTATACACGTGTATCTTATAGTATTTTTTATTATACCTGCAGTATAATTTAAAAATAGGAAATACAATGAAGTCATATTGACGTTATACCTACTCGAATACATGTCTAATTAAGTGGGCTGGGTGTTCGTAATTTCACGATTGCCTTGGAAATGTCACTTGACGTTTGCTTATAAAAATCATCGTCTTTGTGAATTAAACGATGTCCGTTGAAAAAGATAATACACCGTCCATTAAATCGATTGTTGTAAAATCTAAACAAACGTTGGTAGGTGTAAAATCCAACTCCAGTAAAGGGCCCCATTCACATGCGGATATGTACGGCGGATCTGTACGGCGGACAGATCCGTGTTGAGCTACACACAGGCGGATATGGCTGTACACAGATCACGGACAAATCTCAATAGACAAGCAGGCGGCGTTCTATCGCTATTTCAGTTCTGTAGTACTAGCCCTGGGTTGTGTTCTTTTGAGTGCTGTGGTAATTGGTATGGATCAGAAACTTACAATAATTGGAGGTTTTATTTGAAGATACGAAAAAAAGAGACTATGGTCAAAACAGTGGTTCATGAAACGAAAAAAGTACTCTCATATGACTTTACTTCAGTTGTGCAATCTCCCCTCAGCTTCTCGGGAAAATTATACCCGAAACTTTCAAATAAGCCACCAGCCTTGGCAGAATATGCTCGGAAATGGCATAAAATAATTTCATTAGTAGTTATGGTGTGCTTGGTTGGTGGAGTAAGGCACTACAATCTTTACCAGTATTTAAACTGTTCCCCAAAAATGCGCATTGTGTTCTGGAATGTTAATATCACCGTAGTCTTCAAATTTTACATTTAAAATATCCCATAAAGGTAACTGATCGGATTGTATTTGACTAACAGTTTCACCAACAGATCATTTAAATCTTTAGCACAATTTGCGCCTGCATTATATTCAAAGTAATTTAAACAAAATATTTTTTTAAAAGACTGTTTAATTGGAGTAGATTGAGTCGCATTTCCATTATGATCTCTTAAATTTCCAAACATATTTTCAAGAATTACGTATTTGATGATTCTATGTCCGGCAAACAAATCCGTGAAACGACTACACACGTGCGTATTTGTCGGGATCGCTATCCGTGCTCGTCGTTCTGATCGACGGATGGCGAGCAAGATATGTACGCCGAACACGCGGATACACACATACGAATTGATACAGATCTGTCCCGCGTACATGTCCGCCGTACAGATCCGCCGTACATATCCGCATGTGAATGGCACCTTTAAGGCCTATTATAAGGAATATGAAAAGTTGTTTCCATGGATGAATAGGAAGTTACTTACGAATACAGTCTTAAATGCATGGATAATGCTGGCATATATGAAGGAAATGTCAAAGGTATTTAAATCTTCTATATTTTGGTGCATTCATTCAAAACTTCAAAGCAATACTGCGATTCAAAAGTGGAACAGATTTGGAAGTATACCCTAAATTACGCGCGTTTGTGAAAGCTTCAACCAAAGGATAGGTACAAAAGCCAAAGAAATGTTCTGCATTTACAGAAAGCGACCTAAGAGGATTTTTTATTTCATCCAGATGACAGTTTCAAAAGTCATACTTGAAGTATCGTTACTTAGCAACTTTAAAGCACGTGTGTTTTAAAGGCCTTTTTTCGCACGCATTTGAGTGTTTAAAACGGAGATTGTGATTCAGGTATAATAAAATAGTTATTTGTGTACCAAGGCCGTAAAAGTGATCTTTTTTGGCCGAAGCTGCTGTTTGTGGCCGAGGCGGTAGCCGAGGCCGCAATTCAGATGAGGCCTAACAAATCACTTTTGGCCAAGGTGCACACAACATTTTTTAGGCGATCATCAAAAAAGAATTCAAAAATTTGCTCATAAACATATTTTTTCTGAAAATCATAGTTATCTTAGACAATTAAAAACAAAGCAATTCCTGTCATATGTAATAAATTATAATTAGCATCTTTGCGTGTGTTTTGTGCGTATCAAAATGGGTGATAGCGACAGTTCAGATACCCAAAATGAAATTTTGGAAGCTGCAAGCGTTGCGCTTGCGACCCTAAGTCATATATGATATAAAAGCAGGCGTTTGAGAGTAAAAGTACAATCGCAACTTCCTCGGTTGCACAAGATTTTAATAATGTCAAATGCAATAGGTCCTTCGTAACTGTGGCTTCCAAGACCTTATAGTTAATGTACAATTATTAGAAACCTGATTACCTACTTTGATGGTAGGTATAGGTAGCTACTTGTGTTCTCGGTTAATTGCTGGTGATTCTTCGTATAATAATGTAAGCAATAACATCTTCCTCATGTTTTGGTTCTACACTTCAAAAAGGTCTCTGCAAGCAGCAAAGATTGAAACGTCAAACTATAATTTTAAATGTGAACATTGTGATTACGCAAAGTAGTGTGAAACATTCCTACAAGTCTGAAAATGAAAAAAACGCACGTGGATGGACCCAATCCTTGATGAGGACAGACCAGATAGACGCTTTCTATCAAACAGATTACTGGTTCTCACACCACACATCAGTTTCAAATAAGTACAGTTTGACAGATGTGTACAATAAAGTAAAGTTTGACAGAAGCGTACAATAAAGTGAAACTTTATGGCCGCAAAAGCGACCACAAAATCAACGTTTTTGTGATGATAGCCTAAAAAAAACGTTATTTTGCCTATAGGCAAAGGCAAGACATTTTTATGTGTCAGGTGTTGTTTGGTGCTTTGCTTCCGGAAGTAATTAATGTTTGGTGTGTTCGGATTGTATTGGTATATTAACTCAAAAACTGTAAGTAATATTAAGATTTCTTGGTAGTTGTTTGTAATTGAACGCAAATGCGGGATTTACTTATTCGGACACTTTAGTCTAATTGCTGATTTTATTGCTTAATTTCAAGTGTGTTTGTAGAATCAACTTTATTTATGTAAAATTATGCAAGTCGCGTGTTCATTCGATTCCTTTAACAACGAAGAGAGAAGTCTCATGCTCAAGTACGATTAATTTATTGATTTGCGCCCAAAGTCTATTTAAATGTTTTTCAAAATTCAAAACAGACCTTTTGGAATTTAAGGACTTTGCTCGTGGCCAGTGTTTGCTTGGAAGCAGGAATTTAAACTCAGAATTGAATTATTTTGCTGTGCCGGGGTGCGGATGTGTACCGAGAGAAATAAACGTATGTTAAATTGACAGTTTAATAGAATGAGTAGGTTTAGTCGCTCTTTAACCGCGAGGGTAGATGAAATGATCACTTAAACCGATATATAGAGATATAAAGTGAAACAGATGATTATGCATTCTAATAGCATCAGACATTCTTATTATGCGACATGAAGCACGATATAAAATATCGTTAATTACATATGACAAAGCTGTTTCTATGGCGACGACCGCGATGGCAGAAACTTAGTGCGGTTTTTTCCCGCCTAAATTAAATTCGGAATTGTCAGAAGCTTTACAATGATTTATAGGGCTTATACTATAAAATATTTGTATTGTACAGGAGGATAAAGGGAAACTAATCATCTCGTGAGAGTTAATTCAGTCGTGGAGCTTTCTCACAATGGGTAAAATATCCCTTTATCGTCTAAATACCTATTATTACTGAGCTAGCCGTGAGTAAAATAAAATTAATTGCCGTCTTACAATTTTTACCAGTAGGTCCATTTTATTTAATCCAAATTAGGTCTTCGACCCTTGTAAATATAAATAAACCGTTTTTTTAAATGACACAGTTACCGTTGGAAGGTATCACGAACAACTAAATTAATATTTCATCAATAAAACAAAGATACTTCCAACATACCAGAGCAAGAGTCAATACAGCATAAAGCGCTAATTTCTTGCGTGAATTTGAATGATGATTTATTTAGTTAATTATTGTTCCTCTCTTATTCTGGGCTCTCAACAGGCTTTGGCCCAATTACAGAGTGACCCGCTTTGCCACTGAGCTACACATTCGGTGCAGATTTCTCAATGAGACTTCATTCTATTATTTTTTTTTCCTCATTTAAAGACTCGGTATTTTTAAGAACCTGTTGCCGATTTAGATCGACTAGAAAACGCAAGAGAGTCCTTGAAAACATTGAAGCGACGTCTTGACTTTTGTTTAAAATCCAAAGACCGGCACTTTCAACAGCTTTTCTATTTCGTAAATAAAACAAGTGATTTTCATTAAATTTATTAACGACAAAATATCTATATGAAACTAGTTAATATTTTTTAATACGAAACTATGACTATGTATTTTAAAGCAGTCTACGCGTCTTCGATAGTTTTGAATTTGATGGGCTGCTTACGACTATTGTCATTACACGAATTAAACGTTCATTTCACCTAAACGTCTTACTTTGATAATGGTCTTCAAAATTATATGACCAAAACATATGTATATGTAATCAACAACAAAAAGAATAAACAAAATACCCTGCAAAATACATTTGGGAGAGACGTACTTTATCAATTATAACAAATGTTGGTTTAATTTTAAGATACTTGTCCAAAACGATTGTGCATAAATGATTATTTAAAATTTCGTAGAAGGCAATTACTGCGTCTTCCAAAAATATGGAAAATTGTGTAATGATTACAAAATATGGTGTAGGTAACCATATTATTAAATTGTTTGACATTTCACCCTCTGTTCTCGTTTAATCCCAACGGAAGGAAAAGTGACACTTTGGGTTTTTAAATGGAAGACAAAACACGTTGATTTAGTTCATGGGATAGAAAGAAGTCTTTTTTTAGAAAGATGTTGCTGCAGATACTAGAATCTATTATTGTGAACAAGAGAGGAATACCATAAATGACTAAATAGCGGCGTTACTCACCTATTAGTCGAGTAAAATTAGAGTAATATTTGCTCAAACCTAGAACAAATTCGGGACAAGCAACCGATGTCCGAAATTAGTAGTACCAATAATGCTATTTAACATACTAAAAGTCCCCATATGTCCGAGGTGCGGAACATCCTGAAAATTGCGCCGCCTTCTTGGATTTTCATGTTTTTTGCTAATAACTTTGTTATTATTATTTTTTTCGGAAAAAGTTAGGAAAGGGAATTTGTGAATCTTTAAAATACGAATCCAATGCTTCTTTATTTCTCGAAATCGATTGGAAACTAAGGGAGTTATGATTTTTTTATTGTATCAATAATCGCACTATACACGAATAACTTCGCGAATAATTCGATATTTCCGATAGGCGAAATTCATTGGAACTTTATAGACCAAAGAGTCTAAGACTAATTATTCTTTATCGATTCAACAATTTTCAGTCCAAATGTTAGTTTACCGCCCCCTCCTGGGGCAATATTTTCAAATAACTACCGAATGGACGAGCTTCTTAAACAAGGAGAAGCATTTATATTGAAGTGGTACGGTGCCAAAAAATGCAAAACGCTCGATGACTACCGGTACATCAAGTACAGCCAAGTCGTGGCAAGGCTCTTTACCAATTTCGAGCTAGCAACATTACCTTCTACATCGCATGCTGCTAGAGATTACATTTGAGACGGGTGTATCTACAGATCCAGAATTGGATGGGTGAGGAATTGAACCCTAAAGAATTTGACTGGTTTACGAATCAAAACAATGTCTTGGAGCCCGTAAGAATGTAAAAACTCTGTGGACTGGATCTCATTTTGAAAATGCTGTTTTGCGGTTGGAAAGAAACGTGTTCTAATTCTTGTAGCTGTAGGAAGTCGGGGCTCAAATGCACTGCATGTTGCAGGAATTGTACTGGCAATTTTTGCGGCAACAGCTTAGACCCAGAAAGTGATGATGCTGAACCTTAACCCTAAATTGTCCATTGCAAACAAATATACGTTAATCATGTTTAGTTTTTTAATTAGTTTAGATCAACTACTTATACCAGAAAAGGGGGATGAAGCGAGGGCAGATGGGCAGGGAGGGGTGGGAGGGCAGGAGGGGGAAGTAAGGGCAGGGGGGATGTTACACATTACTCCGCTCATGTCTGGGGGAGGGGGGAGTGTTGCTCTGTCGTGTAGTAGGTATACACAGCGAATGCTGTATAGTGCGATTATTGATACAATAAAAAAATCATAACTCCCTTAGTTTTCAATCCATTTCGAGAAATTAAGAAGCATTGGATTTGTATTTTAAAGCTTCACAAATTCCCTTTCCTGACTTTTTCCGAAAAAAATAATAATAACAAAGTTATTAGCAAAAAACATGAAAATCCAAGATGGCGGCTCAATTTTCAGGATGTTCCGCACCTCGGAGGTATGGGGACTTTTAGTATGTTAAAGAGCACTATTGGTACTACTAATTTCGGACATCGCTTGCTTGTCCCGAATTTGTTCTAGGTTGAACTCTAATTTTACTCGACTATATGGTTATACAAACATACACCCAATATGAATGCTGATTGCAACTAAACAGAGAATAAAGTGGATAGAAAATTAAACTAGTTTTCAAAATCATTGGTGTACCTACTGCGTGCCGATGACCAATCTAATTAACAGTTACTCTATGCTCATGTGAGGCCTTAACTGTTGCACCGAGTGAAGTCTGTATAGTGTACAGGTACACTTAATGTGTTTGCATAGTATACTCTTCAGATGAAAACACAAACGATGAAATATATTAGAACTTATAAGCACAGGTGGCGTAACTTTCTAATGTTCTTAATAAATGATTAATTTTAATTATCCTTTGTGAAACCGGCCATAAGCCTTTTAATTTCATGAACAACTTCCTCGTGAGAAGAGGATTAGGTACGTACTTATGTATCAAATTGTGTATTAGGCACTACTTGAAGTCAAATTACCCACAATTAACAATAAACGACCCAAGGAACACTCACTCTAACAAAGTGTAACTCTGTTTTCCGTTCTTTACCCCCACAGTCCGATAAAATCGCGTAAAAGGAGCGATGTATGACGCTTATATAGGAAATACTTTTGCAACCCCTGACCCATAAATCCTTTTGCACAATAAATCCTCCTCAAATAACTTATATGCAACCCACATTTCCTTCTATTTGAGAAAGTTACTTGTAATCACACAAATAATGGTGACTACATATCACGTTCGAGTAAATTCGAATAAATATTTGAATAGTCATAGGCAATGCAATAAATTCCGGAACCGCTGTCAATAAATTTTGCGTACGTGTTTGCAAATTTAAATTTGCATTATCACATTCATAAAGAGAATCCGCGAATAATTAGTTTATATTTGACAAAAAATCCGAAATCGTCGAGATTTTCTAATTCAAGTAGCTTATTCCACGCTCCTTCGCATCACTAATGAAACATTTCTTTTGGAGTTTATAAGAACAGTGCTTCATCGAGCGCAACAGTCAACAGAAAATCAATAATACGAATTCCACATCTCATTTCCGTTTAGTAATCAAATGATTTTTGCAATTTTTACTTTAAAAGAAAAATCTATTTCGAAAAAATGCAAAACAGTAAAGTATGTGCTTTGTATTCTGGATGCCGTTCAGAGTGCTGACCCGGTATAATGGCACCAAACGACATTGACTGCACTAGACCCCACAACAGCTCTTACATGAAGTGATTCCTCCTCCAGCTCATATTCAGCTTACAAGGAAGCGTGTTGAAATTCACTCATCCATGGAGTGGTTGGTTTTATGAGATTTTCTTATAATGTGTCTCCTTAAACATCATCTTTTGTTTTAATAATTGAAAATATTTAAGACGAGGATTACGATTCGCATCTCGTTGGTAATTGAAATTGACTAATTAATTTCGACGTAGTTCAGATAACGAGATCCTTCTAATTAGAAAATTGATTATCCAACTTACTTTCGTTACGTTCGGCGTTAATATAAATCAGTAAGCAATAAATCCGCGACACAATTTCAATTTTGAGCTACTCTCAATTAGATAATATTTTACGCTGAAACAAATCCTTTAAAATTCATTGCCGTCCTATTTCTTAACGGTTTTTTATACAGTTGGGCGTTAATTGAAAGAAAATCCGGTGGAAATGGAAGAACGGTAACTTAACCCAAGACAGTTACAGGAAAGAGAGTAATGTACTTTTTGATTTAAAAATTCATACATCTTCTCTTACCTAAAGCCATTATTACACCTGAATTTTACCCATTAATTTTTTTATTAGCGGCACTTGGTGAAAACCAGGCGAAGGGTGAACTTTTTTTATCAAATGCTGCCCGTTTCCGTGTTCGCAGAAAAATAATTTCGTGTAATGGATATTTTCCAGCCAATTCATTCGGGTAATTTAAGCGAGATTAAAAAAATATTTATAGTCATCGCTTACCATCTTTTCCGGCAGATGCGGAACTTGATAGAATTACCGCACTAGAGAAGAACACTAAAAACGTTTGAAGCACAACGTGATACATTATGACCATTTCCTATAAGGGTCGCCGAAGGGATTGTTAAAAATCACAGCCACTTATACGCGCGACTTTCAGTGATAACCGTTTTAAGGACATTCCCAGTTTTATAAGTTGACACTTACAGCACTGCTATATTACTTTTAACAATGATATAATACGGAAAGAGTGGAAATATCCATTATTGTGTCTAAATTAAAATTATCACAGATTCGAATTAGGTCACGAGAAAGTATGTAAATTCCTCCCTTGCAGTTGATGAAGTTTTGGTAAGCGGAAGAACACTAAACGGTAAAGGAAGGACGCCGAAGGTATTTAATAATTAATTCGGTAAACAAACAATCGTTTATGATAGTACCTAATTTTCTTGGCACGCCCGTATATCCGCATCACGAAAACTGTTAAAGTTTGTTTTATGTTCAAAAGGGAATAAGCACCCGATTGCTGCAACAGGGTATACTCGTAAAAGCTTTGAATGAAAATTTAATTCTGTTGCGTTCTACGGCGACTTTTCCAGACCAAACTTTCTCGTGAAAAGTTTCCTCATAATTTTCCGAAATTGAAGCCTTCGTAAATGATTAACTATAAGTAAGATATGAGTCACTTATCAGTTGATTAAAGCACGCAAAGTTCACATAAATTATATACCGTTCTTAAAACCTCATTCCCGTAGCGGTGACGTCGCTAATGATTTATAATCGATCGGGGTTGCGGACGCTGGTGGCGCCTGCATCGGAGTCCCCTTGATACTGGCTCTTCTCGCGGGTATCGCCCCACTTGCGTCTCGACGCCCAGCGCATGCCTTATCAACCCTTATTGTTACCTGTGCAACAATCAGAGTTCTTGCATGTCTAATTTTTTTCCTCATTTAATTAAACTTCACAGTTGTTCATTTTGCTTATTCTGCAGTCAGGAATCTAATTTCTAGACCGAATACAAAAGCAGTGAAATGCGCGTTATATTGTAGTTTTGAGGTTTAATGGAGGATGCAATTTTGCGCAGATTAGTTTTTAATAAAGGTTTTCATTGTCTAAATGTCATAACTGTTTGCCAAATTGCAAAATCTAAATTGAAATTCCTTTCTAATCTCATTATAACTGAATGCATGTATTGAAAGAGACAAGTATAACGAGAAGTTATTTAGCTATACTTACCAATACATGCAAATCTTATTTTTCTGACAGAAAATTGATAATTTCACCTAACAATTTTGAACACAAAAACTGCGGTTTACCGCATTTACTGTCTTCCACTTGAGTTGCACGTGAAAACTATTTAGAAAAATTCCCCATCATGTAGAGTTAGTAGAAATAAGAAAATTAACTACGTTTCGGGCAACAAACTGCACCCTCGGGATTAAAACACACACTTTAGTCCCTTGGTATATACTATATACTATTATTACAAAAAAAAAGTGTGTCTTTATCAACCGCTACGGAGAACAACGATTATTTTGTGTTTCTTTCATCCAAGATGGCGGCGCGAGCAGTTCCCCAAGATCGAAAACATGATTTTTGTTCAAGGCCCATACCTGAAGAACATAAAAAAATTACTACTACACCACCTTTTGTAGGGCAAAGGTCGTGTAGGTTTTTGGGTATCCCTTTTCTGATTTTGTGAAAATATTTCCACCAGAAGAGATTCTGATCTCGTTTTTCGACGTCAAAATAACGAATCGAAAATCAGTTTTTGAAAATTTGTAAAGAAGTTTCACCTGTAATTCTTGGGAGGATCACAAAAGTGATCAGAGGTTTGGTAGGCACACTCTTTATGTTAATCAAACTTTATTGACGCCATTTGGCAAAAAGTATTTACACTTAATACAAAACAAAACCTAAAATGTATGTGTTTTCTCTAGGATCATCCTCATTCGCTTCTCTCTCTTTCCGGCACCTCACTCCTGCTTCCTCATGTCCTTTTCACCTCCTTGCATTGCCATAGCATGTGCTCTATGTTTTCTTCTCTTATCTACATATTACATTTATCTCTCTCCGCAATGATTTTCGTATTAGTTTCTTGTATCTACTGTTTCCTACTATTTCACCCTCTGTGGGCGTTACTTGTGCATCAATATCCCTTTTTGTCAACTCTTCTTCTATCCTCTCCAGAATTTCTCCTCAAACCGTCCGCATGAATTTCTTTCATAATATCTATTCCTTTGTTCTTACTCATTCACTTTCTCTTTCACTCCTTTCCTCGAATGTTATCGTCCTCCGTGCCGACGCTATCCTTAATATAAATACATACATATAATACTGCGTCTCTTATAAATCGGCACTACTACACTTCTTCCTTCCATTCTTCAGGTAGTCCCCCACTTTACCATACCTTGTTTAATAGATTCCTCATCCTATTTGTGGCGAAAATCCTATTTCCTCTCACCCTGCACGTTCCTGCTGCTTCTTCAGTCCCTTTCAACCACCACTCAATTCCTATCACTTCTATCACCTCCTCTTTCTCCTGTTCTCCTTGTAGTACCTTAATAAAGTGTTGTTTGCAGTCCTCTATTTGTATTTCTCTTTCACTTGATTTATGTTTCTCTTTTTCTCTGTTAATTATCTTCCAACAGTCCTTCCCTGTTTTTATTCCCCTGATTTGTACTACGTATTCTCTTATGTATACTCTCTGTCACACCACTCCTTTCTATTCTTCCCTCTTCTTCAATTATCTGTTTCCACGTTATTGTTTCCTTGATACTCTTCTCCACATTTTGCCGCTCCTCTGTACTTCCTCCTATTTCTTCCTCTTGTTCCTGTAGTATCCTTCTATACGACTCCACAGTATATCTGTTCGTCTTAGCATCGTTACCTTTTAAACTCATTTCCATCGGTTGGTGATCCGATTCTATCCTCTTTCTTACCTTAAATTCTTCTGTTTCGTCCAATTAGCGGCTTAAGTTTTACCATTCATATTGAATATGCTGCCAACAAGGCTAATAGAATGCTGGGCGTTACCCTTCGAGCGACAAAAAATTGTACATACTTTGAAAAGCTCCTACTGAGAGTACTGTAGCTTTAGTTGCAACCCTTTTTATCGTGTCCATGCAGGCAGAATTGCATCGATCCATTTTTTTAGATCTCTTTGTTTTAAATTTAACTTAAACCTACAACATAACAAAAAGGTACTGTACTTCAATATGATGACATTGGACCACAGAAGGATTTTACTGGATTTCAAAGAACTTTTAAAGTACCTTAAAACTTGTTACAATGATGACTCAATCATATCTCGTATATTCTTTAGAGTTTCCTGCTACACGAACAAATCTCCGACACTTTTTTGGCATGAAAAATGTTCAACTAATTTTGAATTGTGCCCTCCAATCGTTAGGCTGGTAAGATCTTATAATCAACTAATTTCAAGAGATGTTGAGAAAGTATATATCTATTCGACATTGAAGTTCGGTTACAAGTAGTTAACATTTTGGCCCTTCAAGCCCCAATCAGTAATCGTTAAGCCATGTAGTTAGATACGTGGATTGTTGTTTGTCCTAGCCGGGAATGGAATCGAGAGGAGCTCTCTTCGACGACTCCATTTACTCCATTTCATCAAGTGGGGTTTGTAAATTAATATTAATTAGTACTTGAGAATATTTTGTATTTGTGGGGAAGGTTGAGAACGTTAATTAATTTTGTGATTTTATCTGATGATCCTTATTATAATAAACCAATATTTCGTTCGTCAATTTGGATGGTTACTTTTCGTTGTAGCCTCTCAGATTCATGCAGGGAGAGTCAATAACAGAGAAGCTGGGTGACGCTCAACTTGGGGTAAGTTCCAACGAAGTCGAAGATATATGCCCAGCACGAACCATCCCTGAAAAGTTTTCCATGTTTCATTTTTTTAATTGTAAAAATCCATAAGCTAGCTGGCCGTTTATTCCATTATACCGTTTAAAATTCTCCATCCTCTCATTTTGATATTTCCTTTGTTGCCCTTGTTGACGGAACATTAACCATTTAATTTTTCTAATAATTTTTAATTTATTTCATTGCGGATAAATTTTCCTTTATTCAAAATTCTATTACCTACTTATCTTAAACACACGAGTGTTTTATCTACAAACCTGCGCCGACGAAAAGTGCAGACCAGTTGTTGGCGTTTTCGAATGCAGACACATAAACGTACCTACTACAATTTACCGAAGGTTTTCTATGTGAAGTGGCTAGTGCCGGGTACTACTACTATAATAAGCTGATAAAGGGGATCCCCGCACCTACAAACATCCGGCTCGAGGTAAGTGGATGAGCATTGGTGTGTACTTATATTGTTTGCGTAATTTTTCTTAATACAGTCCGCTAAAAAAAATAACAATTTTTTTCACTCCTGTTGCGTGGACAGCCCTCTTTATCTTTTGATTTTCTATCTTGTGTTCTCTCTTCCTATCTTTACCCGTTTTCGTTTATTCCCTGTTTTGACATTAAAATCTACCCCCAATATTAGCCTCTTCACCTGTCATTCCATCTGTTATATACACTTATCACGTCCTCCTACATTTTCCTCCTTCGTTCCCTTATCCCTTTTTTACCCCTGTCAATATACCTCTTTTTGCTCTTCCCTTTCGCCAATTTGTTCTTCCATCTATATTCACTTGATATCCTATTTTCTCTCAATTCTTTTCTTCTAGGAAGGAAAAGTAAATTTATCACCTCTTAATACTACAAAAAGAAAGTGTAATTGCAAGGTTTGGCTATTAAATAACAGGACTGACGTAATAAAACGGTTTTATGGTAAAAATTAAGACCTTATTTTCAAAACGTCCAAATTGTACCACTGATTTACAGTTTGACCATCTGGAACTGAGTAGATGTGTGTAGAGGTGCTTCGGACTTGGTAGTACACGATCATCATCGTCTTAAATTTCGATTTCCTTATTTTGAATTTCTTCATTATTGGCGAAAAGGAGGCCTCTTTATAATATGGACTGCCGCGTTTTTGAAAATCTAACTTTCACCACATAACTGTGGCTATTACACGAGGAAGGGGAAATTTTCTTAAATTTTTCAATTATCTTTATACCAATCTGGATATATTTTCACAACTGTCTTTACTATTAATTACTTATTTTTTTTACATTCTCTGTACCTACCACCGAATCAGATGCGAAGCTTCTGTTTCTGAAATCGCAATTATTCGGTAATACCCCAAATTAAGACATGATGGCGTAATTTCGATTTGGTTCCCCACGCAAGCTTGATTTGTCAACGTATTTTTGTGTGTATATGTTATGAAGTTCAAATTCATTTTTCATTCAATGTAATTGAAAGGTTCACTGAAAGTAATTATAAATGAAATAAACTCAATTAACTAAGTTTATAATGTAGTTAATTAGTTAATTAAGCGCAAAACCATATATTGGGTTTGTGTCCGTATAGAACGTGACCGCGTGTTTGATTGTTTGATTTGTTTTATTAATATGCATAACCACTTTGTTGTCGGTATTTACGTATCGAAATTATTTGTACGAGAATTTATCTAATCAAAGTTTATTTGCACTAGCTGTGCAATGTGCATTTCAAATCATTTTTATTACTCTGATATTTAAATTTTGGTTGAAATTAAAGTACATTCATACTATTCATCGACAATAAATACGTGACGTTTGCATTTCCGGGTATGTACTTGATGAGTTCCAATATGACATTATTTGAACCTACTTGCTCCAGGGATGTTCATGGTATGTTAGGGATGTTATGATAATCAGTGTTTTAAGAAAAAGGGCTTTTTATATTGTCTAGTAGGAAATTGTTTTATTAATGTAATAAAATATGTGCAGACGACGATGTTACGTTAAAACACCCATACGTGTTTTGGTCAAAATTTGCACTCTGGCACGCTCCACCCGCCACCGAGACTTTCTCGTTACTTGTTTTAAGGTAAAGAATAAAATTGGCATTTGATGAAAGACCTTAAATGGCTCAGTATAAAATCACCTTTTTACTAAATACTGTCAGATTTGAAACAATATTTAATAAGATTAATCAGAAAATCAAATGCAGTCACAGACTTTCCAAAAATGCTCTGAAACGTGAAATGTGTTGAAAATTTAACTTCGTACCTTTTATGCCGCAATCATCATTTCGTACCTAAGTGGGAGACGTTTCAGAAACTGAAAAGTTCAACTAGTCAGACAATTAACTTCCTCCGGTAAGGTCCTATTAAAACACACAGCACAATAAAGCGAAGTTTGACAACATGACCGTAATAAATTGCGGTATGCGGTTTCGCTAGGTCAAAGATATCGACAGAATAAGTTCGTATGCGGCCTTAGAGCGCAGGTGGCGATTAATTGACAATTTTATGGGCTTAATTTCCGTAATTGTGTATATTAGATTATTTGAATTTAAAAATTTTATTTAAACGAAATATTTAAAATTGTGTAACAAAGAAGAAAACAATAATTAACTATAACAAAAAAATTTCGTCGAACTGTTTTTCAGTTGGGAGAGTGCCCAGGATACATGCACTATTTCCACGTTGGATGGCCAAGGATATCCTTTGAAATAAAAATTGTTTAGCGCGTTTGTCGCCGGATTCCGCAATTAAGCTTTTGCCTATTTTATTCAGAAAATCTCTTGATTCCTTGCACCATGGTCCAAGTGTCTCGAAGGCAAGTCCCATAAATATATAATCTTTCTTTAGATCTCGATATTTGTTGTGCTTTTTTGAGCATGCCTCTTCTGCTGCAGCTCCGGCTCTTATTGAAGTACTTTTAAGGTTTGTTTGGGATAAAGTGTCCACGCATGTACAGTCCCATGCAAGGGAATTGGCCTTTAGCATATGCTGTAAGCGTTATCTCATCAGGTCGTTTTCCATCAGAACGATATAGTCCAACCGGTTCCAAAGTAGACGATATGCTGATGGAAGTAAGTGCTCGGTGAATTATTTGATTTAACTCTGTGTGTCGTGACATTCGACCTTGGCTGTTCACTTTGCAGCTAAGCCCATGGTATCCTTTTTCATTCACTATTTCTTCACAATTTGAACATGGATGTATTTCAAATATTTTACAACCTAGTCTTAATGCAACACATGTTCGGAAAGTTGAATTATACATTTGTGTGCCAATGGTAGTTGATGGTAATGAATGTAACCATGCACCAGACTCTTTCTCCATTAGCGCCAGTATTCTAGCTTTATCTATTGGGTCGGTCATTGACAGATGATTATTAATTATTCTATTTGTATTGATGTTGTCCCAAATTTTCTGTACACTCGGTAATGTGGAAGTATCATTGTTGATTGTATTCCATACCTCCATCGCTTCATCAAATTGGAAAATGCATCCCTCTTTGTCCATAAATGAGAGAATCTGAGAGACAAGAGGGTGCACGCCATTAGCAGAAGCAATGAAAGCTGGTAGACAGATGTCACCAAAACATCTTATACCTAGTCCTCCCTTGTGAATAGGTAACGTTGCTTGAATCCATTGAGTTTGATTTAGTCTAATGTTAAGAATTGATTGTAAAGATTCTAATAGTAGCGAGTCAAATGTGGTTATCAAATTGTTAAATGTCCATAATAAAAATGTCAGTTTAGGTATAAAAAGACAGTTTTTCAGCAACGTGTATGCAACATGTGAGTTAACATCCTTTAGTCTATCAATGAGAAGCTGTAATTTCGTTTTTTTCTTATCCATAAATATTTTTGTAGCCTCTTCGTAAACAGGTGCACCTAGAGTCTTTATGGGTTATTCTTATTCCTGGTGATATTTGGTTAAAATGATTCACTATTTCGACGTTTGGTGTTCCTGAGCAAAAGAAAATTTCACACTTGTCTGGATTAATTTTTAGTCCGATTTTATGTGCTTGTTCAATGATAGATTTAAAGCAATCTAACGCTCTTTCAGGTGTATCGGCGATTGACGCATCATCTAGGTACCAAAGGTTAAGTTCTGATTTAAGATTTTCCACAATAGGGTGTACTGTCAAACTGAAAAGCAATGGTCCACAGTTATCACCTTGCTGGCATCCGGTTTCAGATGAAATGGTATGATTTCCAAACGTGAGAAGTGTTGGGTCTTTGTAACATTGATATAAGAATGGATAGAGACCTGGTACTATTTCTTTAACTTGTCTTAACATAGCATCTCGGTTGACCGTGTTGAAGGCATTTCCAAAATCAACTTTTATAAGAATTTTGTTTTGGTTCCTTACATCATTGACATATGCTCGGACAGCATGGATTACGGTTTCAGTGCTCAGTTTAGTTGCAACACCTAGTTGAAGTGGTGATAAGTAATGATTGACGTGGCTACGTACTAAAGAACAAGCCACTTTTGCAGTCAAGCGCCGGAATGAATTTCCACATGCAATTGGTCTGATCCCACCGTCTTTTTTAACCAATGTGCATAATGACGCTCCATAAAGCAATGGACATACATTTTTGTTTACCTTTCCTGAAAGTAAAAAATTGACCAGGTCTGTAATTGCTGTCAAAAAGGACCTCAGAAGGCTAATAACAATCCTTGTTACAAGAGGAACTGATCTCGATAAAATAATTAAAAAGGCAAAGGAGGAAGCAAAAGAGCCTATTAGGGCACTAAAGGCAAAGTACAGTATCAAGGCTCCCAAGTCCAAATTAAGCAACTACACGATAACCATGTCCCGTATTGGTGCCTGCTTCCCTGTTCTGCCATGGCAGCAAAGAAGAATGCTAGACTTGGTATTCATGAACAAAGCTCTTTTGCTAAGGAAAATCCCAGAAGCCTTCTGACTCCATTTTTCGCTGCGCTAATACCCAGTCATAGAGTCTTAGGGGCTTTGACAGATGAGCTTTTAGCAAGGCATCTGGAATATCTTCACCTCTTCAATACGTTCATGCATCAGAACACAACAGCTCCAGATACAGAAAACATAGAGAAGTTCCAGTTGATAGCTCACTCTTCTCCTGTACTTGATGACGAGATGCGAGTAAACTGGTGCAAGAAGTCTGGGATTTTAGAAGAGACGGTTACCACAAGGGGAACGCTTATATATGATGCTCCATGGCTAGGACCTACCAAGCAGCCATCAGTTTCAACTTCGCCCTCATTGTCCAAAAAGAGATCAGCTGAAGAGGCTGCTTTCGCAAGAAGTGACAATACCAAACGCACAGATTAGGTTAGGGTTTTATTTCTAGGTCCTAAGAAATTTCTGTTCATTTTAATTAATTAGCTTGTTTTGTGATATAGAGTTCCTTTTAGTTTATATTAAACCTAGTTTTGACAAGGCTTCAATTTCTTATTCCAACAATTAGACAAATGTGTAAAAGCACAACCTGACAATCAGACAACGTTGCTAATTTAGCAATCAGACATTCTGCTCAAATGACCATCAATTTAAAGATTGAGATCATAAGCGGTCAAAGGACTACCTTTACACTGCCGCTCCTCTCTCGCACTTTTTCCTGTTATTCTAGTGCGCCGGCTGAAAAAACCGAAACGGAAGCGGAAACTCGTTAGCGCGCGCCCAATTTCGGGATCCCCACCGCGTTCTTTAACCAATGTACTATCGCTATTTGACAGCTGTACCGGCTATAAAATCGAAACGGAACAAATGCAAATGGACGAATCATGTGAACTCTTATCGCAGCGATGTGGTATCTAACCCTTGGTATCAAAATTCGTCTGGTTGTCCCCATAAACCTACTTGAGATCACCAACCGCATGAAGCGGTACATATGAAAATTTACGCGATAACCCAAAATTTTTGAAAGAAACTTAACAAGAATGATACAGGCCTTCAAATCATACATGAACTAATTTCTAAAAGCTGACCGACTCCAAAGGGATACATTGTCAGGTGTAACCTAGAAGAAACCACCCTTATTGCCATTTCAAAGACTACAATCAATTTAAAATCTCGCCTACACCCATGTGTCTCTCTTTTCTTCAGCGAAACGTACCTAATTTGAAGCAAAAAGATACGTACAGTGCCTAGGAAGGAGACCAACTCCGGAGTAGACAAAAGGCTTCCTTAGGCACCCAGATAAGAAATGCTAGACTTTAAACGGGGGCAGAAACCACCCTGATTACCGAGAAGCGGGGCTATCTGGAAAAGGTACAGAGGAAACCTAAAATTCACAATTCTTATCATACCTTTTTAGAATTCATACATCAAAAAGCGTTGTAAAAGGTGGCCTTACGCAGAAATAATTGGAGTTCTTCTGGACACCTTGATTTTGGAGCATTTCGTACAGCTCTGATATAGTCGCCTGACGCCATACGCGTCGATTTTATGGCACAGGGCTTGCAGGACAGGTTCGGATCGGTATAGATTAAAATCATGTGGAGAAAACGCTCCAGTGTTGCGGCAAGAGCCTACTTCAGGTTTTCGGCAAATATTATAATGTCGTCGATTCCTGCCACTAACTTAAAAGACAACCCACTATGGTTGAGTGAGTCCTCAGGGCCAAAGCGGGTACCAGAAGACAACACTATACGCATACTGAATGAAATTTAGTGATGCTATTCAGTAGCATTGAGAACTGTAGTGGGCTACGTTGAGGAGACGATGTAATTTAAATTCGTCAGTTAAATGACACTACCTAGTATACTCGGAAGTGTCCTGCATTCATGTAAATAACTATTAAGGTGCAGGAATTAATAGTAAACTATTACAAAAGTTGGGGCAATACACTATAAAGCGGCACAACTCTACTCTGTTTATCATCATGTATTAGCACAATGTATTATTTCGTATAGAGATAATAATAATAATGTTTCTTTATTAAGCAAAAATAAAACATAAGAAAAAGAAATAAAAATTTCAAATGTAAAGAAAAATTGCTTAAAAGGTGGGAGATCGGCCAAAGGCCGTTTTTCACTCCTACCATCGGTACATTAAGCGACGTGAATTCATAAAAATGCTTAGACGTATTTGTCAATTACAGTTGAATAAAAGACGTGACACGTTGTCACTGAAAGAGTGATACACATTTTCATGTTAAACCATCCAACCACTACAATAGACAATTAATGGGATTATTTGTAGCGAAATCACGAATGCGCAGAATTTGAAATTGACAAGTGACCCTAAAGTTATCCAACTCAATTAAAGCTACAATACCCGCAATTACAATACGTCGTTTTTGAGCTCGACGAATTTCTATTTGTGAGGTTATTGCGAAACGTAAGAGTGGAAACACGATTGGACGTTATTCTTGGCGCAGAACGCTGTGTTTCAAAGAACATTTTGTCAAGCGACGAATAAGAAAAACCATTTATACTTGATGGTGGTAATAAAAATCATTAAAGAGAACTTCAATGGAAGCCTTAAGTTGGACGTTGCCATTTTCGAGATCGGAAATGAGGGAAACTCGCTAGACTCCACCTACTCAATCTTTAATGTAGCATTTTCTGATAGCCACATATCAAAAACAATCTAGATATAAGGTAGAATGGCAGATGAACTGTTGCCTAGAAATATTGAACAGAGTTTATAACGATTACTATACTCAAAAGGTTGAATGCGCTCTCGTAATCAAATCTAAATTCACAAAAGCTATTATGAACCAATTCAAACGAAATACTATCATGTGGATTAGTTAGCGTTGTTAGTTTAGTAAAACTTCGATTCCGTCAAATAGAAATTCAAAAGTCCGATAAACTCATCGTTCCTTTAAACAAACTTTTCGCTAATCAGTTGTGTTTTTTTGCATGACTATGAAACTGGGGTGGATAATTTAATTATAATGATCGATCATTGTTGTTTCCAGTTCTACCGGAGTTCACTTAAAATGATTAGTAGATTACATATCCAACGAGCTGAACCATTATTTCTTGCACACTTATTCTATGAGCGTGTAATTCGCACGTCGTTGAAGAAGACGTATTGTCTCAGATTCACATTAAGGCTTCTCGAGAGACTTTCAACTTTCGCAGCGCTAAGCGTAACTTTCCCCATTGATTGACCAAAGGAATTATTTTAAAAGGGGGACATACAATATGTAACGGTTTAGTTACATTTACAAGGGTTGAAACTCCCACTTGCAAAAATAAATGTTTATTCTCTACGGCAGTCCGTGGTAAAAAATTTACTGTAACAATTAATTTTGTTAATGAAATAGTTAAATCCACGGCTAGCTCAGTAATAAGTAAACTTTTAATGACTATTACCTTGCGGAAAGTTGGTTCTTTATTTCCCCTTATAATCTGAAAATCAGAACCTGGTCACTCTCAAATAAACACTCATGGAAATTGACTTGTTCGAATATATTGGCGGAAATAAAATCGTTCCAACATTTTTCTTTACATGGTCCGAAATTTAACATGTTGATATATCTAATTAATTCAATATAAAATAAAAGTTCAAGCCCTATTTCGTGATCACGTTCAAAGTCTAATTAGAATTACGTATCTAGTATTTTGACCATTTGTAACTACTCCCACACAAAATGTTTTGTTTGGGTTAGCTTATCATTCTTAAAAAATATACACTTTTGTTCCGTGGGTCGACCTCTTCAGGTATGTCAAATTAACTTAGAGCATACAACAAGGGGCGCAAAAATCTCAAATTTAGTGACTATTCTATTTCTATTTTTAAGACCAAACGATGACGCATTAAAGCATTACTACGATGTAAGATAAATTGAAGAAGTTCCTATCTTTCATGTCCCATATAAGCACTGGGTTGAGCCCGTCGGCGTCGCCCCAAATTCACCACCTAAGTGGCGTAAAATCCATTTTTTCAAATTTTATTTTATCTTGTTTGCCTTTCGATAGTTTTGTGAGAGTTATAACTATTTTCTGATATATTTTGTGATTTCGGCTAATTATTTTAATCCGAAGTATCTGTTGATGGTTGGAGATCCATTCCACAAAATGGGGTGAGTCAACCATTACACGATAATCGACTCAATGACACAAAACCTTCCCCATGTTAATTGTTTAATTTGACGGTGTAAACAATTATTGAGTACTACATGTTTCTATGGTTAATCATCATCAGGTACTGCAACATTTAAGAAATAAAACAATTGACTAAAGAGCGATACAACAACTTACAAGTACGATTAAGGTTGGGCGAATAAAATTTTGAAAAATTACATTTTAAAATTTGGAAAAACGATATTGACGTCAATGACCTAGAATAAAAGACCATTTCTAACATCAACATTAATAGTTTCAATTTCAAATTCAGGAAGTTCATTCATTCTCACAAGGAGTTTATAAAAACTCAATTTAATCTTAATTATAACTATTTCCTCCCGATGAACCCGTTTATCTCCCACCTTTACGCACTCCTCTAAAATACATAAACCCAATATCGCTATGAGACCGATAGTATCTTTCATCAATAACCCTGTTGCTAAACTTTCCACTTGGCTTAATCAAACTTTTTTACTTACCTAATTTTTCACAATTTTCAATATAATTAATAACCAATTTCGCTACCTTTGCACATGAATTATCCAAAAAAGGGATCACCAACTCACAACGGCTCATTTCCTTAGACATCATAAATCGATTCCTCAGCATCCCTTTCGAAGATTGTAGAACCATTATTTCCTGCCTCCTATCCAATTCCAGCGCTTCAGATGACATTGCCAGTTTTCTTATAATCAGCTTGGACGTTCGTTTAAAACAAAACTTTTTCGTGTTTAACTCGGTTCAGTACAACCAAGAGTCAGGCCTTCCGATGAGCAACAATAGCAGAAGTATTCCTTTCGCATTTGGAAACTAATTTTTTCGGAAATTAAAGTACTCGGCCCCAAAGGGCCCTCGCCAGTAATGTGTCATTTTTCTGACTTTAATGTAAATAAGTATAGCAAAACAATAACGACTTTTTAGTTGGGTTTGTAAATAAGAAGTGTGTTTAATTTGTACTTATTTTAGGGTTAGAATTAAAATGTAATGTATTTTGTTTTATTTTAGATGTTCAATTAATTACACAGAATGTATTGTATTGTCTAAATGGACTAGTAATTTGAATGCATATTAATGACGAAATGATTTATGAATCATTAAGTTAATCATTTATAAAAAAAAAACGCTATTATTAAACGAGTTGAATATTTTACGTATGATAAATTATTCAAGCTGTTGCTCACATGCACACGTATATCTCTATACGCTTTTCAAACTCGTATTAATAAATATGGCAGATACACTCTAACAAAGCAATTATCTATTTACCTACTCCCCGTTTTAATTGTATTCTAGCATAAAGCTTTCATTTATCACACATCGCCACAACGGAAAATGCTTTGAAGACAGGAAACGCCATGTTGTACTTGGATCAATCTACTTGAGCTCCTGCCACCGCAAGGATTTTACTTGTAGTTTCGGTGTGCCTCTGTATTTGTTGGTATCCCTCGAACTTGACAAGGGTTCCACGTTGTGGTTTTTGGTTTTTAACATTGTTGAGGAAAGTTTCATACTTTGGCGAACTTTCACTCCGCAGCTTAAATAGTGGACGAAAGTATTTATGAGTACCTTAAGTGTCGTTGAAGCATTCGTTTTTTTGGCAGATGTTTAATACGCCGTGACGTCGTAAAAGAACTTCCGATTTATTGTAAAAAAAATGTCGTCAAATAATTTTATAACCGTGATTACTCGCAAGCCGAGCTGCAAAGTGTAAGTATAAAGGAATGCGGGAAAATGTAAGGGTTTCGGAACATGACAAATCAATGGCGTGTAGCTATAAAACCAACAGTCCCAAGTTCATCTTATATTTATTACCCAAATCGCTGGTGACACTATTACTTCTAAATTGTGTGTGACAGTTTTGTTACTACTCTTTGTAGCTTTACGCAAGGTTTACGACCAATTTCCATATAAATCTACCGCTAAATTAAAGATTGCTTTACTGAATAAATTATAGGATTTCTTGGTGAAAGCTATTGTCGAATAAAAAGGAACTCCATCTGAGCCATTTTTATTCTAATGTTCAAAAGTAAATAGCAACTTTAAATATCCTAGGCTATAATATGTTCTTTGGTCAGACAGAGCTGCCTACACTGTTAGTACCTAATGGGAGCAAATTTTCTAGATAAAGAGGTCTTACTCTTTCTCTAGCAAGTACCTATATATTGTTTAGCAGTGGAAGAATTCGCAATTCTATGTCTTTGGTTACATGAGGAAGAAAAATCACGCTGGGTTACTGAAGATGTACCAAGCTATCTTCGCGCTAGCGGGAACCGACCTCGTATGCAAAACATCGGATAGGCCCTGAAACCCATGCACCGCTTTCTGTACCGAATGGAGGGTAGAACAGAAGTGAGTATTGTGTCAACTGAAAAAACTGTAGAAGTGGTGGAAGGCACGTTTGACCTTGGTAAATATGAAGGGATGAATGCGAGCCTGAGAATAATAATGCAAATGCTCAAATGATAATAAAAAATTCTATGAGAACAATCGTAAGTTACGAAATAGAACTGGCGATGGAATCGTTTAAAGATTAGATCAAAGATTTGTGGATGAGAGGAAAATATGACAAAACGTGAGGCGTATTTTGCTTACCTACATACCAAACTCCGGTCGAATATTCTAGAATAAACCCGTCATATTTCGCAGAAAGAATGCCTCACATGTGTCTTAGTTTCTTAGGTCCGATGACTAATCTTTCATGTCGATCGAAATTTCTAAAATATTCGCGACAATGCCGAGAAATTAAAAGAAGAGGGTGTGGAAAGATTTCAGAAGTATGAAATGCATTCGATGATTTTCTTAAAGCATTTAGAAGCGTTTATGCGCGTTTATGAGGCACAATTTACGAAATGTGAGGAGTATATTGCCATGTACAATGGCAAACGGTCACTAAACCACACCCATAAGCACCTGTCGAGCTAACTCAATTGACCACAGATACTAACAAAATCTTTTATACGAGATGATTATCATTTTTTCAGGACATGTCCAGCATCCGCTACTACGAAAAATCCTAATAAGACTTTAATGTTATTAATTTGAGAATACTCGTCAGCCTTAACCGCCTCCCAATTCCAAAGAATCAATTAACACATTTTTTTTTAAACCACCAAAAAATTTCACGATGAGAACTCTTATTAAGGTCGCAATTTGGGCTCGATTAAACAAAACATAGAACATTTACAGATGAAACAAATTTATTCGACATAAATCAATCAAATTAGTAATAATAATAATAATAATATATATATATAATCAAAAAACCTCTTACCCTGGAGTGTGAGGTGTTCATAATTACAATACTTATTTGATACATTGTAAAGTTAGATCTATTCCTGTGGTTGGGGATACCTTTCTTTCAAAAGCATTTTCCACAGTGTCTTGTTCCTGGACAGCGTTTTTGCCTCCATCCATGTTTTTCCTCTTGTATCCAAAACTGCTTCCACTTGTTGGTTCCACGTTCTCTTAGGTCGTCCCCTTCCCCTTCTGCCCTGGCCTTTGGCTTCCCATATACGTTTGACTGGAATGTTGTCGTCCATCCGGTTTAAGTGACCGAACCATCTTAGTTGCTGTGTTTCTATTGTCTGGATTACCGTTTCCACTCCTAGTTCCTCTCTGATTGTGTCATTCCTTATTCTGTCGTATCTTGTTATTCCTTTTATCCTTCTTAAAAACTTCATCTCCATTACTTGCACTTTACTTTTTATTGCGCTTGTTATGTTCCACGTTTCACTCCCGAATGTTAGTATTGGCCGATATATTGTTTTATACACTGTCATTTTAGTTTTGTCACTGACTTCCCTTTTTGAGATGAATTTGTTCCTTAGCGCGTGATATAATCTTGCTGCACTGCTAATTCTGTCCTGCACTTCTGCATCCATGCTGCCGTCTCTATGTATCAGTACTCCCAGGTATTTATATACGTCCACCTGTTCAATTTTGTCTGACCCAATTTCTATGTCCATGCTTCTGTTCTCCTTTCCAGTTACCATGACTTTCGTTTTGTTACAATTGATTCTCATGTTCCTCTTCTCCAGTTCTTCTTTCCATGCCCTTAAGTTCATTTGCAAGTCCCGTTCACTTTTCGCGCATATCATTAAATCGTCCGCGAACACACATTCACTTATTTCTACCGGTTGTAGTTTATTATACCCTATCTGCACTTTCTTTACTGTTTTACGCACCTCTTTAATAACGTCATCCATTATTATTATAAATAGTGTTGGGCTAAGCACGCCTCCTTGTCGCAGACCGTCTTCCACGTTAAAAGTTTTTGATTGTGTGTTGTTTTTACGTACATAATTCCTATTCTCTGTATACAGGCTTCTTATTCCCCTTCTTAACTTTGCATTAACTCCTCTTCTTTCTAAACTTTCCCACACTAATCTTTGCGGAACTCTATCGAAAGCTTTTTCCAGGTCCACGAATGCTAAGCATATTTGTTTGTTGTATTCCATAATTTTTTCCATTATCTGTTTGATGGTGAATATATGATCTTGTATACCTCTGCCTTTTCTAAAACCGCTTTGTGCATTGTCTAGTTGGTGTTCGATTTGCTGCTTCAATCTGTTCTCTAGGACCCCTTCATATATTTTTGCGACGTTACTTAAGATGGTTATGCCTCTGTAGTTTGAGCAATCCTTTGTGTCTCCTTTTTTGTGTATCGGGATTATCACTCCTATTCTCCAATCCTCTGGCACTTCTCCTCTTTGCCAAGCTTTATTTAAAATTGTGGTGAGCATTTCTATTCCGTTTTTTCCTAATTTTTGTATCATTTCCGGTGCTATCTTGTCATGTCCTGCTGCTTTCCCTTTTTTCTGCGCTTTTACTCTCTGTATAACCTCTTCCATTGTTATGGCATCCGCCTCTTCTTCTATTACTGCCTCATTTCTTACATGTTTATTTGTAGTGTCTTGTTGTCTGTTATTGCTAAGTAGTTCTTGGAAGTATTCCCTCCATCTTTCCATTACTTCTCCCTGGTCTGTGATTATTTTGTGGTTTTTGTCCTTTAAGTGCATGGTTTTGTATTCCCTAGGTTTCTTCATACTTTTTAATACCCTATAGAAGAGTTTTTGGTTGGTTTTACTGTCTTTTTCCATTTTATTACCGAACTCCATCCAGGCTTGTCGTTTTGCCTCTATTATCATGTTTTTTACTTTTACTCGTTGTTGCTTGTATTTGCTATAGCTTTCCTCCGTCTTTCGTATCAGATATTGTTTCCACTTTTCTTTCTTGCTCCTTACCTCTTCTCGTATAGATTGATTCCACCAGCTTGTTTGTTTTTTATTTTTTCTTATCCTTATTGATCCACATGTTTCCTCTGCTGTCGATAGTATTATCTCTTTAAAATATTTCCATATATGTTTTAGTTCCATGTTTCGCCACTCATGCCTAGTTTCTAGTAAATGTTTTTCTATTTTTTCTGTATATATGTTTCCAATTTCGTTATCCATTAATTTATACGTTCTTATCTTCTCATGTACCTATCCTAATAAGACTTTAATGTTATTAATTTGAGAATACTCGTCAGCCTTAACCGCCTCCCAATTCCAAAGAATCAATTAACACATTTTTTTTAAACCACCAAAAAATTTCACGATGAGAACTCTTATTAAGGTCGCAATTTGGGCTCGATTAAACAAAACATAGAACATTTACAGATGAAACAAATTTATTCGACATAAATCAATCAAATTAGTAATAATAATAATAATAATAATACCTTTATTTGGTTACATATTGCACCCATATTATCAATTCAGTATAAACAAAAATAATTACAAGTTAGTACATTGCGAGAGCAATAGTAACTAAAAGGGCGAAGTTCAGATAGTAGTTGCCCAAGCTCCTACTTCTGCTCTTCCACTTAACCCATTTTACATAAATATATATTTAAAGAACGAAAGACATTAAGCTTGACAGAATATCGATACAGAATTTAGCTAGCGTGTGGTCGCAGTTATATGGCAATGAATCCAGAATATATTGTTAACTAATGAATTAGAATTAGACGAAAACATGAGAACTGCACTGTGTTTGCTGCAATATTTGACAATCAAGTATGAAGCGTTGGATATACTGTTTAAATTTTATAGAGTTTAGGTTTTTGCAGGAGTGTGGTAATGCGTTGTACAGCTTGGCAATGCTATAACTGAAAGATCGTTCGCAGATGGAGGTTTTGTGTAAAGGTGGAGTTATTAAGGTAGGAAATCTAGGATTGGAACTGAATCTGATTTTATCGTAAAGATAAGTTGGTGTTTTTTCGATGATTATTTTATGGTATAAAGTAGCCGCATGCGCAAGTCTCCTATTTTCCATGTTTAGCCATTTTATTTCGGTTAATTTATGAGAGATGCGATCATACTTCTTTACACCATAAATCAATCTAAGGCACGAATTTTGAATTTTTTGAATTCTATATTTGTCAGCTGCATCCAAACGAGGGCCATAGAGAGTATCACAATAATTGAACTGTGAGAGGACAAGCGATTCACACAATATGATTTTTAGATGTTGGCCGATGCTATAGCGATGATTAAATATCAATTTTAAGTTCATAAATGCTTTTTTGATCATTATTGAGACTTGTTCTTTGAAACGCAGGTGAGAATCCATTATCACTCCAAGGTTCCTTACTTTATCTTGAACACACAACGTAGAGTCTTTTACCCGAATTTTTACCGCATATTTTTGCCGTTCTGTAACTTTAGTTCTCCCGAATAGCATTACCGACGATTTGGAAGCATTAATGTACAGTCCATGTGTTTCCGATACTCCCACCAATTTGCAAATATCAATTAGCTAAAAGAAAATTAGGCACTCAGGGCCAGAATACACATACCACGCCAGAAGCGATTCATTGAAACAATTAAAGAAATCTTATCTTAAAGTATTAATAATCCAAAATACCCAGTCGTAAATACCATTCTGAACAAACAGAACGCACAAACACAGACACCAAAAACCAACTAATGTTATTTCTGGATCCTTTAATGGCACTTGAATCTTGATACTGGGTTCGTTTGAATGACAGATGGAAAATTGACTCTTTTATTATAGAAAAACTTCCTTTAATGGGCACTGACAAAGGTTTAAGGGATAAACGCTCGAACGAACGAACGACAGCACTCCGAATAACTTTTTCGTAAACGTACTACCGTCGCCCCGAACAACGTATTGGATAAAATATCTTAAGAGCATAACTGATCTTCTTCTATAACACCATTTATCACCAGGACAGAAAGTTTGGAAACAAACGCTCAACTACCGCTGATTGCGATACAGGGGGAGATCGTATCGCGCAAAAGCAAATCTTTAAAACGGAACATTGAACAAGTTGATCTTGATGTAAGTCTTTTCTGTGTAACACAACAGACACCGTGCATAATGACAGCAAAGGACATGCTAGATTTCATAAATTTTCTTTGCATCACGAATTTTTCCATTTTTTTTGTATCATCCATATGCTAATTTTATGTGGTCGTACAGCAAAATGAATCCTCTTTTCAAATATCTTAAAAAAAACATAGGCATTACATTTGAAAAACAAAAGTTGCCTCCAATTTCCTCACCCTCTTATGTTGAACACAATGTATATCTCTGAGTTATTAAAATTTAATATCCGATTATGATTTCCTTTTCCTCACTTGACAGCAACCGTTCGGCGCGAGATTATGATGAGGGTTCGTCGCAGTACGTCGTCGTAGTTTTGTGAATTTTGAAATTAAGTTGTTTTTGTTGTAACGGTACAACGTTGCGTCAGTCACATTGAAGGACCTACATCGTTGTTTTTTCAGAATCAAGTGCACTGACATTGTCTTTTTAATGTCAACTGTGCTGTATATTAAATTTCTTACGGTTAGAATTCATTTATGTAGTCTTGTGGAAAGATAGGGTTTAATTTTATACTTAAGGTGTTTCTAATTGCTTCTAAATTTTGTCACGTGTGTTTACGAACCAAGTAAATTTAGAGTCTTGTGTACTTTGGGCAAGCCGAGTGTGATTTACAAATTGTTTATGAAAGTAAAATGATTAAATTTTGTAAATCTGGTGTTTGTGAACTGTGGCAAGTCTCATTCATTTAGCTTTAAGTGTTAGCTCTGAAGTTCTGCGTGACACTTTAGTATTTTTATTTTTTGTATGGATTATACTGTGCGACCAGGTGGTTCACACAGCAATATCTTGATTGATTCCTATAATTTTTCACTTGATCTGATTAAATAACTCTTTCCAGATTAACAGTGTTAGTTAAGGCAATAATGTCATATTGTCATGAAGAAGCTACTCCGTGTTTCTAAAGGTAAAGAAAAAACAACATTTAAACGCTATGTCACGCATGGAATCGAGTGGCTCGCCTCGAATGCGCCATTTGAAAACATCTGGGCTCCGCCAGATTCGTCAAACAGTGCAGAGCATGGTGCCATCTTCCTTCCGTCCACATAACATCTTTTGTAAACAAGGACGAGAATTAAAACGGTGTGCATTTTTAAAAGTACGTATATACATCGGCATGATTCTTATCGTGCAATTGCAGCAGCAAAGGAACGTTTACGTTGCTAGCCGAAAGCGTGATTGCTTTGCTCACACATTCCTTGTCTCTTGCCTTTCTGTCGTTGTTTTCCATTTGCGCTTTGCGTAGAATTGAACGGAAATGTATTATAGCAGAAAGTTAAACTCTCGCTTTTTCGATCTTTCACCGCCACCACGACAGCCTTCGCTATAGAAAACTAAAGATGAAGTGCAAGAAGATTTAATTCTACCCTTTATATACACTAAATTAGAAAACCACACGGCCAACTAAGTTCTGTTTCATTGTGTGGTTTTAATTAAACGTCCTACTTGACGTTGCGTTTCAAATAATTATGTATGCAGATGTTACTACTCACCATTTTCTTAGAATTTGAAAATAATTATCCTGTAAGTTTAGCTTTCTGATTTTAGCAGCTAAATTATCTAAACGCAGCTGTAGGGAGTGAAGAATAATAAACATTTTAAGTTGATACTTCTACCCCATCTGAGTGTCTAGAGACAGTCAATATAAATACTGCCCAGTTTGCACACTTCTTTACAAACATTTTCCATTATTTCTCGAAACATTGTTGTCTAACACCCTACTTTTAGAGCACGGTTACACTAAATTAAAAATTTCGTCTTTCGGTTTTAGAACTTTGTCTGCGGTCGATTTGTGAAACGGAATCTCAAACTCACGTCGTCAGTAACCTTTAAATCAACTGGTACGTAAGGAATGCATCAAAGGGATTTTTGTACAAGGATGTGTCAAACGATAGCTAAAGTCACAGAGCAGAAAGTTTAAAGTTAATTTAAAGATAAAATGGTACAAGTAGTTCACGTAAAGTAAAAAGTTATGGAACAGCGAAAAGCATAGCTTCACATGCAGAAAAGGAACATATTGGATGTCGTACTGGAATGACCATAATGAATGAAGATAACTTGTATCTCAAGCATCTAGGGTTACAATATCATACTACGCGTTTAACTTTAATTTCTAGTTCTTTCATTCGCAAAAATATTAAATAATTATTAACTACAATGCACGATGCGCTCTTACTTGCACTACTGTACTATTCAACTCATAATCACTACCCAACGCCTGAACCCCTCGTCATCAGCCTCCATGTTCCGTCCTTTTCAACTTCAGAGGGTTGATTTTCCAAACATTACGATGCCCAGTGTCACTTCTGGATCAGCACCGTAGCATGAGCTGGAAACAATACACATAAGTAAATGGGGATGAGGCATATGACAGGGATAAATGGAAAACGCGTTTAACTTCGAAGTAAATTCTATAACTGCCAGTTCGAAATGAACATTTATCTCCGTGGCATTAAACAGAAAAGTCATATAAAAATTGAACGAATGAACAATCTTGAGACGTCGCGTCGTTAGAGAAAACGCATTTTTTTGCAATTAACAATAAATGGCGGCTACACTAAAAATACCTATCTTCTAATCTCTTCGTCAACCGGACATGCTTTACTCTTCTGGAGCCTTTAATATACGTTACCTTACTATATAAAATGTGCGGTATTTTTGTTTTTATTGTGTTTCTTATGTTAAAACATAATGTAGTTATGAAAGTATTATCCCAACGGTTTAAAAACATCCATTGCTCGATTAATTAACGTTTACTTTATAACAGATGTTAAATTGACATTTTAATACCTAGGTTTTGAATGAGTAGGCTAAAGTGTCTCTTTAACAGTAAAGGCAGATAAAGTGGTCACTTTTACGAAAAGGGTAGATAAAGTGAGATTGGGTCATTCTTATTACAAACAGGACGCCGGGCACGAAATAAAATGAAGATCAGAATATAACACAATGAGCCGTATATATCTCCATTACTAGTGCGTTAAAATCTATCACTGTTATGATACAACATAAACAAATTAAAAATACGCTACTTTCAAAAGTGATGTAATGAATAACGCGGTGCAAAGCCCAGCCATGGGACGATAGAGGGGATGCGACGTAGTCGCCGTAGCCGAGCGTAGGGCTTAGGCAAATCAAAATTAAAAATTAGTGAGTGCAGATGTTTGACAGGGATTTGGGTTCTCTATGTGGTCTTTTTTATATCGCATTGATTTTTAGAGAATTATAGATTGAAGGCAGATTAACGAGACAAATCAATCATGAAACATCGAACATGTATATGTGCAGAATCAGATACGATCAGAATTTTTATAATCTCTCCTCGTACGTCTTCGGTAACTGCCACAAACAAAAATCTCAATATTAACTTATTTTAATAATTTGGGAGACTCAGTAGCCTCGATCATGTTCTGAAAATTCCAAAGGATTAACTACACAAATGTACATTAAACCTGACAATGGATTCGAATAAATACACAATTAATTGATTGACAATGACAAATTGTTACTCCGGAAATACATGAAAAGAACGACAGCTTCTGAACTTTTCTTTAGGACACAAATCTTGATGACAAGCAACTCGATGAATGAAATGACGAATTGTCGGTGCCTATTCACACTGTGTAACAATTTCAGCTAAAACTTTCTTCTATACAGAAATATTATGAAAATGAAACTGCGTCTTTCAATCAATCAAATAGGACAGAACACTCGAATAAAAACAGCGTAAGGAAACACATGCTTTTCAACCGTCGCGAACCAGCTACCTTGCAGTCTCCTGCTTCCGGAATTTAACGAAACACCACTTCCATAATAAAATTATTCTTTCTTCCGGTTTTCACAGATAAAACGCACGCCCCTCATAGTTAGCCTTGATAACGCCAGCTTCGACAAAACGCGCTCCACTTACGCCCCACATCGTTGAACACCTGCATCCCCGGTTATCTCTTTTAACAGGAATAAAAGCACCTACGTTAATTAAATCTCGTCCGATATCAAAAACTCTTATCGCATACGACCAGATGTGCCTACATTTAAAACGCAATTTCACGTTTTACAATTAAATAAACAAATACAAATAAACAATACGCAATTACAAACAATTCTAAAAAGAAACATAACACTAGAGAGGTACAAATTCAAATGAAATAAACAAATTCTGTGCTTATTCGTAAATAACCCCTCCCCCACAGATACATTGAAATACCTCCCACATAAAGGGTGTTCAGTAATTATTTTAGGTGTTTAAACAGAATTAACGTCTACAAGACGTTTATACAACAATATTTGAGTCAAATCAAATTTCTTTGCGCATTTTGGAATATTCCAATGACACTGAAAACAACCCCAACTGCTATATCACAACAGTCAAAAAATAAATCTTTTATGTTCCTTGGCATAATATTATGATACTTAAATAACGTGTAAAAAAATATAGTAGAGGAGTCCAGGAAACGATCTGGTTGTATGTATGTGTATGTATCTTGCGATTAATTATTAAATATACCAAGAGTATATTAAAATATGACATAAACAACAGAACAAGTTGGTATCATTTTCTCATATATCATGTTACGCGCTAATTAGGATTCATTGCCAACGGATGCGTTGTGACGATGCTGCGTTCTGTCTTCGCCCAGCACCCCCAATATGATAAATGACTGAAGCGTTTAATTGATATTTATCGTTGCAGCTACTGAGCTTTGAGTTTTTATGGAATGAAATATGTTGGTTTAGATTTCTTAGATTCCATGCTAAACTCGCTCGCAGGTTATTTGTCAATATTTGACTGACACTCAGCACTATACGCCACAGATATAACTCCAGTGGAAATTAAATAACGATGACACTTCGAATTGTGGCGGGGAAATGGCGTTCCTTTGAATGCAAGCTGAAAGGTACACTTGAAAAGTGGCGACTCAAAGGAAAGTGTTCGAAGTTCGGAGTTAAATCATTTCCTTTATTCGATTAAATTTCTGCAACGCGTGTGTTTAGCTATTTAGACAGCGATACTTCCACTAATTCAAGAATTAACTTTGACTCAATTTAACATTTATTACGAAGACAACAGCTGAACTTAAGCAGTTGGAATTGTCGTTTATGAAGTATTAAAATGTATCTTTACTTTGGATTTGGAGAATATAGTGGTCCCATATTCAGCAAGAAGTGGTATGTATGCAGTATTTTATTTGTAACTCAAACATATGGTGGTCTTGTCTCCTTCAGTCTGTTCATATTAAATATCAGACGTTCTAAAGACGCCGCGAGTGATCATGATCTTTCTCGTAGATTGAATTTTCATTAATTTTACACTAGGATTTTTAACCCTGGTTTCACTTATCTTTGTAATATATGTTAACTGCTTAACGACGGCGACGGTTACAAGCCCCTAATTCTAGTTTGAGAACGTTCCTCTTCGAGATGATCATTTTAAACCACAATAAACGTTAGGATTAGGTGTTGTTAGACTGATCAATGTATTTTACCCAAAATCGTCCTGAACCTTCATTTTCAAGCCTACTTTCTGTCAGGAAATTTGAGTTTCCATGACAGAGGCAGAGCAGACTACGTTTCCTGCCGCTTGTTACTTTATTTCATACTGCCCGGTAGATGTTCGATTACACTATCATTTTGAGTCCGGTAGGTGAGTTATTACAGCACTGTTATTTGTATACATCAAATTTGACATCTTCACACAATTAATTAAAAACCCCAAAATAAATTTGGCTGTAATTCTTTATTTCAAACATTAACATTGATTGTAATAAAACAATTTGTATTGCCCTCAACACTAACGCCTGGGTTATTACTGGATGTCGAGTTAGTAATGTTTGATTCCTTCTGCTGTAGAACTTCAATGAAATTTTCGCCGCCTTGTATCAGTTGTCTCATACGGGCAATCTTAACTTTTCCTTCTACCGAGCTTTCGATGTATTTTTCTGCCGTCGATGAGCTTTTCCATGCCCCATGACGCTTTAACACCGAAACTCACGCAAAAAATCTCAATTCAAAAACTTACTGCATCCAAACAGTATGCCAACATGACGTTTTCCTCTACTTGTTTCGCCCCATGTTCGTTCCTCCATTGGCAAAACACTTAGTACTCTTTTTCATACCTTGCGGCCGACTTCTTAGGAACCAACTTTTCTGTTGCTTCATGGGATTTCGACAGGATTGTATCGGGAACAGTGGAACATCCTACAACGTTTATAGCGTCCATTTTTAGTGAAAAAAATTCAATGTAAACAAACTACAAACGATAGCAATGGACGTTGCCACAGAAACAAGGTAATGCGATTTTTACAATATAATGAAATTTTGTAATCTTTGATATGAAATAAGGATACAAAACAGACTTACAGTATGAAATAAAATCCGTTACGATATACGTCCGGTAGTACTTGTAACAGCACTCGTTTAAGACATTCTTGACTCGGCTCCTGACGTCGCCTCGTCCATAATGTCTAACTCGTACTGTTACAAGTAACCTACCGGACTTATAACGTAAATAACTATTACCGGCCGCACCGTCACTTTACTGGCCGCACCGCCACTTTACCGGCCGCATTTGTGACATTTCCAAGTGTCTATAATGACTCCTGTCATCACTGAGAGATTGACATTAATCAAAAGGTCTATATAAAAATTGAAATTTTATATTAAAATACGATTGCGGGTAAAATTTAATACAAAACTCGTCAGTAAAATGACATTACCCGACTCGGAAATAAAAGTACTCGGTCCCAAAGGTTGCAAACGGCGAATTAATTTCAGCTTTATTTACGATAGCGGCGACTGAAACACAACACAAATTAAATCAATTACCTTTTGCTTCTATCTTCAACTCTTAGAACCAACAGAAATACTTTCGGCACGATACTTTTCGTAACGAAGCGCCCAACTTAAACCACTTTTAAATACCGGGTGTTCAACTACAGTGTGATTACTAAAACTGGTAAACGCAAACGCGGAAAACGGGTGCTTCGTTACACTGTAGCATCTTAAAACATCTCATTCCGTCTGCGAAAGAGAAGCAACTCAGCACTACACTGCAATCTGCAATCACTTTTTGTGATTATTATACCATTTTTTTAGCTATTCATCATATACAACATATTTTATAATTGCAATGAATTAACATAAAGTTAATAGATTTAAAGGTTAAACTTTGCCATTCTAGATTTTTTTCTGTTCATTGCCACACCTAAATATTGGCATTGCCAGTAAAGCAGGATGTAATAGAGTAGCTTATTTTTAATAATCAATAGCTGCAATAAATAAATGTCATAATCTACTATCAACAGTTTTCTTGCAACGCTTTGTCGGAGAAAAGTGTGGCCCTCTTGGGGAATTATCTCTTACATCGAATTAACGTACACACCCGGATCATACAAAATTTTACTTTCAACCTCTTAAATATGCGTCAAGTAGGACATTTTTGTGCTAACGCACGTTTCCGATCACACAACTCTCTTTTACTGCGATCTTTCATGTCGTAACACTAAAAAATATCCTATAATCGTAACCGATTTAATAAAAGGAGTGGAGATTGAACAAAATCGAGGAGGAAAGATCCGCGTTTTATTTAAAACAGTTATTAGACGTTTTACCTCATAATCCGGAATGCCGATAAGGTATAGCGGAACAAAACGGAGGTCTCTATGTGACAACAGATATCCGCTACACTAACGTGCGAATTGGGTTATTTTAAGCGCAAGACCAACAGAACACGACAGCTTCTCCATAACCATGCATTCTCTTATCTCTTAAGTGCTTTCATGCCACAGTGCGACTTTTGGAATAACTGCAGCTTACGGGGTAGTGGGAAATTGCATAGCTGTAATTCCGTCGAGCTTTAAAGCGCCTTGAACAAACTGCACTTTAAAAACATAATACTCAAATATACGTACTAAAGTATGATAACAGTAAGACGTACCTCGCAAAATATTGAAAGCACAAGGGATTATTTCACGTTATTATTACAACTTTTTGTAACCGCCGCGCCGGAGTGCTCTAGTATGTTTACTTCAATCTTCCGTTGTCTATCTAGCTGTCTTTAATAATTTGTTGTTGCTAAAGTGGAGTAAAGTCGAATTCTCTCGCGTGTCATTCGTAATAAATTACTCAATTTCTTAGTGTTATGCGGCCCCACTGAGTTGCACACTATTAATTCACGTAGGGGTAGCTCGTGGGCAGGACGTTTATGAAAAAAGTGTTATTTCTCTTTATTCAGTAAATTAACAAATTACACTGTACTATGAATAGCAATAAATAAATCAGATGTATGATAACAATCGCAAGTACATATAAATTATTTTTGGGTGAGTATAGGTGTATTATTTGTTCGAAGACCACTGTATGTTTCTAAATTGTTTAGTATTTCGTCGTGGCGAAGTACGATTGGCGTTCGACTGCGGGTCATTCTCTCCCTGCGGTGCGTTTTGGATAGACACACTAAATTGCGGTTTTGATAATTCCATGCTGGTCTAATTGCAACATCTTTAAATGTTCTGGCGATTGACCAGTTGCTTGAATGGTTCTGAATTGGTTTTGGTTCACAAGCTTCTTTGGGGTTCTTCAAACATGACTAATAGGTAGTGGCGAGGGTGTAGTTTCTGACCATCTGTAGGTACTGTTTTTGTTATAGTTTGTTCTGGGAATCTCTCCAATATACTTTTCGCCAATAATTATTAAAACATAAGATTTTTACCTGTTAATCTTTGTACATACCTTGTTGTTACGTTTGTTTATTTTGGGGCATTCAATTTAAACGTTGCGGGTTGATTAAAACCCTCTATATCATCGATCACGATCGAAATAGGGAGATTAGCGGCAATGTGGCTCAGTGGTAGAAAGTTGGGCTACTTAGCCGGGAGGTCGCGTGTTCGAACCTGGGTTGAAGTGAATTTTGCATCTGTGGCAGACATGGGAATTTCCTTAAATCAGTTTCGAGCATTCTTTCGGCTACTCCGAATTAGCTTTTCCTGCAGTTTTGCTAATTCGTAAGGTAAATACCGGAGTAGTACAGAACAACTTAAGACCTTCTGCATGGCCACCTCTAAAAAGCATTATGCGGGACACTCTGTAATTGGGCCAAAGCCTGTTGAGGGCCCAGAACAGGAGAGGGACAATAAATAAATAATTAAAAAAATTAATTAAATTAATTCTTCGTTTGGTCTATTGGGGTTTATATTCAATTTTAACTTTTAGCTAATTTTGATAAATGAAAATATTTTGTAGCAGATGGGGAAATTTAAGTAGGTTTAATGAAGTGATATTCACGTTTGTTGTAGATAAATAAATCCGTATTTCATTGGTTAATTTACTTGTTACTTCCTTGGTATCTTCCCCGTTTTACACAGGGACAGTTAAGCAGGTAAGGAAACTGGGTGGCGCTCAATCGTCTTATAAGTTGCTGAGAAACTACGAACATTTTTTGCCCTACGAATTAACCGTTGTAAACACCTCGTGCCCTTTTACTTTCACATCCTTGAGCTAGCTGGCCGTTTATGAGGCGAGGGAATATCATTCATATACCGTATCGAGATACACGTCGTTTAATCAAGCAACTGAAAACGTGAGTGAGAACGTATGGAATTTTAATTGCCATCTTCCGTATACAGTGTATCCCAGGTAGAACGCGCCATAGGGAAACGGCAATGTATTTTTTCGCGAATGATCCACGAGGTCTGTGAAGTTAGCGTCTAACGTACTACTCCAATCTGTTTCTAGCATGAGGCAAGCGCAATAACATACGTTGAACGCTAACTTCAAATACATGTTAAAGCGCCCCTTGATCTTTCGCAAAAAAGTACAGTAATGCTGTTTCCCTAATTTGGGGATTCTAGTTCGGATGGGATTTTTACTTTTACTCCGAGTGAGGATGTACATAACTGCATTCTTTTCTCGTTATCACAGGTACCGCCATTTGCATTTTGTTTACTTAGAGCATTGAATAAGCACCTTAAAGAAGTATAACGCCCGTGTTAACTGATGAAATAAGAAAATCTGCCCAGGATTCTGTCGTCCCTCTGTTGTGGGGGAAAGTGAACCACAAAGTTAATGCTAGTTACCGACTTTGCAGATTTCTTTACTTTAAAATTCCAACGTTGCCAGATTTTTGGCAAGTGCTTTGAGTTTGAATAAACTAGATTAAAATATTGAATAAGCTTTTATTCAATGCCAATAACAATATTATATAAGGGAGGATCAATCTGAAATGTAAGATGATTTAGAAAACTGAACAAACTAGTTTATTTATTAAATTTTTTTCTCTAAAGGTGATCGATTTCAGGACTAATACCTATCATCAGGCCGTGCTGAAATAAATGTCGTACATTAGGTGAGTGTGGGTCTAAAGTTCCGTTATAATTACCGTTAAGTGGTATGCAGAAATTATAGATAAAATTGATGACAAACATTGTAAAAAGTTAAAATGACTTAACAAACAGGTAAATGACTAGCTTTCGAGATCCCAAATTTGCAAACGGCATGGTTGTGAGTTACTCACAACCATGCCGTTTGTTATACATTAATTTTAATTATAAATCATTTATATAGTCTTTCTTCAAATAACACAAGGTTTGTTTTACAATTCATTTAGCACGTAATAGTATTACCTATTTTTTACAGATTTTCAACTTTACTTGCCAATTTTTTTAATTCAACATGGATTGCAAATTTTGGATCTCGAAAGCTAGTCATTTACCTGTTTGTTAAGTCATTTTACAGCACGGCCTGATGATGAGTATTAGTCTTGAAATCGATCGCCTTTAGAGAAAAAAATTTAATAAATAAACTAGTTTGTTCAGTTTTCTAAATCATTTTATCATTCAACAAACTACAAATGGAGACCTTCATTCAACGCTGAAATGTAAGATCATAAGGAACAATAAATAAAGTAAAAAATGTAGTTTGATCTAATAAGAAAACAACAAGTACTGTACTAAGTATTAGTGATAACATTGTGCGATAAAAAACAAGTGCTGGAACGTGATTATTCCAAAGAAAAACACATTATGTACTTAAAAAAACCATCAGAAATTGTATATAAAATAGTTCATTTTACTTTAAAAATATTTGTTAACTATATTAAAAAGAATATGTCGGTACCACATTTCAAGCAAAATCTGTTACATATATGTATAGAAAGTGTTAAACAAGATTTTCCAAGCTTTTACAAAATAATTCATGTGAAAATCATAATATGTTTTTAATTAACCCCCTTATTAATTCTAAATGGTACAAAACTTTAAAATGGATTTCGCAGGATCTTAAGTCGAACGTGACGTATAAAGGAGGATCACTAACATCAATAATAAATAATTCAATTTCAATGTTATTATGTATTATGCAACAAACTACATAGATAATTAAAAAAATTGATGCAAATTTCTAATTACATTCGCTTCAATAAAACGGACTAGGTACCGAAATACTCGGTGCAAAAAAAATATGACAACACGGTTCAACTCTGATAAACAAGGAAAACAAAGGACCCCTAAGTATAACTGGTTTCCCTGTTTAAAATAGTCATTATTTACCGCCCGAGGTCAAATATCCTTTAATATTTGTGGTAATTAACCACTTTACACTGTATGCAATACACCTTACACCAATTTCATGTTTTCCTATAATGTAGTTATACTTCTTTAAGGTGCTTATTCAATGCTTAGAGTGTATCTTCTTTAGGTTTCGGCTGTAATTTGTATACTGCAATTTCACCGACTTTGTCATCTGCTAAGATAACATTATTACAACTTACCGCACAAGTAATGTTTGTATTAGAATACATGACATATTTAAAATAAGAACCGGCTGTGCATTAAACAAAAACCTAAACTACACGAACGTGTACAATCACCTACCCGATAACGCCTCCCCTTTTTAGTCCATTGTATATTAGTACGGTTTTAGTTTTCGTAGACAATCCACTTAAAAAATTCACTTTTGACAATGATTTCCATTCTATTAATTATGATAGTTCTAGCGCCAGCTACCTTCGCAACAGTGACACCATGTGAGTATTAAAAGCTAGTATTTATTCAATTGAAATGTGATTGTAGGCGGGGAAGGATCAAACCTCCTCAGTTTTTTCGAAGTCAGTGGCTGTGACCCTGATTCTCTATGTAAGATAGCTGCAGGTAGTGAAGTTACTGCGACCGCCGGATATATATCATGTAAGTTTTTCCTTGCTTTTGAAATAGTAATATTAGTGATCTAAACGCCAAACCAAGAAGTTACTACTGGACAAGGAACTTTTTCCAAAAGGCGAATAATTCACTAATTCATGTCATCTAGAGCTATAGCGCCACGTAATTCGTCTGAAAGAAAGATTAACTCATGTTAATCAAGATGGGTAGGAGCCCTTAGCTTTCCACGCAGTATGTATCATGCCTGCTAGAATGGAGTGGCGCTATAACCCCTTAAACTATGAACCACACGACCAACTCCTTCTTGGTGTGACGTATGGGTATTAAACGTCTCTTGTTTAATTAACGCTTACATTTGTCGTATTGAACTTTCAGCCGCACAAGTCACCTCTGTAACCATCACCCGTATTTTAAAATTCGAATCCGGTATGGTTTTATCGACTGCAAGACTTGAAGGCTGCGATTATGCCCAGTGTCTCCTTGAGTCCAATGTAATGGTAAATGTAGCGCTTTCTTTCAAAGTACCCGTATTCGTTCCCAAGGTATGTTGGTAACTCTAATTGCCTGATGAAATACTGCATGGTACGTTATTTTGCAGGGACGTTACATTCTGCAGATCGAACTGAGCACTGATCACATTTGTTTTACAATGTTAATAGAAATTGTTTAATTTTTTAACGGTTCATAAATTCAAGTGTCAAAGGGATGTTAATATACGTTTGAGTATGATTGTCGTTTTTTCTTGCACAGTTAAGCTTATTGGATCTATCACCTATGAACACTAAAAATAGTTTTGTTTTGGTCTAGAGTAGCATAGATTAATAATTATTTATTATACAAGACGATAAAGGAATGTTTTAATCACCAAGTGAATTAAGTTTCACGAGTATGGTTAGTTTTCCTTTATCATCGTGTATAATACAAAACGTCATTTTATAGCAGAAGCCATATAAATCGTTATAAAGCTTCTGAAAATTGTGAAGTCAAAAATAGCAAGTTTATTTTGTCCCGTCGTTTCCATGGAAATATTGTTTTCTGTTTTGAACTTTATTTTATTTCGTGCGGCGCGTCCTATTTTAATAAGACTGACTGATTTCATTAGAATGCACGATGTGTTTCACTTTATCTACTCATAACGTAGGTACACACCTACAGGTACACCTTTCAATTCTACCTGTAGCAGGTGACTTATCAAGTGGACCTGGGAATACGGATGAGCTAAAACTGTCAGTTTTCGCAACTGCGAAGTGACCTGACGCTTACCATGAAAATCGACAGGTCGCAGGCGCACCTGTCCATAGTATGTCTAGGCACCTGTCGCACCCCACCCTTCGACTACGAATTCTGGGGATACATTAATCCCTAAACATTGGGTCATTTATTACCCCCTCTTTTCACGACTTACCTTCTCGATCGATCACGATACTGTGATATCACAATCATTTCTTTTTTGCCTAAATTACAACAATCGCTTGATTTCGTATACTAAAGTAACGTTGATCACAATAGTTATTTGTATACTTAGGCCGCGAAGTAATTCTTTAACGTACCGAAAAGAAGATTGGCGCCGAGGCCGCTTGCGGCCGAGGCAAGACAACTTTGAGGGTGTTAAAGAATGACGCGGCCGTGGTATACACAACATTTTTTGTGCAATTGCGTAGAATCGTCAATAAATAAAAATGAGATTTCAAAAATAATAATTTTCGTCGCAAATAGAAAGACGGCCAGTTTTCATTTTACCATGGAAATAAACAATGAATAATTTTTCGTGAAAGAAAAGTCAAAATGTGTGACTCCGAAAGTGATTCTTCGATATCCACAACTCCTCCGGAAATAAACTTGTTGCGAATTCTGCTGTGTCGCAGTTAGTACCTGAAAATTCGAAGCGGCAGTACGAAAAATGCTAAAAGGACTTTAAGTGTACCTGTCAAGTGTCAGTTTGAGTTCTAATGAAAATCAAAATGTGACAGTTTCAAAGTATAACGCTTCTAACACTTTAGACTTTATTTCAGGAGTAAGTATAAGTAACAATACGAACTGTACGATTAATATTAACATTTATCCAAAAGATTTGTAATTAATTACCTACATGCTGATTGTCAAAATATATGTGACATTGTCTTACTTTAACGGCCGTCGCTATGACAGCGGCCGCGAAAGTGAATTTCGCGGCCGCCATGGCGAACGCGAAGTTGTTGTTTCGCGTCCAATTGCACAAAAAATCTTTTTTTTGCACTAACTCTCAGGAAAGTTACTATAACATGAGTTTGACTCTTCCAGCAGTGACAGTTTTGCGGGCGAAACGCGTTTTTAGCACATTTTCCAAAAGGAAAGGGAACGCTATTGTCCGCACTTTGTCCGTCTGTACCACTACTAGTCCTCCAGTTTAAGCTTTTTCGTTGTTATGTGGTTTCTTTCTTATATGGTGTAGTACAGCCCAGAGACCAGAACGACAAAAGTTTATTTGGATTGGTCACCTCCTTCCCGTGCGCGGAAAATACGCTTTCGTCGGTTGTGAGTGACCACGTTTTTAACTTGTTTTGTTTTATTGAGATGAATGTAAATAGTGAATACTCGTTTCTGTAGGAGTTGAAACGCAGACATTACTTCTAATTTTTGGAATAAAATTATCTGTTATCCACAAATATATCTGCCCACACACAAAAGATGTTTGTATCTACAATTAGACACCCATTTTCTGAACGGTAACGCAAAAGCTAATCAAAGATCACAACCCTCCAACAGGGGCCTAATTAGAATGTTAAAGACATACTCGTTACATTCGACTTCTGTTTAATTAGAAGGTAGTATCGTATATGAGAGTTTTGTATAAATTTCGCGAGGTAGAAAAGAAAAATTGTAACAACGTAACTCTATTAATACTATACGAATAATTCGCCCACGGCAAAGAAAATGCTTGGAAAAGAATTCACTTTCTGCTATTTCGTCCCGCATACTCGCTACGCCAAATTGGTAGAAATTAGAAAATATAATATTTTGTTATGTTCAGAAACAAAAATAGCAACACATATCACAAACAATTTGTCTCAAACTGGTGTGGTAGCAGTCATACGTCATTTTCTTATTTGATGTAATCTATCAAACCTACTCGATATATATGATACATCATTAGTTCCTCGAATAAATAGCACTAAAACATTTCCGGAGCTGGCAAATATATCGCACATGTGTATCAGAATATTATTGGCAAGTGCCTATCATGCAAGCACATTCGGATGGATAAAAATTGAATTTATTTGATAAACTTTGTATTTTGTAATCATGTTTAAAACCAGACGTGCAATCAAGATGTTCGGATGCAGAGCGCATTGGGATGTGAATATGCAATACAATAAGGCAATTTTAAATTTTCTAGAGCATCTTGAAGTTATAGATATTTTATCGTATATCTCAATCGGTATATTTCCGTTATAGTTTTATTTTTCTACGAAATATCTTGCGCTGGACACTGTACTAATATCTTCAGTAAATTACACAAGGAACGAAATCTTTTCTCACATGTGGAAAGTTGAGAACGAAAGCTATAACGTAATCTAACACTTGATGGGTGCGGATTTTCAGTTTATATAGGCGTTACAGAAATTCCATGTCCAACAACTTCTCTAACAAGGTATTGAAATTTATATAAGGTGGTTCGTCACTATTTGCAACCCTTAATTTAATTATTATTGATATCTTTCTTAATATTCGAATAACGAGACAAATACAGCAGGTGCCAATTAGGATTGCATTATGCCATTTCTCTGAGACTTGAATTTTTTCCTCACTGCAATTTTGTGGGCCGTGGCAACTGGCAAGAGCTTTAAAATGGTACCATACGTGTACACCGTCTACTTTCGGTTACTGATGTAAACTGGAAGTCGTGCAAGCGTAAAAATGTCATATACCGTTAAATTGGCGAAAGGTTTTGAATTTTCTTCGCCCTGTATACTAACAGAAAAAGGGTGCCACCAGCCTCTCTGACTTCTGATATGAATTTTTGTCATTGAAAATTCTCACTATATTACCCAATTGAATTTCGTTTTGCAGAAGTATCAGTACATGTGCATTCGGTTTTAAGATCCAGCAAATACGCGAAACGGACATCCTGTTGGTTCTGTTCTGCGTATACGGTACACGTCTGATCCGGTAAAAATTGACTCCATGTGAACGAGCTGTTTCCACAGGCGGGCGGGCAGCACGAGCGTTTGTAGACCTTCATTTTAGGTTGAGCACACTATGAAACGCTAGGGACGAATATAGTCGAATTCTTAAATAGAATATAAGGTTTTAGGCTATATTCAAATTCGTAAAGGCCCTAATAAGGTTAGATTTACTGGGATTATTTTTGTATGAGTATACAAAGTTACAAAGACCGCAGTTTTCTTGGATATTTGAAGAATTTGGGTATTGTTTGACTGTACTAGATAAGTAGCTGCCAAGTCGCTGGAATATTTATTAAGCCAAATGCCATTTTCTTAAATTGAAAGAGTCCACGCCCAAGAATGGTGAAGGCGGTATATTCACGACTGGATCCCTTGCTGACTATTTGATAGAATGCAGATTTTAGGTCTAACGAACTTGATAATTTAGCTCCTTTTAACTGGTCGAGAATTGCTGACGCATAAGCCAAAGGATAGGCGTCTTTCTTGGTGACTATTTAATTTTCGATAATCCCGAGGATAATCCACAACAACTCCCTTTCCAATAAGCTTAAATTTTTCCGAAACTAATGAGTTAGTCTAGCAAGTTAATCCTCTGTGAGGTCAGTAGGGGTATTTACAAACTATCTTGCAAACACCACGATTTAAATTTGAAATTACGCCCTTGGTTTTACAAAAGTTTAGTCCAAGGACTAACGAATGATATCCAAAATTGGATCAGCCTATTGAACTGGTACTGTCATACTACAGATCACATCACAACTAAATGCCGTTGGTCAAGGTACAAAATGTACTGTCCGTTTTTGTTAGAGGAATTTGCATATATTGTAAAATATACCAATACTCATTAGTGAATGTGTTGCACCGGAATCGAGTACTCCAAGAAATTTCTGACCAAATATATATAGATGTACATGGTCGTTGGCCATTTCCAACATGAGCCAAAATGTACCTAACCCAATACAATTTTCTTTCTATTAGATTTGAGATCGATGGTTGATTTTGAAATGGATGAAGAATGTGGATTGCATTTAATACAGTTTTACTAGTAACATTTGGACAGCCACATTTTGTATCAATGTAGTATTTTAGGTTGCCTACATTGAAGTGCTGTATGCCCAGAATTATTACAATTCCAACAAATTTTTTTATCCATAGAAGCGGGACGACTGCCAATTGATGGATTATCTAAAATTGCTGTAGATGAGTATGTGACTAAAATAGCTGAAAAATCTGATTCGACCCAACCTGATTTTTCCCTTGCAAGAAGGACATAATTTTCAGCTGGATACCTTTTGGTTTCAAGCATTAAACATGCCAATTCAAATAGTGAATGTATGGTGGCATTTAAAGTGTGTAAAATGGAGAAAGGTTGTGAACTATTTTCAAGGACCATAACGTCTAAATAAAGAATTTATCCAAGCAAAATAATCGACAAACCGCTCATTTTCTTACCTCTTGAGTACGATTGATGATCTCTTAGAGTAATCGAGGCTTATAATTGGGAGGCTCATAGTGTTTACGTAAAAGTTACCAATTTGCAAAGCGATCTTTGTTGGACCTATATCATAAAAGCGCCTTACGTGAAAACTCGATATAATATGATGTAAATTACAATTTCAGCTTCCAAATTTCCAAATAACCAAACCAACTTGGCAAGCTTTACTGAGCTTATAAAGACAGATCCAAATTGGGTATATTAACCGGGTACCTATAAAAACACCGAACCCATACAGCCCCACGTTGGGCGCCAAGATTGTGCTACAAATCTTTGTAAAAAAAATAACGTTACCGCCTGACAGTATCGTATTCTTCACCTTTAGTTACACAACTACATATAGGCTTTTGGCCCAAAAAGTACATTACAATTTCTGGGGTACCTTTCTCGTATATAAAAAAAGTACACACTCCAATTACCTCTAGCTAGATCAATTCTGCCACGTTGTTTCTTACAAATCATGGTTCTGAACGCCTCCACGAAAAGAAAGCAACAAAAAATCGGAACAGAGTGCATGCGCCGATCGCTTAGTTATTTTAACATATAGAAAAAAGGATTCTCTTTAAAATGATAGATAATTGCACACGTGGAGAGAAAATTTATAGAAGTCATAAACATTACACCGCGGATTACGCTAAATTGCCGGTGAGCGCGTTATCAACGTTCCCCGGTTAACAATGTAATATTATTCGCACATATTTGTTACGTGATTACCAACGCAGTTAATGTCACAAGTGCCAATTGATATAAAACAGAAACGCGATTAAGAGGGAGCACAAGATATTTCGCCAATATTTTCAAATTATCTTGCGGAATAAAATGGAGTATAATTTCTTGTATCGTTGGAGCATTTATTTGCTCTCCCACGCTTGAATTCAGCATTTGGGGACGCAGAGGATGTTGTTTTTCTATTAAAAGATAAGGCATTCCTGTGTCATCTTCCTGCGAGCTTCCGTCGGCTAATGTGGCCGCTGAGAAATTCTCATTAATGTAAATGATATACTGAGCAATACAGCGGCATGCGAAGCTCGAGTCGTATTTCAAACTCCATCGGAGCAGAGTAGGTTTTATATCTCTCCCAAGTCTTTTTTATGAGAAATGTAGATGCCGAAACAAAGCAAATTTGCAGTCGAAAAAGCTTTGATGTTTTTGTAATAAATTGTACTGAAAACTTGAATTATGTGAATGAGAGCAGAAATATTTTTCATCGAACCAAACTTAACCCACTAATACAGTTTTCCTATAATGGCGTAATGTCATTCATTTTTTTGTTAGACGTTTCATTTTCTTCTTAAATTACTGCATTTGTATTACCCGCCTACTATATTTCACACATTTTCACCTTATTAAATACAATAATAGGTAGTAGCAAATACAGTGTTTTAACGAATTAATAAATAAAATACACACTAATTGCTTTGCAAAAGCTTGCACAAAATTCTTTCGCTAAATACAGCTCAGAATGCACAAATCTTTGTAAGCTCACCCAAACTCTGCTTTAAAAACACAGAAAACGTATCGTTTGAAATATTTTGCACTGACGCCAGTTAACTCAAGGGTGCCCCCACTATATTCGTGAAAATATTTGTAGGAGCTATTCTTTTTTAAATAGCGGGGGGTGATTACTCCGTTACTATCTAGACATAGAGGACTTTTAACAAAGTTTATTTAATTTAAACTACGGAGGAATGTCTATTACTAATCATTACTCTTTGTACAAAAGGGTATTTCCTTTAAAAACGCCTCCAGCTTTATAAGGAAAAACTGTAACGCACGTGGTAGTTTTATTTTGTAAAAGGTTACATCTGGTCGTTTGCGATAAGAAGTTTTATTGCTAGGGGAGCTCTTAATTAATGCACGTGTTCTGGTGCCGATAACGAATGTGTTTCGAAGAATTGCGCGTTCCATGGGGGACGTTTGGTGCGTTTCGTAGTGATTGGCGATTTATTTGAAAATTCTTAAAGAAGGGGTTTATGGGGGTACTGGAAACAACAACAAAAAACGAGGCGGCTTTCCTTTTTGGTTTGTTATTGATCACTGAAAAAAACCAAGGGGGCGGTTGCTGGCTAAATACATTTTTTCCATAGTAATTAACTTGATAACATCAAACATTGGCCCAAAGTCGTAAACACTTGCCTCAAAACTTCGTAATATCATAAATGTACCAAATAATCACGGGTTACCTACCTACACCTACACTTCATTCAAAACCGCAGTTTTCCTTCACATTTCATTTTGATTGTCGCATAATTAGCTACTACCATTATTACACAGACGCCTACTTTGATCTTTTCCAAACGAAAAAGCTATATTCCCGTAAATATTTCGGTAAAGGCGCTTCAGCCCAGATTCAGTGGTGATGAACGACGTTTACGACAGGAAACGGTTCTAAACCACAATATCGGCAAATATGAGTTTTGCTTATGAATAGCTGTAATGTTAACAATAAAATGATCAAAGTGGCGGAAATTCAAAGTTCGCAGAAATGCCACGTGATCAGAATCCCGCAACATCCGAACCGTTAACAATGTAACGATGTGCATCTTAGAGTATAGGATCCGTACAAATTATTATTAAATTATTACGGCACATTTGTGCTGTACTTCGGCAAACTTCTACATATAAATCTGCTTGCAATGCAAAGCATAACTCGGTACATCCTTCAGGCAAGATTCACTTTATGCGACGTTCCTACTTTACCTTTGTAATTATCATTTCGTTAGATGTTTACCGTTTATATTCCGGTAGGAGATGGCGACACGAGACGTTAGATGTTGAAATTAGTAATTGATAAGATTTTATTTGTTAGTTTGCTTTAGATATCGACCCTGCCCTTTCGGGTGATTACGAGGTTGATAAATGAGAATCTAACTTTTTCATCTGATAATTAACTAGCTTTCAAGTTAAAATTTTAATTAAATCTTTGTGACATTTTATTTTATCAGATTTCGATGATCCGAATATGAATTTATTTAACAATTAATGTAATTATTGTGCACTAGTTCAAGTGATAATCTATTACTCCCATGTAGAATTTCTATCAGATTAAAAGAAAAGTAGTCACTGTAATTGGCAGGTAATTATATGAAAACAATATCTCTTCTAACTTTGGAGATGTACCCTACTTTCGTGGAGGAGGCAACCATAGTTAAGCCAATACGGTAATTAATTTTTTGGCAAACTCCTAATTAAGAACGAACGACCCTTGTAACTGAAGCCACACCGCGCACCTTTGAAGCTTCCCATGAAAGTAGAAGTACTATTACAACGTGAGTGATTTCGTTTACTGGTATTATTGAAATAGGTACTTAACGCAGTAATATCAGTCACTATCATTTACAACTCCTTTACTTATTAAGTGCAATGTTGGATTCTCTGCTTAAGGGGATAGGGATAGGGGACAGCTAACACTAATTGAAATTTGAATTAAAAGTTGATATCGACATAGTTTCACATTTAGTTTTAGGGAGAGGTTTCATGCAAATATAGGCAAGTCACAGGTGCCGAGCTTCACTACACTCAGTGAACTACATTAATAGTTGTAGCAACAGATTCTTATAAAAGTGTTTGTATAAATACGTATCGAAGTATATAGCCCAACCATAGGTACGCATGCGTCTTTATATGTATTTGTAATTAGTATACATTTTATGTAACTTAATTTAAACAAAAATGTAAAACAATATTCTTTGGGCGACATTTTGAATCCTATAGAAAAAACTGTTTATGAAATTTCCCCAAGTTGTTTCCAAAGCAAACGACGTGTCTTTGTTAGTTATTTTTACATCAAAACACCTGTTATACAATGCCAATGGTGTCTGCCAATATGCGGACTTGATGTCAAGTGGCCTTAACCATCTTGCCCAGCTTGTCGAGGGTGGCGTTGACATACGGGAGGGGGTAGGCATCTGGTTCGCTGACATTATTTAGTCGCCGCAAGTCTACACGAAAGCGATAGTTTCCATGCCGCACAACGCAACAAGAAGGATTAGCTGAGAATTAAATCTGCAACTATCACCATCTTCTTCCAAAAATCTGCCCCAAGGATCAGACAATTTGGAACTTTTGGGACCATTAGAACTTTCACGATCCAAGACTTATGCCGTAAGGTAGTTTGCAAGAATACAGTGCCAAAGCTCTGATAGTTGCTTCCATTTGCAGCAATCCTTTAAAAGCTTCCAACCTTCGTGACTCAGGATAGTGCGCGAGGTTCCAGAATCCAGAAGGCTCAAAAACACTCGGTTATATGTTGAAACGCTAAGGTATGGTTTTTCATCGTTCTGCGCATTAGCAAGGACAAAATTTAATAAAGCCTCGCGATTGTTGTGAGCGTCGATGAGCTCGGGAATCATCGGAATAAATTTTAGGACTATCTGTGCTTGAAGGTATGGTCGCAAATTTTTCAACACGGTACCATCGAGATCATTAAGTTCGTAAACCCACTTATAAACTTTCCTATTGACAATAAATGGTCTTACAAATTTGGATGCAAGTTTGGCTGCGAAGTAGCTAGCTGCATCAGATACAACATAATTCCTCTTCCAAGTTTTGTTTGACCTGATCCTGATCGTAGATGTCGTGTATAATCTTTGACCTTTTGTGCAGATCACAGAATTACAAGGGGCATCCCCTGGGGGTTCCTTATGATTACCCTGTGGATGGTAGTGGGATAGATGACAATTATAACTCGATGCTAAGTTTACAAAAGCTTTGCTGTAAAACTGTGTCTTGGAAGATGGTGTTCGAAGGTTTGACTGCTTATGATGTCATCCAAGTAGCTGAATACATTAGGTTCTAGGTCAGCTCCAATAAAACGATCTATTAACCTTGATCAAATTGCATTGTGAAGGATAAAGGGCATTTTACGTAACTGGAATCTGGTTCTGCCATTGTACGGACTCCATGTCAAGTGTCTTGCATCCCTTATCCTGTCGCGCGTGGTGTTGACGTAAGGGAGCGGATAAGCATCCGTTTGGCTGTCTTGATTTAGTCGCCGAAAGTCTACACAAAAGCGGTAGCCATAAAAAGGTAAACTCGGAATTTTACAGTCGTGTAATGACGTCATTTTCGTGGGAAAAAACGTATGTCCTATTAAATTTATTTGTTGCTAAGTAACTGACTACTGGTGTCTAATTACCTGCATGACTTTTACTATACAGTGGTGTACATAATATTTTAGCATTTTTTGATAATAATTAAGTCAATTTCCACAAGAAATCTATAGGTCTTAATAAAAGAAGAAGTCCTAATTAACTGACTGACTGACTGAGATATCAACGCACAGCCTAAACGACTGAAGATATCGAAAATAAATTTTTAACATGTTAAAAAATGCGAATAGTTCATATTTTTTGCGAGCGAAACCGCGATGGATAAAATGTTAGTATTTCAAAAAATTTACTCACTAATTATTTTAATAACTTGCTCAACTAACATATAAGTAATATTAACATATTTTTGTTTTTAAATAAATAAAGATTAACAAAACGAAAATCACAGAATATTATTTAGGAATCAATACTCCCGAAAAGACCCAAAAAATAATTAGCAGAGGAGTACATAAAAATTCAAAGAACCACATCTACACAAGAAAAAATTGCACTACCTTGATGAATAGTTGGAAAATCAAAATCGTAAAACAAAAATATACCAATGCCAATTTATTGCGATTGTAATGGTCACAATATTAGAAGAAAATTAGTCGCCCTCGTCCGTATCGTCAGAGTCAAAATCAAAGTATTCGTCGTCAGTAAGGTCGTCATCTGCGTCTGTAGTGATAACAAAAGGTGGGATGTCAGAAGCATCACAAACTTGTACTGCTCCCCAAGCCTCTTGTATTACTTTGTCCGTATGGTTTACGTATTTCTCCCAATTATCCCTAGAAATCTCCCCGATATCCCTAGAAATCTCCCCGATAACCCTTTCCCATGTTGCCAAAACCTCTTGTGGTGATCCCTTAAAATTTGCAATGTACTGATCGTATTTTCGTTTACACTGAGACCACACCATTTGAATCGCATTAAATTGGCAGTGGTATGGCGGTAACCGTAAAATTTTATGTCCTAAAGGCTTAACATATTCATCAAGGTAGTACTTTTTCTCTTTGGGGCAGTTTGCGCTGACAATGCTCCATATTTGATCCTTCATTGGCTTTTCTGGATAGCCGATATTTTTTTCCCCTAACCATTCTATCATTCTTTGTTTTGTCCATGATTTGGTGGGAATTTTCTCTAAAAGGCCAGAATGGTAGCTTGCGTTGTTCATAATAATTAAAGATTTTTCAGGAAGATTTGGCACCAGTTGAGTCTTGAACCAATTTTCAAAATTACCCCTGTTCATATTATCATGATAGTCCCCTGTTTTTTTTCCACTTTTAAAAATCAAACTTGCCCCACCAATAAAGCCATCGTTCGTCCCAGCGTGGACAATAATGTATCGATGACGTAAAGAATATCTCTTTTAATAATATTGAAAAGGTATTATAATATCTTATTTTACCTTCATTGGGTTTAATTGATTCCGTGTGCTTAGTATCATCTTGCCAGCTGTTTCGAAATGATCCCTTACTAAATATCCAGGTTTCATCCATAAAAACCGGAGTATAACCCTCATGTCCCAAATTTTTGTTTTCAATGTACTCCCTTAAGAATTTTATTCGTTTGTAGACAATATCCGGTAAATCCATAAGATATTTTCTGTTATTGGACTTCTTCCATTTAAAACCCATACTTTTGATCCACTTTCTCAATGAATCAATGGAAAATTGAAAATATTCGTTTTGCTCCAGAAATTTTTGCCTAATAGTTGCCAGTGTAACATATTCCTTTTGGGAGTACATATAATAGATTGTATCCCGAATTTTATTCTTCAAATATTCTGTGATTTTCGTCTTGTTAATCTTTTGCTTGGAAGAGACATTAGATGCGTAATCTTTGTCGGATTTTACACCATTTTTTCTCAAATTTGAAATGGTTGTTGGGCTGACTTTCGTTGCTTGTGCAGCTCGCTGTATAACATTGTTGATGTCTAGTGGTATGCCATTCCGAACTTGTTCCTGTTCAATTTGAAAGAAAGCCAACACATTTAGAATTATTAACTGTGTTTGTTCGTTAAATCGATGAGGGTTTTTTGGCGGCATGTTTTGACGCTTTGGCGTTTTCAAAACTTCAAAACTGACAATCACTTGACAAGCATTTCAGGTAAAATTTAGCCACGACAACAACATTTCACAACAACATTTCGGCAAAATTTTTTGTCATTGTCATTTTACATTAGTTAAACAAGGATAGACAAAAATGACGTCATTACAAGACTGTAAAATTCCGAGTTTATCAGCCTTTTCTTTCTTCAAACTCCTTTATATAAACGCGATATCGTGAACCACCTCCTAAGTTGTTCTATACTACTCCGGTATTTACCTTAGAAATTAGGAAAACTGCAGGAAAACCTAATTCGGAGTAGCCGGCAAAATGCTCAAAACTGGTCTAAGGAAATTCCCATCTCTGTCACAGATGAAAAATTCAGTCCAGGTTCTAACACCCAACCTCCGACTTTATAGCCCAACGCTCTACCATTGAACCATAAAGTCGGTGTAATATAACGACAGAGTAAGTAAATGATCCCCTTACAAAACGATTATTAAAGTATAACAAAAATGCAAGTATGTTTTAATGGCTAATAATAATTCAGATTTGTTCAGTATATACAATCTGTAATTTTGCTCTTGTTTTCCTTTACAATCAATAAGACATTTTTCTAACTTTCAATTTTTAGTTCTCGTCAAGCTGGCAGCGTAATGCTCAAAGGATTCCATTGTAAATTATATTAGCTCTTCCTTGAATTTAGTACAGTTTCAAAACACAAAGAATATGAATCCTCATTCCTTTCTTTCATGCTTCAAATTCCTCATAGCGGCGCTACTTAATTCACATTTCCTTACTTATTTCCGAAAAGGGCTAGAAAAAGTGCACATTCGTGATTTTTTGCTCGACTCTACAATGACAGCCCGCTTTTTCTTTGCGCTTATATTAAAATAACGACACTCTCGTCATGCAATGCGGGTAAAGAATTTTTATTATTGCAAAATATAAAACTACTCCTGTGTATAAGACAAAATATTGTAGTAAGTAAGTAACGCTGGCACGTTTCTTACAGAAAAGCGTAAAGCGAGCTCTAGGGAAGCTGAAATACCGCAACTCAAAAACTTTCTGTATTATTCAAAAGGATTTATCATATGATATGTAAAATTCAAACCTTTATCAAAACATAGAAGACGTCCTTTTTGAATTGTATAACAATGAAAGAACGGTTAAGGCGATCGATACAAATTGTAAGACAGACATTACCTTCAGGCTAAGTTGTTAGAATTTAAAGACACTTGAACTTCTGCGGATGCAGTTTTACAAGTTTCCGTTGCTTCAACACGCCATAACATTTTTGTCATACAGTTCATACTATTTCTGCAGTTTATCTTTCTAGCGTTGCCGATCTACATTTATGATTCCTAATTCTAGAAAACCATTGCGTTCTTAACCCAACCTTAATTTTATGTTTGGCCATCTTATTTTTAATATTATTGAATGGACCAAACCCTTCAATCCACATGAAGAATAATTTGGTCCGTCTAACTATACAGTGTGTTCCAGATCGCGTGGGATTGCACGGGTGACTTTCTTATTATTAAAGATAGAGAGGTTAAATGGACAATTTTTTGCAGTTTTAGATACTTATTTAAAATTTCCTTGCGAATGTTCAAAATGTCAAATAGGTTCGACGTAAATTCAAAAAGACTAAAATTGGTCATTTCCTTGAATGTCTTATATCATCGAAATCTTTCTTTTAAAATGTATAGTAGTGTTCCAACATGATGGTTTTAAACATGACAAAATAAATCAAGCTTGCGACTACTGGATGATTTGAACGCAGTATTATTGGGTATTTGCAATTCTGAAAATCTTCTTGTTCAACGATTCTGGTTTCTAATCTTAATTATTAATCTTCACCTCGATTTTGCGTCTATTTCAATTTTGAGTGATTGTAGAACAGAATCATGGTGACTTCATTGTTGTTGTATGATCGCATTCTTCAGATTTTTCGATGTCCGGTGATAGGTGAAGTTTTGTCTTTAAGTGCCTCATTACCAGTTTTTCTACTTAGGCAATTTGAATAAAATCTTGAAAACCATGCAACGGAATTGAAAATCTACTGGCATTTTGAAAAGTTTGGGCCAGGAATTCTAAGTAGCCAATTTGGTCCTTCTCATTACCTCGATTATAATAGCTTCGTTGGAGAACGGCCTCTAGAAGCCATATCTGCCGGGTTTAATGCTCCAGGAACATTTCCAACAGGAAGTTTTCTATTTTTGTTAAACCTTTAATCTCTTGAACTCTATTCCATACAAATGTCTTCCAGTGACCTGTCTAATTCAGAATAATACTGTGCTGAAGTCTGACTGGAAGTTCTGGTATGTCAAGAGTTTCTAACACGCTAGCAAGAAGTCTTTGTCCAATAAAGGTAACCATGAGTTCTAAGCCGAGAATTGTAATCTTTTGCACTGGGAAATTCTTGATTTGGCTTGTATGAATTATTGAATATGAACTTTTCCATGACTTTGACTTTTGAGACCTTAAAATTATTACAGCTGAGTACGCAGCATCAGTTCAGTAACACTCGGGGTATCTTCAAGTTTACTAGTTGTTACGTCCCTGGAAAAATCCTTAATTTTCCTTAATACCGACCTGTAATGCTTTACTTTCCTATATTAAACCGCGCTTCGCGCAAACGCAATCGTAAGAATTTTGGGGACATCAAGTTACCTTGAAAAATAGAAAAATCGAGAAGTTGTTGCTGTCTTGTTCTTCCCGCTGTGACACCGCAAAAGAAACGCCTTCGAACTTCACCGCCTGGCCGGCCAGAGAACCTTTATCGTCGTTTGTCGTCATCGCCAAACGGAAGCTGTCTTGTTGCGAGGGTGGCAAGATTATCCCCGCAATTGGAAGCTGTTTTCCGTATTACCATCGTTTCATCAGCTACGGCATCGTCTGTCTCATAGTTGCGAGGGTGGCCAGATTATCCCCGCAACTTTATCCAGAAAGAAGGAAGGAGAAGAAAATTACCCTTCGGCACAAGATTGTTTCCCGCATACTGAACCTTAACCGACCGGCTGCCAACAACGTTAATATTGATTTGTATATTTACAATTATTGATTTATTTAATTTTGTATTGCGATAGGGAGTAAAGCTTTTACCTATACTTCTCTGTTTATTTACCCCAAAAGACCAACCCTTTGTACGCTACACTAGTACAGTAAGCCATTAACCCAGTTTAAATTCTCATCCGATTCTTTTGCTAAATGATGCTGAATAGCGGCTGAAAGGATTGAATTTCATTCCGGAAACTCTCGAGTATGAAGAAAATATATTAAGTTTCATCGTACCAAAGGAATCTAGGAAGTCTCGATCAGATTGTAAAAGATTTGAAGGAAAGCTTTTCGGGTATCAGAGAATATGCCAATTATAAATTTCAAAAGAACTGAAGGTTCAATATCATTCATGCCTTTATCTAAACATTGGTTCAATCAAAGCTGATTTCTTTCGTGGGTGGATGCATCGAAAACCGGTCACTTATCGATGAGGGTAAGCCAGTAACGACCTAAATTTGAAATTTCGTCTTCGAGAACTTGCTCCATAATGCCATCTTTCAATCTTGAAAAATAACGTTGCAGTCTTGGTAGTGTCCATCTTGCTGGAATTTTAACATCAAATAATTATCAAGGCGTCTTTTAGCTATTATGAAGTTCCTAGGTAAGGAAACCCAAGTAACTTTCAAAAGCTGTGGGGTAGTTTTTTGCAGCTTGAGGGAAACTTTTTAGCAGTTGACGGCTTCGGGATTTCGGGACCATTGCTTGTAGTAGAAACTGGGACTTAACCTCAGGAGCAATGGTGTCGTCCTCATCAATTCTTTTAAATTGATTCCAAAACGCGAACCAATCTTTCAGGTCACCTCCGAATTTGTTGAATTAAAACTTCCATTGCACCCTGTATATACTGAATTCAATTTTCGCTCACACTGACCGACAATAGAGTTCCAGAGACCACCACCCTGAAACTTTCAACTTGATAACTTCAAAATTATGGCCTGTAGTAAGGTGTTCGGAAAAACTCGGAAAAATCACGAAAAAACTCAGACACGTGTTTTTCGATTTTCCCATAGGTAAATCATAACTGAAAATCAAATACATTTACTGTGAACTATTAGAACTCACTAATGCGTATAAGACCGCAGGAAGTACTTTCACATCGTCTAGTTTTGCTTATAAATGCCATGATACTGCAGTTTTGCTAAGAAAAAACGTGACACAAAGAATAAATACTGCAGTTTAAGGATCGAATAATAATTCATTAAATTATGAAATCCGCTTTAAAATTACAAGCAGTTTAGGGTAGGACTTGCTTTTGTTAACGATCCGTCATTTCAATATTTGTACCTGGTGGTTAGGCAACTCAACTGACGCTCAATTGGCGTCGATCTACATTTTAAGTGAAAGTAAACCAATTATTGAAAAACGATCAGCACGCGTTGTTATTAATAAAAATTACCGTTACGAAGGGGGTGTAGCTCAGATGGTAGAGCGCTCGCTTAGCATGCGAGAGGTACCGGGATCGATGCCCGGCACCTCCAAAATTTTGTTTTCTTTTGTACAGAAATTGATTCCTTCCTCCATGCTTGCAAAGAGCTCAGTTTTCCAGTCCTGTCTGAATACGTTACTTTCATATTAGAGATACGAGGAGCTGCGCTTTAAACGTGTGCAATAACTAGATTCTTGGTGGGAAATTTTTACTTCCAAGGCATACATTTTTAAATCATTCAGACTCATAAGGAATTTTGTCTACGACTGCCTTAAAATGCAGAAAAACAAACGTCGAATCGTGTTGAAGGCAGTACCCCTTCAAAGTATGGCTAAATTAATCATCATTCCTAACAAAAGTTAGACTGAAAATTATTAGTTGACTTGCTTTAAGTTAAAGATGTCACTGATAGCTGCTATAGGTAGGCACAAATATTCCTATACATATCAGTGAATTCTTTCTTTTAACGATGGCCGGAGTAGGTACGTCCCAAACTGAATATAGTTAATGGATTGGCAAAGCTCAAAATGTTTTCCGTGTAAAATATGTACGGTAATACACTTCGCACTTAAATAAAAAATGCAATACTGGAGAAAGTGCGTTAACTTTTACTACTCACTTCTTATACAATAACTGGGTGCGTAAATGGGAAATTATCTACAAAATAAAAAAAATCGATTGTGTATTTTATTCAATTTTGAAGTGGGGGGGGGGGGGGGTTCTTACTGTGAAACCCTATAGCATCCTCATCCGGTATTTGACAATATGTCGAACTTGATTTCCTAATTTTCTACTTTTTTTAACGATTTGAGAAAAATGGCAAATTCATATTTGTGAATTTTATTTTGATATTATTGTTTAGTTTATCCCGTGAGAAAATTGGATACCAGACCACCCGGAGCTGCATAGAATTCCCCTCACCTCAGTATACAAAGATTGCAGTGTATTGGACATACTCTGACGGCAGACTGTATCTCGCATACAGTATCCCCGCGAAAATCGGTTTTAAAGGTGATAAAAGGTGAACTTTATCGACACAAGGATTGTGGCAGCTCCAGGGATTAGCCACCCCTGCCCTTTTAATGTGTCGGTCTCTGAGGGGTTGTAAAAGTAGCTTGATAGTGGGAAAAAGAAAATGAATTGTGCACTTTTTTGCCTGGAATAATTCATGATTCCGCTTAATCAACATTTGAAAGTCGGAAGGTTTTATGTAAGTATTAGTTGCTCATCGGAACTATGAAATGTTAGTAACTGGTGCGGAATGTACATTCTGGTCTCCCTTGGATTGGTAGCCAGTTTCATGTGTCCCAGCTGTAGGTAGATAGTCTTCCATACCCTTCTTGTAACCTTCCTCCAGTTTATTCTCGACACTTTCTATGGCGTTTCCAATAGATACTCAGGTTCCTTCTCCCCAATACAGCAACATCAAAATCCAGATGACAAACGACCCCAAAGACATAGAGATTTACGCGTTCCCACGGGAACCTCACTGGAACCGCTAAAATATTCCCAAAATATAACATCGACATAACCAAAGACAACAATAGTATGGTGTCACACTATGCTTTTTTACCGGTCCTGATAAAACCCTCCTGCTTGGCGGGATGAAAATATCACCTCAGTTTAAACTCAATAGCAAAAATAGGTAACGCATCCCGTTAATAGTATGACAAGTAGATGTCGTCCTGTCAAACCGCATCCGCTTTAGCAGGGGCGGTATAAACGCATAGTGTGACATCGCCCTTAGAACTATTTTCACCTTCTTATAGAAGCGGATGACACAAATTAACTGCGCTAATTAGTTTTACTGTAACCCCCGGTTCAAAAAAATTTGCCGCGTGTTTCCAAAAAATCCACAAATTCATTCTCCTGTTTCTTCGTCAAAAACCCCAAATGGAAGCCCCGATGAAGACCAAGTAAACGCCAGCAACTGTTTACGTTTAAGGTCCCAGGAGTATTAATGTGCGTACGGCATGATTCTTGTAAGCAAAGTTCAGCCGAAACCTCCCCACCAATTCGGTTGAAATTTGAAGCAGATGTTCCCTTAGATGGTCTCGAGAGCTGAAAAGCTTTGGGAAGCGATTCGAAAATGGCAAACTTTTTGGCAATAATTTGTAAACGATTGCAAAATGAGAAATGTCCGTTTGGCTATAAAACTTATATTTATTGGATACGGTATGAGCAACAAAATTTTGATTGA